>NW_005842443.1:235847-253761 GCF_000455745.1 Alligator sinensis | reverse complement strand
AGACCCCAGCCCCCTCGGCCGGGCCGGCCCCGAGCGGCCTCCCCGCGGCCCCCGCCGGGCCCGGAGGCTCCTCTCGCCGCGGGGCCCAGCTTCACCTCCGGTCCCCTCCGGTCTGGGTGTCTGAAGGAAAGGCTGTGTTGGTCTACGGGCAAACAACATAGGCAGAACTCTTGGCAGAGGTGACATCTTTCATTAGACCGACTCAATAATTGCAGGAAAAAAACCCTGTCTTTTATTTGCAAGCTTTCAGGCTCACTCGCCCTTCCTCAGACGGAGAATGCACAGCTTGTAACATCTCTCCCAGGTGGAAATGAAACTTCATCGAGTTTCTGTGAAGGAAAAAATGGATCCCATGTCCCAACCTGGCTTTGGGTAACCGGCTGGGAAGGTCCCTTTGCACCCCCAGATGCTCCCTTCAGTGGGTCTCCCAGATCCCAGGCTAGCCCCAAACCTGCCCTTGCCCTCCTCGGGGTTTCACCAGAGCAGACGAGCAGTATGCCAGGTTTCTTTGGCCAATTAGGCCTCGATCCTGCAAAGGAGAGAAGAAATGAAACAACCTAGGGGCAGGTTGATGTTAACAGACCCACTTATTTTTAAGCTAAGCACAGGCGCGCATGGTTGCAGCGGGGCCCCTCCACCTAGTTCCTCCTCAAGTCTAAATGGGAGCCCCGAAAAGAAGGGAATCAACAGAGAGGGGAGCAGGCGTGGCATGGCTTAGTGGTAGTTTCCTAGCACCTCGGTTTTGCAGCTTTTCAAGCGGGTAACTGAATAGAAGGAGAGAGAGACTTCTTGACCGTGCCTGACATTTAAAGCTTGCCCATGGTGAGTTACTGAGATAAAGTCAACAAGGGGGATGTCAAACTCATTTTTATCCTTGGTTCATGTCAGAACTCCCACCAGATCCCTTGGGAGAGCTGGGGTGATGTGGCGGGGGACACTAAGTAGAGCTGGTCGGGATTATTTTTTTTTTCAATGAAACTTTTTCTGTCAGAAAGTGCACACTCACCAAAACCATTTCCCCCCCCGAAACCCTTTTCAGGGAAACTTTCAACACAGAATCTCTAGACAGCTCCCTCCCTTAAAAAATAGCAGATAGTCCCTGGTTGTGACCACTGATTTTAATAAAACTATGTAGGGTGTATACACTTAAGCATCTGGTGTAAGTCTTCCAGGGCCAGGTTCTTAGATTTGAAAGGGAGTTTATTTTTCATTTTATGTTGCTCGTGTGTATTTCAGAGGGGAGCAGTTACACATCTCAAGCTTTAATTCAATCCTCAGAGCATCTGGACTGAGGGAAAACACCATTATTTTAGGGTCAAGACTGCTGCAAGTTCTTAAACTATTGTCTGTTGTGCATAGGCAACTGGTAGGGGGTGCACGGGGTGCACGTGCCCCCCGTGACAGGGTCGGTGCCCTCCCTGACAGCCGACACTGATGCTGTCGGTAGGGCTGGTGCCCCACCTGACAGGGTCAGCAGCTTCTGCGGGTGCCCCCCACCCAGGTTCAGGAGGCACCAGTCACTCATGGGCTCAGCTAATTCAGTGACTGGCATAGTAGAAAACTATGTCATTACTCAGGTGAACAAATAATCAGCCTTCGAAACATTTGTCAGGGGACGCTGCATGACAGCTTTGGCACTGGAATGAGCTCAAGAAATAGAGGATCAAGTCTTGCAACCAGTCCTTGTTTGTCCCAGTAGCTGCTGCTCAGGAGGGTACTAGAACGTAAAGAGAAGATATGTATCTATTAGTGTTTAGAGGGTTTATAAGTGGCTTCTTAGCTTTTGTTTTAAACAACCCAGTTTTCACTGGCATGTTTTAACTGAACTCCTGCTGAGCAAACGGGCTGCAGGCTTAACTTCTCAGTGAGCTGCTTGAAAATACTGTTATGTAAATAAAATCAGGTAACACACACCTTGAGTAATTTTAAAAAAATGTTAAATGAGGAGTTTATGCACAGCCTGCCAAATCAAGCACTGATGTGAATCTTTGAGGATCCAGTTAAGGTTGTACTGGTGTGGTTTTTAGATCTCTCATGATATCCTGATCTTGTCTAACCTCTACTCACTGGCCTGGCAATCAAATAGAACGTTATTTTTACTGGGTATAAACTGAACACTTTCAGCGGGGATATGATTTCCATTTTTAATCAGAAGGGAAGAGAAGTCAGTGCTTTTCCTTCTTACACCCGTGGAATTTTTAGAATTTGTTAAAGGCTACTTACAGTAATTGACCAGAAAATACCTGCTGTTTGGAAAAAAAAATAAAGAGGACCTTTTACAGAACTAATAGAGGTATTTATGTTTCTGTGCCAAGTATGATACACATACTATCACACTGGAGGAGCTGTCACTGCTGATGGATTAATGTAAATGGGTTATATTTACAAAGAAAAGTACATATAAAGTTATATACACGGAATGCTGTCATTTGTAAGCCAAAATCCATCAGTTTATTCTGTTTTTTTAAATTTCTAAATAGAAAAATAAAGTTATTTAGCTTGGGCCAACTCGATTGTTTCATTTGGGCCTGGAATTTAATAAATTTTCTAAAAGTATTGCAAAAAGGGGTTATTAATATTAATTATCATGAACAAACATTTGCCTCTGCTGATACAGGCTGCAGAGTAATATTTCTTCTAGGTAAAGTAGATAGTTTAAAAGGTGAAAGCCTTCCTTGGGAGCACGAGAGGCAATACATCAATCATAGAGAGGAAATTTCCATGCTGAAAAAATAGGAAAAACCTAGTTTGAAAAGCACACAGTGGAGTATTTTTTGTTCCATTTGTCTGAAATCCTTTGAACATTATGAAAGTCAATGTAAGTACAGGTATTTCTTTTTAGTTACATTCAGTGACTTGAACTAGTTTCTGTACTGACCCTCAGCCAGTATGAATAGTGTGACTAATCTAGTTAGGGATGAGAAATGAATCTTTGAGGAATACGGGAGTTTTGATGCAAACTATTTTTTGATATTTTACGCCACTTGGCATCAGATGTATTATACAATGGTTGCCATAGGAATTCTGGTAAACTTTAAGATAACACTTATAAATACTTTATTCATACTTTAGAAATGATGAATAGACAGTACTATTTATACATGTTTATATGATGTTTTACCATGTTGTATGCCCATTCATAAATAATTGGATGTATTCTAATTTATAAATGTACTTTTAGCAGTTGCTATAATATCCCAACTAAATATTTTTAAATCTGTCGGCAGAAAATTTCATAGCATATCTCATTACCTATTTTTAATAGGCATTTTACTGTGTAGATAAAGTAATTTAATAAAGGTTAACTTAATATTTTGCTGGGACATTGGCAGGACATGTGTGAAAGCAGAGGCGCTGGTAAGAGTTACCCTTACAAATCTAGGTCTTAATCCTGCAATCAAATATGTGCCAGCTGACCTCTGAAGTCATGTGAAGCCCCTTCTAGTTCAGTAGGCAAGCAGATCCCTGTGCCCACATGGAACAAGCTCCACTGGCTTCAGTGGGACTCAATGTAGTGTGGCAGAAGGGGACAGCCACATCTGACAACAGTGCATGGAAAGGGTCTGACTCCTTGCCAGTCCTGCTTGAATTTATGGGGAAGGGTTACAGAAGGATCCACAAGCTCAGCACCCCATGGATGCCCATGGAGGGTGCAAGGCTGGGATTCACAATGGGAGGCAAAGTTGTGCGGCACCTGTATTTGTTGGCCACAAGTCTGAGAGGAGTAGATGTCACCTCCCTTGTCTCTCTGCACTTTGCCTTTATAAAGTTCAGTAGCTCAGGCTTAATGAGCATGTGGTAAAAGCACCATCCTGCCTGCCTTCTTTAGGTTCTGTGGCAGGACAAGGACATCCATGTTCTCTTCCCAATTTCTCATCCTGCACTTAAACCACAAAACCAGCCTTTATTTTCCTCTGGCCATGATACCCTCCCCACCTCGGGGCCAATACCATCTAGATTGAAACAAGAGAGAGACTTGCAGGTATCACTGACTAGTCTCAACAAATTCAAGCCAGACAGGATTTTATATCTGAATCACTAGACAGTCAGTAAAGATTTTCTTGAAGCAGTACATTTGTGCTATTTCTTACTATTGTTTATCAGTGTGGCTATGAATCAGGATGTCTTTTCTTCTACTCAAGAGTTCAGATTTTCATGATTTTCTTTACTGGGAACAACTGGAGCATATGAGTTCATCAACAAAATGAGAAGGACTAGATAAAATTGTTGTTAATATCTGTTTAAAGATACTGTCCTCTGTCTGTGTTCCAGGATATGCCTATGCTGTGACCCCTACCATGCCTCAGGATGCTCTGTACCCCAGCTCTTCCCTTTCATGCACACCAAATTCACAAGTGCTGGCATAGCCACTCCAGAGATGTCCCTGGGGTCACTTCTGAGCACATCAACCCTTTATACATTCAGGGAATTCTCCAAAGTTGGAGACTTGCAATGTATCCTAGGAAACTCTTTCTTCCTGTGCAGGTAATAGAAGTGCTATGACTAGTGTCCTGACAGACTTGACTACCGAGTGCCTTACACTAATCATTAGAGACACTTGCCTTCCTGGGAACCTATGTTGGAATTTATACTATTCTAAAAATATAAAGGGATCCTGTGAGTGAAACAGACTTTAAATTGAATCAGAAGAGATTGAAGGAAGGGAAAAACAAAGCATGAGGAAAATGGAGGACATAAGTTTCTGTGAGCAGCTTAGGGCAACATTTTCCAAACTGTGGGGTGCACCCACATGGGGGGTAGGGCCCACAAAAGGTTCCTTGGGGAGTACATGCAGAGCACATCAGCAATTGGTCATGGCCCAGGATTTCAGCCTCTACCTCTTTCCCTGCTGCAGATTGCCAGTAGATGATCATTGGCCATTGGCAAAAGTGGGCGCATCTACACATTCACTAATGTGCCATAATTACGGTGCATTAAGTTTAGTACTTGTAATGACAGATACTAAATGTGCTGTAATAGGTGCTATGGCACATTAGTGCAGATGAACTTTTTGTGATGCACATTAGACTAAAACTATTGTGCATTAGCATGGGTTTTGCCTGCCACACTAACACGCAGTAGAATTAATCTTCTCCGCATTAAGCATCTTGTGTAGATGTGGGCAGCATGAATCAGTGGTGAGGGAAGCAGCTGCGGTGGCCAAAGTAGACAGGTTTTGGGAAATGATGTTTTAGGGAACCAGCTAGAGCAATGGGGGCCAACTTTTCTGACAGGAGCACCACAAATTAATTCTGCAGCTCCCCTTAAGCCCCTGAGTACTATTCTGATCCTCTTCCACTGCCTGATCTGCTGCGCTCCTTTCTGCTTCCAGCCCTTTGCTCCTTGCCTGCTCTGCTGCTCTACTTCCTGCTCCTTTCCCTGTGCTCTCTGCCCAACCTGCTGCTTTAATATCTGCTCCCTGCCCTATCTGCAGCTGTGCTGCCACATGCCACACAAAGAGGCTGCCTGTGCTATGTGTGCCTGTGCCTGGCCACCCCTGGTCTGGACAACCGAATGAATGCACAGGGGCAGACAAGTGACCCTAAGGTAAGTGACATTAACTAGAGGTTATGATGATAACTGGCTAAGGAAACCTAAGGTGGGGAATGAAATGTGAAGATCTTCAAAGATTCAAATGACATCTTTGAGAAGAAGTTGTACCTGGCATGGCAGCATGCTGTAACTGGACCTCATATCCTCTAATGTTTGGTTCCACACAGACAAAAATGTACGGTTCTAGTGTTGGGACAGGATTCCCAAGAAAGGGCTGTGGGAACCTCTTGGAATAAGTATTGTAGCTCAAGGTAAGAATATAACCTTCAGTCAATGAAAGTTTATTTGTACCTTGATAACCAGCTGAGGAGAGGGCAGACATGATGTGGAACCAGACAGAGCAGGAATTCTCTTCTGGCTGCTCATTACATTTCTGTTAAGTAGTTGCATTAATTGCTCAGTTTATGAGATCGCATTACTACAAAACATAATTTGCCTCTGGATTCCTACTATTACTATAACACATACCATACAGATCAGATACTAGTGCACTAAACAGGATTTTTTCCTTCATATCTGCTTCTTTTTTGGCAAAAAGCAATTGTGCCCTATCACCCTTTGAGCTGAAGTGCAGGTACAATTAAGTCTCTATTTTATAAACAAAAAGAAGAAAAGTTCCAATTGTGCTTTTTTTTTTTTTTTGGTGCTTTTGGCATATAAGCACCATAACTTGATTTTAGCAATAAGGCAAGTTAAGGATGGAGTTTCAGTCCTTAACTCTGAATTTCCTGGGTTTTGTCAGATTAAATCAAACCCTTCAGGCCATTTTACCCTAGGCTTTTCTATGTAAGTGTATGATTTATGCCCTGTTTTTATTACATGAACCTTTGTCTCCATACTATTTGATTTAGTCTACTAATGGCTCTCAGCTGATTTTATTTTAGTATCTGTAAATTTTTTTGTGAAGCTAGACAAATGCTGTGTAAGGATAAATTAAATTGTGTAATTTAATAAAAAGACACGTTCTTGAGAGAACAAGATTTTAACTGCTGATTCAGAACAGCCGTACATGTAAACAATGGATCTTTGGTGTTTACTGTATATTATCTGTCTAAATACAAAGATTACTGTTTCCTCTAGGGTGGCAACTGGCTGGAGGTTCTCACTAGTAGCCATTATTAGTAGCAATGACACATTAATTGAACTTCACTGCTTCCAGGTGTGTGGCACACTCCAGGGTCACACAGTGCACTAGGGTTTCATGTGTATTCAATTACTGTAGCGTTATGAAGGAATGCAACATGTCATACATTAAAATGTCAATTACCACTTTTTATGGATAGCAGGTAAATTAAACCAATCAGGTTCAGTTTTGCTTACGTCTTAGTTGCTGTAAAATTTAGGAGGGCAGCAAGGGGAAACGTGAAAAAAAACCCAAGTTTCCAAGTATATGATCAGTATTCATTTTTGTGAATACTCCTACTCTGTACCTAGAAAACCAAGGATAAAAATAATAATAATAATAATAAAAAATCAGAAGTTAGTATCACCCATAACTGAAAGGGTTAATTCGCTTGTGTATAAAGAAATACTATGATTACATATTTTTTGCCTCTTGGTCTTAGGGACATATCCTTTCATTAGGACAATTAGTTTTCTATATCTCTATGGAGGGAACAGGATTATAGGCAGAGAAACAAAGAGGCCTTAGGGATACAAAGTCATCTATATTCTGAACTTTCTGCTCTCTCCTCAGGTCAGTGATGACATCCTCACTAGCAAACAGAGTCTCAAGTTTCAAACAGTTTTTACAGTACACATTTTCATTCACTGAACACTGCAGAGAATGTGTTAAGAGTTCTCCTCTTTTCTTTTAAATCACCTCTATCACCTTACACCTTACTTCCCTTCTTCATCACCACTTGTAAGACAAGCCCTGAGCTGGGAACCTCAACACTGGCAAGCCAGTGACCTGCAACAACTGAGCTATCACCAAGGGTCTCAGTGTCAAGCCTGTTTCTGCACATCCCAGTATTTTTTTCTTTGTTCAGAATACAGTCAATCTAAATGAAAGATACTATGTCTAAATTATGCTCTGATCTTGAATAGGGAGCTAGATGGGCAGCCTTCTATAGCTACAAAGCACCTTGCTGAAGTCAGTAGCCCTTTGCTGGGTCCTGCTCACATGGAATCAATTAGTGGATCAGGAGCCTAAATCAGTGGTGCTCAGCCTCTTTCTCTTGTGGGCCAGATGGGTAGTGCCTTGTGCTTCCGTAGGCTGGATTCAGCTGGTGGACCCAATCCAGTGCCCAGGTCAGGCACGACAGGGATCTATCCAGCTGCACAAAGTGGGGTGGGGGACAGCCCAGCCTTGATCCAGCCATGCAGAGGAAGGGAGTTTGACTTGGCTGAAGCCCAGCCCCACAAGGGTGGCATTACCCAGCCCCGATCCAGCTCCACAGGGATAGGCAATGGCCCAATCGCACAGGGGGAAGGGTATGTGGCTCAGCTCCAACCTGGTCAGGTGGAGGCAATGGGGCATGACCCAGACTTGCGGGGGGCAGGGAAAAGAAGGGGACATGGGTCAGTCCTGAATCAGCTGCACAGGTAAGAGAAACATATGGGGGGAGGGTTGTGGTACGGTTCCAAACCACCATGCAGGGCTTGGGATTTTGGCAGTGGGGAGGGGTGGCAGTATTAATTGCCGCTGCTCCCCTGATGCCAAAGTTCCTGACCCTTGGGGAGCCCTGTGGGACTGAGCTGCATTTGGCCCATGGGCCAGAGGGTGAGCACCCCTGGCCTAGCTTGTAAACTCTTTGCAGGAACCTTCACAGCTCTGTACGTAAAAGCAATATCCCTGCTGAAGAAGGTGCATAAATAATGCCTCAGAGAGACTCTTTGTGTTCCTTACCTGAACTGTGGAACAACACAAATAGCCCAGACTTCAAATAAAAACTAGTGAAAGGGGATTCAAGTTTAATGTAGTTCTGTGATAATGGCATATATCTTCAATAAACCTGTTAGCTCTGATCATTTCAATTGTCACATTAGTTTGAGATTTTAAACAGACACATTTAAAATTATTAAGGTAAAAGCCCAAAGAATGGCTTTTATTATATCAAATTAAAATTCCTGACTAACGATAGATGTACAGTAGACCTAGGTCTAAGAACGTTAACTGAATGAATGCAAGGACCCCAGCCTTCCTTCTGTAGATTGGATATACACAGGGAGAAAGTATAATACTAGAGGTTCTTTTTTCTGGTAAATTAAAGGCATAACAAAACCCAGTGGCCAGATGCTGGATTCAGCAAAGTTAAACTTGGAAGTACAGTAAAACTTTATATTGCAATAGGATCCTCCAGAACTTTGGCTCTTTAATTCTATATTGGATATCTTTTCAAAACCTGTACTTTGAGCTATATGAAAGAATCACTTGGTGGACTTCTGTGGCCCAGGATTTGCAAGAGATCAGAGAAATGACCATAATGATCCTTTCTGGCCTCAAAAATATATGCAAGTGCCCAGTATCACATAGGAACATAGTGGCAAGCCAGGAATCACACTCGGGTTTCCTAAATCTCAAGCCTTAACCACATGCCATCCCCAGTGGCTTAGAGAGCGTAAACATTTATGAACTATATTCATTCACCCCATGGAATTTCAGGCCCAAATAAAATGTTTGATATACACAATAGCATTTTTCTGGATTCCCTGGTGTTAGAAGCAGACTCTTTTTCATGGATTCCTCTTAATAATGCAATTGCTTTATGGATTACTGAAACCCTTTCTGCAGTGAACATTTACTCTTTAAAGTTACAAAAATATATGCATACATACAATATACGATCAGGGAGAACATCACGCTGCCTCTCATTAAGCAAAAACCAGAGTTAATTACACTGTCTGATCTTTGCCTTTGGGGTCAAAATTCCCCTTCTCCCCCAGCATCTAATTTTTGTTCTGCCGCAGCATTTTACAAATGAAAGTGCAAAATGTAAATTGTGACTACATAATATATATTTATAAAGATGTGCTATCTAGAAACATAATGTAAACTTTATTTTTAAATTTAGTACACAAGAGAATATTGTTAATAGGCATTCTAAGAAGCATCCTTCAAAACGATCAATTAAGTTTTATTCTATGAATAAAAATTAAGGTTCAGAATATTACAGAGCATTTGAATAGTTTCATTGACAGGATCAGGGGTCTGAAGCAGCCTTGAACATTATGTAGTGGCTCTTTTATTATGAGCTACTGTGAGTGATGGGAAATGTCATTTGGCCCCAAGGCTAGGAAGAAGGTAGAGCAGTCTCTTTATTTAAATCTTCCCTTCGCATTTACCCAGTTTAGTAAATTTACCCAGTTTAGTCTGAATTCTGGTAAGCTTCTTTTGGGCAGTGGACAACTGTACATAAAGAATGGGGCATTTGCATTTTACTTTGATCGCTTCACAGATTTAAAAAAGTGGTATTGGCTTTTGGATACCATTGACTTGGTCCCCAGTGCAGAAAGGTACTGATGAGCATGCCAATCTTTAAACATGAGTAGTCCTTCTGACTTCTGAGACTACTCACATGGTTAAAATTAGGCATGTTGATTCAGCACCTTCCTCAATCGGGGCTTAGGCTATGTTTGAAATGGTCACTTAGAAGTCAGATTTCATATCACATAGATGTTAGCCACTTCCTGGCTGCTGCTCTCCCCAGTT
Source organism: Alligator sinensis (assembly GCF_000455745.1). Lineage (NCBI taxonomy): Eukaryota > Metazoa > Chordata > Crocodylia > Alligatoridae > Alligator > Alligator sinensis. The sequence continues at coordinate 243,554 of NW_005842443.1, read as the reverse complement.
CCCTTGCAGTGGCATGTGGACTTTTAAAAAATGAGACTTGAAAAAAGAAATTTCATGCATCTCCCACTAGATCATAAGATTTTAGATGCTGTCACATTGGGTTTATGATATTTCCTCTATGCTTATAACAATAGGACCTCATAATGCTAGCTTGCATTTAAATAGTATTTTTATTCTGAGGAACTCAAATCTCTTTATAAACTTTGGCTTTGATCTTTCAGTCTCTAACATATGTGAGTAACTCAGTATGTGTAAATAGGACAGGATTTCTGTCAAGGGTAAAATTAATGTTTAAATACTGCAGCTTTAACCTGTGAGCATCCTGGTGAATAAAAGCTGTTAAGATTGTTATCAATGTACAAAACCAGGCATACGCACAAATAAGAATTCAAGCAGGTTTCAGAAACAGTAAGGGCTTAGCATATAGCAAATATAATTTCTCATCTGGACCTTCACAGCTGCTTCCAGAGCCCTTTTAAAGGAATACAAGCAATGCCTTCTAAAGAAATACAAGAAATACAGGATTTATTGCTATTGTTACAAGAGAAAAGTTAAGGAATAAGCCCGCCCCCCCCAGCACTCATATCAGTGCTGAAAATTACATAGCTTAACCATTAATTACCGTTTTTTACATTATATCTTCAGGTACTGTCAATTCCAGATGGAAACTTGCTAGGCACATGATGTCTTCCTTGTATTTTGCTATATTCATAGCATTTTATTTACACACACCCGTGCACACATTCCAAGCCAACAGAAAGTATTAAATTGATTCCATAACAACAGCATCAATACAGTAAGCATAAACCTAAGTCAGTGAACAACAGAATAGTTATATATACCATGCAGACTAGCTATTCTGATTTACAGGACAGTGGGTGTGTCTACATGAGATGCTTTACTGTATATTAGGGCTGTGTGAAGCTTCGGGTGGTGATTCGATTCAGAGATTTGGCCCAATTCAGTGGCTGAATCCGAATTGAATCAGGGGACCAATTAAAAGGTCCAAATCGATTTAAAGCTCCCTGAATCTTCGGAAAAGATTCAGAGAGCTTTGATGATTCAGACAGTCCCTGCCTGCTGCAGCAGGGAGCTGGACTCTAAGCAGGGACCCCTGCCAGCCTCCATCTCCTGCCTGCTCCCCCAAGCCCTCAAACCCCCCCCTGCTCCCCCAGCCCCTCCATGGCTGTCCCACCCACCCCAGCTCCCGGCCCTTTAAAAAAAAGCCCTGACTCACCAAGTGCTGCAGGGTGGGTGGGTGGATCCCTGCTGTCCCCCACTGCCCCACACTGCATGGGGGTCTCTGCACGAGCCTTCCAATACCCTCCCATTCCCCTAGCCCCCTCATGGCTGCCTCACCCACCCCAGCTCTGGCCCTTTAAGAAAAAAAATGGAGAAAAGCCCCGGGACTCACCACTCCTGCAGCGGCCTCGGGGTTTTGGGGGCTCGTGCAGAGCCCCCACATGTCATGGGGCAGTGAGGAAGGGGTGGGGGGCAGTTGGGATTTCCCCCTGCCTGGCAGCACCCACTGAGTTAAGGCTTTTTTTTTCCAAGTGCCAGGACCTGGGGCAGGCAGGGCAGCCATTGCTGGGCTGGGGTGGCGGGGGTAGGCTTGGCTGATTCGGAGATTCGGAGATTCGATCAAATCGATTCAGGACAGTGATTCAAATCACTGAATTGAATCACTGTCCCCCAAATCGGCTGAATCTGAATCTGAAGTGAATGCTGGCCGCTTTGCACAGGCTTACTGTACATTAGATTAATCTAACATTCAGTAAAGTGTCCCTGTCTATAAGTGTGCAGCAATTACTGATACAAGTACTAAATTAACCATGCATTAGGTGCTGTGCAGTAATACATGTGTAGACAGCTGACCAGGAACAAATTGCTCCCAGTCAGCCCAGGCAACAGGAGAGTGGAGTAACTGTCCCACCTCTTCTGCAGCTGCCTGCCAGCCTTGCACCCCTATTTGCCCCCAGTTTGCAGATAGGGGAGGGGGGCTGGCAGGCAGCTGTCCGAACTCCTGGACAACTCCCCACACCCTCCACACTCTGTCTCTCTTTCTGATCAGTGTATGGGGCTGGGAAGGAGGTATCCATTCTCCCAGACAGCTCCCTGTCACCTGCCCCTGCAGATTGGGGTGCAGTGCTTGGTGGGTGGGGTGGGGTGGGTGGTGGAGGGGATCTGGTGTTGGGGAGGGAGAGGGGATGGGCTCTATTGTTGGGGGGGAGGGGGGATGAGGTCTGTTTTTTGTGAGATCAATAAAGTGTTTTTCTGAGAACTGTCTGCAGTGACCATGGTGCTGGGGGTGGGCAGTAGAGCGGGGGTTCATGGGTGGTCATCCAGGCAGGCTACAACAGGGAGTGCAGGAGGAGGTGGTTGGTTAGCACTTCTCACACCCGTTGCCTTGGCTCCCCATGGTGGTGGGTGTGTGGCTCAGCTGGGGCCTCTGTGGGGATGGGGGGCTGTTGCTGCTGCCACAGGTGGTGCTCCCACGGTCAGGCATCCTCCAAATACTGTGCCTTCTCTGGCCAGGCATTGCAGAAGAGCTCTCCCCAGGCCTCGCAGATGTTATGCAGCATGCAGGCTGCGACAATAACCCAGGGGATGTTATTGGTGAACTCAAGGTGGGCAATAACGGTGCACCAATGTCCCTTGAAGTAGCCAATGGCACATTCCACCAGGGTGCAGGTCTGGCCCAGGCACTGGTGGAAGTGGGTCTGGTGGGAGTCTAGCTGGCCAGTGTAGGGCCATATGAGCCAGGATAGGAGCAGGTAGAGGGGATCCCTGATAGGACCACCATAGTGTCCAGCTGGAAGTCCAGTACCCGTGGCCTGAAGCATCCACTCTGCACCATGACTGGCAGGGCAGAGTTCCGAAACATGCAGGCATCGTGGGCACTGCCCACCCAGCTGGCCCTCAGGTTGGTGAAAGTGCTGTAGTGATCAACAGTGGCCTGGAGCACAATGGAGCGAAAGCCCTTTTGGTTGTAGTAGAGGCGGTCCCCATGGGCTGGGCAGGTGACAGGGATGTGGGTCCTGTCCAGGGCCCCAATGCATTTGGGGAAGCCCAGGGCACAGAACCCCACCACCACCTCCATAGTGTTATGCACATGGGGCACAGTGTGCCCCAGCACATCCTGGAAGGCACTGCACACCTCCCTGGTGGTCACCTTCCCCATGCTGAAGAGGTGGCCCATGTAGTGGAGGCTGGTGGGTGTGGCCAGCTTCAGTAGGGTGATGGCCAGCCAGGTGTCTGTGGGGAAGGGCAGCCTCATGCTGGAATCCTACCACTCCAGGAGCAGGTGGAGCTGCTCCAGGAGGTCCAGGAAGGTGCCACAGTTCATCCTGAATGCCTACAACCACTGCTCATTGTCCCAGGTGTGCTGGACTATGTGCTGCCACAAGTCCTGGCTGGCCTGGCCGGCCCAGAGGCAGTGGGGCTGGAGGCCCAGGAGGGTGAGGGCAGCTCTGGCAGTGGCATCTTGGAGTCCATTGTTGATGTCCCTGCTGGGGTCTGGCCAGCAGGATGGGTCCGAGCGGCAGCTGCGCAGCAGTGGGCACCGTAGGGCTGGGCAGGCAGTGGCTGTATGTGGGAGAGTCAACATGGGTCAGCAAGTGACTGGCATGGCAGGACAGCAGGGCCAGTGTGGTGGCCAGCAGGAGCCCAGGACTCTGGGAGTCGCTGTCTTGAGCACGGGTGGTGCGGGATTATGTGCTGCCACAAGTCCTGGCTGGCCTGGCCGGCCCAGAGGCAGTGGGGCTGGAGGCCCAGGAGGGTGAGGGCAGCTCTGGCAGTGGCATCTTGGAGTCCATTGTTGATGTCCCTGCTGGGGTCTGGCCAGCAGGATGGGTCCGAGCGGCAGCTGCGCAGCAGTGGGCACCGTAGGGCTGGGCAGGCAGTGGCTGTATGTGGGAGAGTCAACATGGGTCAGCAAGTGACTGGCATGGCAGGACAGCAGGGCCAGTGTGGTGGCCAGCAGGAGCCCAGGACTCTGGGAGTCGCTGTCTTGAGCAGCCATGGCATGGGGAGGCAGAGGCTGTGGAGTATGAACTGCCATGTGCTGCCCATGTGCTGCTACTGACCAGAAACGCAAGTGGCCAGGGAGCAGGAAGCGGGGCCGCCTTTTAAAGATGGTCTCCAGCCACAGGCAGCTGTAGCCAGAGCCTTCAGTTCCCCATGGTGGCAGCAGGGGCCCATTGCAGGGCTCCAGGAAGTGGAAGCAGTTTGCTCTTAGGAGCAGTGAATCTGTTCCTAGGTCCCTGCACAAGTAGACACCTGCCTGGGAGCGTTTACTTGCGAGTAGTTCACTCACTCACAAGTAAACTGGTCCTGCGTCAAATGCCTGTGTAGACACACCCACTACCAACAATCTTGAGGGCTATTTCCTTTCATTACAGCCTATGTACCAGTCCCAGGGAGGGCTGTGATACAGTATTCATTAGGATGCATAGGACTGCTCTATACATGGCCCTGGGACCTCTTTGCAGTAGCTGAAGATCACAGATTTTCCATTAAAAGATCTGGCCCTTATGGCAAAATACTTCAATATCTGATCTCCAGAAGTTTTCACAACAGTCAGAAACAGCTTCTGAAGAGCCTTTGAGAAAAATGCCAAAATATCTCTTTTATCCCTTTGTTTTATCAATTTGGGCAGAAATCCTGGGCAGGAGCATTGCCATTTTACCCTGGGTCTGGAACATTTCTGCATACAAGGAGGATATGTGAGGCTACTGGAAGCCTTGCTTGAAAAGATGCCGAGCTTGTTTCATGTTTCTTTTATACTATTTGCTGATTTCTTGTAGAAATCTATCTCCAACTGAGACAACATCCCTATGAGGTAAAACATGTCAAGTGAAATCCTGGGTGCACTGAAATTCAACAGGACCAAAAACCTGACCATTACTTCTCATAACCCAAAACATGAAAGAGGAGGGCAGTTATGCCCTTAGTCCAATACTCCCTATCTTCTCTTACGTGAGAATAGGGTGGTTTTTTAAAATAGATTTTCTAATTATATTTACTGTATTTATCTTGCTAACAAGTGAGCAGAGTAATAAGCAATATACGAACAAAGAAAATCACATTTTACATAACATAACATTTGTTATTTACTTTGTTTGTATATTGCTTATTACTCTTCCCAGAACATGTATGCTCTTGCATCTTGAAATCTCTGTCTTTATTCAGAACCAGTTCACATGCCGGAAGCTGATTCTTCCACTCAAGCACTTCTGATTATTGCACTTGAACACTGATCACTCAGCAAGGTTGAAAGATAAGATAAAAATCAGTTTTATTTATTATTCCAAGAATAGCTGACAATAGGATCAATAAAACCTGACAGAAGCTATTAACATTTTAATGAATTGCTCAGTAATATTCTAAAGATGTGTTGGCAAGTCATGGCCCCTTTGATTAAGGACAAATTTCTCTGAGTACTGTAAATACATATTACAAGGTCCAGAATGTAACGCTGTCACTTGTCAATCAAGAGAAAAAAGGGCAAAAGTCATGCATAAGGAAGCTCTCCCCTTGATTGTAATGATTACTATATATAATGTAATCTTAACCAAATGATAAATAAATAAAGGTATATGTTAGAGACAGGTTTCACGAATGGTTTTTATGTAATAAAAAAAATGTGTGTGACTTCCAGTATCCTTGGACTTCTTTATGGCACAAGAGGGAGCAGGTAGGTATGGATATACTTGGCTGAAAAGCACAGCAGTGAGTGAAGTAAATTAGTAGCTGAGTGACTGTTAAAGTAAATAGACATGAAAACTTTACAAAGCCCTAAGAACAGAGTGATGATGAAGAGTCTGCTAAAACAAAGCTCACTTGCTGAAGGATGAATTTTGCTCTTAAGGCTTGTCTTCATTAGAAATATTGGGTGTGTTAGAACATGACATTGAAGAGATGTGCAATTAACAGGATGGTCAGTACGATGTCACGATAAATTTGGAGGGACAATCATGTTGTGTGGTGCTCCACCTACCTAATATACCCTGCTTCTTAGGATACAAAAATAGGTTGGGTGTCACTGCACAGCTTGGCATATTGCCATGTTGGCACAGGACTGGTGTCATGATGTCCTGGGTATATCCCCCTGAAGCTGCTATCCCTGGCTATACTGGCTACCAAGCCATGCTTAGTATGGTGAAATGACTCTTCAAGGTTGTGTTTTAAATTCAACCTAGTGTTGTGGGAAGATAAGCTTACAGATAGCAAAACAACAGCACCAATGCAAGCATAGTGATTATGGCACCAGCAGATTCAGAATGGTGGCACTGCATTAAACTATCCCCCGCCAGTTGGTATTTTGTGTTTTCATTTACACCTATAAATGTGGCCTGTGGAACTTGCTACCAAATCAGGACATGTCATTTAACACACACTTTGCACTGATATGAGATCCCTGGCTACAATGTAGCAGAGTGAAGACCCTATGACTTCCTGAACAACAAGACCTGTTGTTTTTGTTCCAATGCTGCTGCATCACACTGGAAAGTGAAAAGCTGTTCACATTTTTTTTCTGTACGTGTTTCCACTGCATTCTACTTCCCAGCAGTCATGTGAATCTTTACTCTGGGTGCTGGGCAGGGGCAGAGGGAGAGATGTGATGCAAGCCCACTGATATTCTCTTACTCTTTCCTACTCTTCACTGAAGGGTAAACAAGGCATTCATCATACAGACATGCAAAAACACAAACATAGCTCTGGATCTTTTAAAAGCCCTGTTTTGCTGGACTGACATGTAGTACTTTACATTATACAAATGGGTAGGGGAAAGGAATTGGCTCGTGAAACCTCAGAACCTTTCTGAAGGCTTCTCAATTTTGCTTTTGCAATGAAATTCCCTTAAAGAAGAGCAATATTCATCTAGCTAAGAGGGTTAGATGGTGAGCCCAGATCCACAAGAGCACTTCAGCACCCAGAGTGAGACTTGGGGTATAGACAGAAAAATGCAGCTCCCAGCTGTAACTGAGAAGGCTTTGCAGGAAGTGTTTTGAGTCTCAATCATCCCCTGAAAGAAACAGAAATTAAATGTTGGTTCCAGGGAGGAGGAGAATCTAGCTACTGGCTGCCAGCCTGCAACCAAGTTTCCCCTAGCAATGGCTTTATCCAGCCTGCTTGTGAAGCTGCAAAGTTTTCAGAATGGGAGGGGGAAGGGAGTTAAGGGAGATTGTTCTAGGAGTTCCCCAGCTATGGCTGGGGGGTGGGGTGGATGAATTGGATCCCCCCCCCCAACCTCAGGGGCCCCCAATGCAAACATCCCACCCTCCAGTTGGGGCTGCAAAACCCCCAGACCGAACTTTCTCTGCTTCCTTTTGCCCCTCCTATTCTAAAAACAGAGACAGGCTGGCAGGCATCACAGACAGAAGTTACAGAAGATGCTCTGTTTTGAAACTCTTCATCTGACCCCTCATAGATTCATAGATTGTTAGGGGCTGGAAGGGACCATGGAAGATCATCGGGTCTAGCCCCCTGCATCAGACAGGAAAGACAGGTGGCGTCAGGTGACCCCCAGCAAGGTGACGGTCCAGTCTCCTCTTGAAGATTTCCAGGGTAGGTGATTGCACCACCTCTAGAGGGAGCTTATTCCACAGTCTGGACACCCTAACTGTGAAGAAGTTTTTCCTAGTGTTGAGTCTGAAATGGTCTTGCAGGAGTTTGTGACCATTACTCCTGGTTTTCCCCAAGGGT
>NW_005842443.1:219300-235714 GCF_000455745.1 Alligator sinensis | reverse complement strand
CCTGATGTAGTGGTAAACTGCTACCAAGTCCACTCTCAGCCCTTTTTCAGGCTGAAGAGTCCCAGGTCCCTCAGCCTTTCCTTGTATAGCTTGCCTTGCAAGTCTCTGATCATACAGGTGGCTCTTCTCTGGGTTCTCTCAAGATGTACCACATCCTTGTTAAAGTGCAGTTACCAGAACTGTACGCAGTACTCCAGTTGGGGTCTCACCAGTGCCAAGTAGAGAGGAAGAATCACCTCCTTGGTCTTGCTGGAGATGCATTGATTGATGCATGCCAGAGTATTATTTGCCCTTCTGGAAACAGTTGCATTGCTAGCTCATATTCATACTGTGGTCTATTTTTACCCCCAGTTCTCTTTCATTTGTAGTGCTGGACAGGATGGCATTGCCAAGCCTGTAGGAGTGCAGGGGGCTGTTCGTCCCCAGGTGGAGCACTTTACATTTTTCAATGTTGAACTTCATCTGGTTCTGACTTGCCCAGCTTGCTAGTCTAGATCCACCTATATCTGTAGCCTCCCTTTAAGTGTGACCACGCTTCCCCATAACTTGGTGTCATCTGCAGACATAGCCAGTTAGCTCTTTTCTGCCTCATCCAAATCATTGATGAAGATGTTGAAAAGTACAGGACCAAACACCAACCCCTGTGGGACACCGCTGCCCACTTCTTGCCAAGATGACACAGATCTGTTCATTAGGACTCTCGGGGTCCTATCCTGCAGCCAGCTTCATAACCACCTAATTGTCTCACAGTTAAGCCCACTATTTTCCAATTTTCTCATGAGAACATCATGGGATACCAAATCAAAGGTTTTTTGGAAGTCAAGGTATACAATATCCACCACTTCTCCCTTATCCAGGTGGCGAGTCACCTGATTGTAAAAGGAGATGAGGTTGGTTAGACAAGACTTGCCCATGACAACCCCTTAATGAATTTTTCCAGGATTTTCCCTGGGATAGAAGTTAGGCTAACTGGCCTATAGTTACCCAGGTCCTCCCTCCTCCCTTCTTCAAGATGGGCACAACATTGGCTCTCTTCCAGTCCTCAGGGACCTTTCTGGAGCCCCATGAGTTTTGGAACAGTTTTGCCAGGGGCTCCATGATGACGTTGGCCAGCTCCTTCAGCACCTTTGGATAGAGTTTATCCGGTCCTGCTGACTTATATATGTCTAATTTCTTTAATTGATCACACAACAGTTCTACAGCAACAGTAGGGAGGCAGTCATTTCTGCCCTGCTCATTCTATACCCTATCCAGCATGATTTTCCATGTGGCCCAGTGAAACACCAAGGCAAAGTAGTCATTCAGGAGTTCAGTTTTCTCGTGAGTGTCGGTAACCAGCTCTCTTGAGTTGTTCAGCAGTGGCCCCACACTCCCATTTGCTTTCCTCTTGTTCCCTATTTACCTAAAGAAGGACTTTTTGTTGTCCTTGATTCCCATTACTAATCTAAGTTCAGTCATCACCTTAACATTTCTAATTTGTTCCTTACAAGTGCGGGCCATTGTTGTATACTCATGCAATGAGGATTCAGATGCTCATCTGATTGGCCATTTTAAGCTGTTTTCAGCCATGCGCTTGTATTTGGTCATGATCCATCAGCAACAGGCTAATGAAAGGCAACTTTCTGAATGCCAGCCAACATAGCTTTGTTACTGGCAGGTCTAGTCTGACCAACCTCCTCTCCTTCTATGACCAGGTGATGCATTGCTTGGACAAGGGAGACAAGGCTGATGTCATATATCTGAGTTTCAAGAAAGCCTTTGACTTAGTCTCCCATGATGTCTTAAGCTGGGGAGCTGCAGCCTTGACCATCTCACAGTCCAATGGCTGGGAAACTGGCTCCAGGGTCAGGTCCAGAGAGTACTAGTCGATGGGAGTGAATCAACTTGTGCAAGGTGACCAGTGGTGTCCCTCAGGACATGGGCAACTGGGACCTCCTAAATCTGGGGGGCACCCAATCGCTAAGCAGGGAAGGGTGGGGTCCCCCCAGTGGCCAATCACTGAGTGGGTGGGGGGTCCGCTGAAGGCTGATCGCAGAGCAAGGGGGGTGTCCCCTGGCATCTGATTGTCGAGCCCAGAAACACCAGCAGTGAAACCAGGAGTGCCGCAGGGGGACCGCCCCCCCCCGCCCCCCCAATCAGTATGCCACTGCACTAGCACCATGACCGAACGGGACTTGGGGGTCTTGACTGACCACAAGATGAACATGAGCAACCAATGCGATGCCGTGGCCAGCAAAGCAAACCAAACTCTGGCATGCATCCACCACTGCATTTCAAGCAAAACCAGGGATGTCATCCTCCCACTTTACTCAGCCTTAGAGTACTGTGTATAGTTTTGGGCCCCCCACTTCAGGAGGGACGTGGATAAGCTTGAGACAGTCCAGAGGACAGCCACCTGTATGATCAAAGGCCAAGAGGGCAAGCCTTACGAGGAGAGGCTGAGGGACTTGAGAGTCTTCAGCCTGGAGAAAAGAAGGCTCAGGGGGGACTTAGTGGCAGCCTACAAGTATATAAAGGGGGTGCATCAGGACCTGGGAGAACAGCTGTTCACCAGGGCTCCCCAAGGGATAACAAGGTCTAACGGCCACAAACTCCTGGAAGGCCAATTTAGTCTGGACACAAGAAAAAGCTTCTCTATAGTCTGTGTGTCCAAGGTCTGGAACAGACTTCCCCCAGAGGTGGTGCAAGCACCTACTCTGGACTCATTCAAAAGGCGTCTGGATGTTTATCTTACTGGGATCATTCGACCCCAGCAGACTTCAAGTCCAGGGGTCTGGACTTGATGATCTCGCAAGGTCCCTTCCAGCCCCTAATGTCTATGAAATCTATGAAAACAATGAACTGCTTTCTGTGGCCAGATTGGCTGAAAATTGTCACTTCTGTGTGTGCCCTTTGACACTTACATTCCACCTATGTCCAAAAGCATGATTTAAAATAATCCTGCTTCACCCCTTCTGTGCCTGTCTTTTCAACAATAAAGGCTGGTAGGACTGAGCAGCTTGTTGTCTGACATCCATCAAGATCCTCAAGCAGGCATTCCTCTGAGGAACCACATCCCTTAGATATGTTCAGAGGTTGCTTAACCCCCACCTACACAAACAAGCTCTGCACAAAATACAGCAACCACAACCACTTCCATGCCAAAACATGGTAGAGCACCACTGCCATTCGTGTATGCCATAGCTCAACACTGATCCTGCATTTGGAAGATCAAAGTTCAGTGCCTTCCTCTACCTGAGGAGACTTAAACTCTCCCCACTTCCAGGAGAGTGACCCTAACCACCAGATGATTGGAACAATCACCTGGGAAAGGGACACGCTGAGTTTTGTTTTATGAAATTTGACTCACTGCCTGTTTCATGTAAAATGCAAAAGCAGTCTTTAAAGCAGAAACTGAAACCCAGCATCCCTCTTCTCCAGTGAGTGCCCCAGTCACTGGGCTAGAGTCATGATACTTCTTATCCCAACTAACATTACTTATATATTTTTTTGCCAAATGACTCAGCTTCAAGAGTTGAAGTGGAAGGTGTCTGCACTCCCACCTGGCCTGCAGCCCCATGGTTAGAGCACTCTTTTAGATGTGAGACAAGAAGGGTTTGCTCTCTTGCAGGCTGAGGCATGTCTCCCTTATCCTGAGTTACTGGATACAAAGGCACCATTACAACCCTACTGTGTTTTAAAAGAAATAGAGTCCAAAGGAGAGCCACATGCATGATTCAAGGCCTAGGGAGCAGGTCATATGAGGAGAGGCTGAAAGATATGGGTCTGTTCAGCCTGGAGAAGAGAAGACACAGAGGGGACTTGGTGGCAGCTTAAAAGTATATTAGGGGCATACATCAGGGCCTAGGGAAGCATCTGTTCACTAAGGCCCACCAGGGGAGGACAAGAAACAATGGGCACAAACTGATAGAAGATCACTTCAGACTGGACATAAGGAAAAACTTCTTTACAAGTTGAGTGTTGAGGGTTTGGAACAGGCTGCCATGGCTGTAGGGCAGCAAACTAAAACTCCTCAGAGGTGTTTTAGTTTGCTGCACCCCAAAGACATTTAAGGCACATTACGCCGCCAAACGTGCTACAGCAGCTGGAATTCATGGGCAATACACAGCTGATGCACGCAAACACGAACACCATTAAAGCAGTGCAAAAGCATTTAACCTGCTTTAAAGTGTCATGCACACATGCCCCCTCATTTTCTCTACACACGCCCAAGGTTTTGTTTTGCTGTTAAGGAATATGCATGGAACTCTTCTCCTTTAAAAGGAATGTATTAAAAAGCCACTTAGTCTTCTATGAAGGATTTTCCAATGGTTAACAATTTGCAGGTTGCAACACAGGTTGTAGTGGGGATAATCTGGCAGGATGTGCTTGGAGAATTTCACAATAGCTCCAACCATATAATGCTCCTTGTGGCTGCAAGCAGTAGCACTGAGCGCACAGGACTTCAAGTAAAGCTCTAACTTTCTGCAGTCCAACTGGAGATCTTTTATTACTTCACAGAGCTCTCTGCAAGAAACAGTGGTGTTTTTGAGAAGTATCTAAAATCTTCTGCATGATTTTTTCAAAGCTCTCTTAATCAACTTGTTCTAGTTTAATTGTTCTAAATAAAGGCCTTATCTCATGTCAACTGATAGTAAGGAAAAGACTTTTATTGACTTCAGTGGGCCTTGGACCACTACTTCCTGGGTCCACGTACATTATCAGATAACATAGGAAGACAAAAGTGTTTCAACTTCAATAAGCGTTGTAGCAATTGTGTGAAGAGTTTTGTTCCAGTTTTTTGGTTTAGAGGATTTTTTTTGTTTGTTATTTGGTAGGATCTGAGCTGCAAGTTTCTATATGCCCTGATCAAACAGTGTGCCTAAGGACATACTTAAACTGAAGCCTCTGAATAGACCTGTTAAGTACATTTATTTCTCCAACTTTAACATTGACTTTAAATTGTTTTATTGTAGAGTTTATTAAATTATAGTTTTTAATACACCTACCTGTATCAATCTCAGGGCATTGTCCAAGTGCTTTCAGGAGGATTAGGAGCCAACTAGTTAGTATAAATAAAAGTTTGTCCATTGAAGCAAACAGAATTTCTGCATCCCACCAGCTGGGGATCTGGCCCATATTTCATAGACCTCTGTGCTTTTTAATTAAAAAAAAAAAGCACAAATTTGGAAGTCACATGATTCCCATGGTAAATAGCCAGTATTTTCAGCATTTACTAATATTTAAGGGGCAACACAAATTTTATGAACCATTTAAATCTCCCTTAATATCCATTTTGAGGAATTAAAAGGGATTTAAGTGGAGTCTGGGACTTGTGCTGGCATTTTACATTGAGATATCTTTCCCCCCGTTTGCATATTGCTGAGGCCTCTCTTCCTCCATTTCCCAGGATGATTCTTTGCGATTTTAATAAAATGATGAACCATTTTTAATGAATCATACTCAACAAATAAAGCTTTCAGTAAGGTAATTCTTCTCTGGTTACCTAGCAAACTTGTAAAGAGGGCTCACTGCTTTACCCCCTTTCTTATCACTTTGATTGTTATCTGTGCAGCAGGCACAGTTGTAAATGCTGACACCAGAACACGAGCTTGTTGTTCCATTCCTAGCTTGTGGTTTTAGTGTGCTATTTATTTGGTGGTCACTAAATACAATTATAATGATAGCAATTCCTGGTTACATTAACTGTTGCAGACTATCCAGCAAATCTTATGAAAACATGAAACATGTCCCAGGAAATAACATTTATAGTGCAGGAAAGGTTTAGTGACTTCACTGCTCAGGTTACCAGTTGGATATCAGTTTCATCATCAGTAACCTTCAATTTCCTGTTTTGCTTATCATAGAATTACTCTTTTTTTTGTTTAAATGTTTGCATAGCCCATATGGCATCAGCTACACACAGATTAGATACAGGACTGGCCAATGATGGATTAAATACCATGTTTGTTTTGTGATACTTTAAGATATATATATCAAAAAATCTGAGGTGACTGAATAGATATAAAATGCAATGCTGCATATATGCTGTTTTATCATCCGTGGGGACTATAATTCATTTTGACATGTATGTTAGAATTCTACATCTTTTGCTGATTTGTATGTTGTTCTGGAAGTCTTCCTTCTAACTGAGTTAAATGCCCTAGACTTCTGGTGCTTACAAGTATTGTTGTATGCTTTTCTCTAGCTGACTTTGCAGAAATATATTTTTCCCCACCCTTACATCAGTAAATTAGCAAGTTGTGTCATTTTTCTATACTTAGAAGCATCTCTATTAAATCTGTGATAGGGACAGTCAGTTGTTTCATCTCCGAAAATGCTAACAAGTTTCATAGCTGTACTCAGCAACCAATCTCCCTAATTGCAAATTATAGGCGGGTTTCGGTATAAATATATTTGCCTCAGTCATTTCAAGATGTCAGGCAAGCCCATCCTGTTTCTTTAAGCAGCCCAGAGTGATACCCAGGACAAGATAGCTGTAGCTGTTTGAGTCAGTCAAGTTCCAGCAGACAGAAGATCTGGCTCCGTGAGAGACAGGAGTGTGCAGGTGAAAAGCTGGCCTGACACAGAAATTATGGAAAAGAGAACTCAGAGAAATGAGCTCCCAAATCAACAGATTTTGTGAATCCTTGTTTCCCTTCCCTTTTCCATACAGAGCCATGAAAAAAATGGTAGAAATTATTCCATTCTGGGTCCTAGGAAAAAAAATTCTTTAGCAAACACTTTTCTCCATGATGTTTGGGACGGGCTCCCGCCTCAGTCACTGTGTTTGGAGGAGCTTCTTGCCCTTCATTAGAATGCCCTCAGGACACCTCACTGGGCCATAATTATGGCACATTAATGAACATGTAGACATGCCCAATGATGCCATTATGTTTGAGGCAAAAGGTCAGGCAGGGTGGTACCTTATGGCATTTATACCCATCCCTTTGTCTGCTCTGATGCGCTAGAAATCCAGCACATCAGAGCAGACTCGATTGAGTCTGTGAAGCGTGAGAGCTGATGTGCCTGGCTCTGCATCGCATGCATTTATATAAATGGCAAAATGTGTGTCAGTGTAAAGAAAATGTTGGTGATGCGCTTTTGAACAAAACCAACTTTGATATGTTTTAGTGCGCTGCTGCCCTCTGGGCACCACCCTGCCCTACCATCTACCTGATTTCAGACTACCATAGCTAACCACCAGGGGTGTGTGAAACAGGCCGTATTCGATTCGGATTCGGCCTGATTTGTGGGACAGTGATTCAATTAGTTGATTTGGATCACTGTCCCAATTCGATTTGGCCAAATCCAAATTTGAAGATTTGAGAATCAGAAATTTGGAGATTTGGAGAATCAGAAATTCAGCCATAGACATAGCTTTAAATATTTTTTCTATATACGTCAAGGTACCAGGCGTGGCTCGTGAATGCTGTGATGGTGGGGTGGATGGAGCATCTCACAGGAGTGCGGCGGGGCTCGGCAGCAGACCCAGAAGTGGACCAGCTCAGCAATTGGCCACGGGGGGACCCCAGGTGCCCCCCCAACCCAGGAGGTACCAGTCACCGAGCCAGGGGGCGGTGTCTCCCGTGCGCTCTGTGGCGGATCTGAAAATGGACCGGAAGTGCTTCTGGTCCGCATCTGGGTCCACCACTGAGCATGCCGGGGACCCCCCCCCCCCCCCCCCCAACGCTCCCGTGAGATGCCCCATCCGCCCCAGCATCGCAGCATTCATGGGCCATGCTGATACCTCGAGGTATGTAGAAAAAACATTTAAAGCTGTGTCTATGGCCGAATCATCGAATCTCTCTGAATCAATTCAGAGGGCTCCAATTCGATTTGGAGAGATTAAAGGGTCTCCTGATTTGATTCGGATTTGGAGATTCGGCTGCCAAGTTGGGCCGAATCTCCACCGAATTGAATCAGCAGCTGAAGCTTCGCACAGCCCTGCTAACCACCTCTCAGTTCATTATTTTTCAGGTGGTGAAAGTTAAACTTCAGATCACAACTGTTTCTTTCTTCTTTGCCTGACTTCTTTAACATCAGTAGTGTAAGAGTGATGTTGTAGCCATGTTGGTGCAGAAATTATGTGAGAGGCAAGGATTTATTAGGGTGATATCTTTTATTGGACCAACTAAGTAGCTGGAATAAAGTTAGACAAGCTTTCAAATGCAAGACATTCTACTTTTGGCCACTTTAAAATTCTTCAGGGGTATGCTTGCCATCACTGCCCAAAACACAGTTATAGAAGCCATACTAACACAGACACAAGTGTTTGCCATTAGAAAGTTAGGTTGCTTTTCTGTTGCTGACAAGGAAGCAGGGGAATTTAGCTTAACTCATTATTTTGGATTGGAACCAGTTACTTTTGTAGAATTTATTTTTATTTAAACAGTACGAAGATACAATATGTTGCATTCAAGGCAAAAAAGAGGAAAGAGATCTTCCTAAATGACTACTGTATAACATTCCTGGAAATGCCCTCTATGATGAAGAAAGGGAAAAGGAAAAATTATGCTCAATTTACGGGTTAGCAAATGGTAACATGTTAAGGTAGTTTGATAAATTCACAATCACAGAAATATGCCTAACTTTTTCTCCATTCCAGGAGATGAGAACCAATCTCCTCTTATTTTCATGGTTACCCTAAAAAAATTAAATTTAAAAAGAAATAAACTAAATACCAAAAATAGAATAACTTAATAAAGAAAGGGTGCCAACAGGTAATTCATTCAGCTTTACTAACCATTTTTAAGAATTTTTAATTTTTTTCTCTAGAAAAATAGAGGTAGCATGAAATGCAAAAACGTTTTAAAAATATTTATATACAAAATATATTCAGGTTGTTAAGTTCCTGATCATTGAACTAAATATAACCATGCATTACCTTTATAAATGTAAAACCTGCAAAAGATGTCTCCACATTTATGATCTTTCATCTCATGAGCCTCAGAATGTACTGGCATGAAAAAAGAATTTAGTGAAGGGGCATTCAAACTGTAAAGAATTAAAACATCATTTTGCAAGGTCTGGTCTGTGGTATATTTAAGTGCACAGTTAAAATATGGCAATGAGGATTCTTTCCCTTCTTTCTTTTAAGTATAAAAAAAGGTGCCTGTGTCTTGCCATTCATGTGCAGGAAATTTCCACATTCAGCAAAAAGTTTCCAAAAACTGGGTGCCTATGCTTAATTTATACATCTTATTATGTATATTTATTAAATATCAATGTTCAGTCTCTCTGAGAATAAGAGCCTCTTTCCACAACCCCTACCTTTAGGTATGTAAATACAGATACAGGCACATAAACTTTAAGCAGTCAGATTCAGAAAATGTTGTCAATAAGCTTCACTGCTATAAATGAAAAAGTGTGATTTCAAGTTTCCTGGCCTTTGAGAGGAGAACTGTTTTCTGAGTCAGCACTTCGCAGGTTATTCTGCCACGAAGTGAGACAAAGAGATAACTTGGATTATGGGAAATGACAAACAGAACCGTTTTGAAAACCTGCTCATCAGAGTTATAATTACTACAATACTGCCGCATTGGCTGTGAGAGGTGATCTCATACCCCCACCTGGCTGGCAAACCAGACTTGCTCTGACTGCTCAGACACTAAGATGCAAACCCTTTCTGATGAAGGACTCAGTTCTGATGAGGAAAACTGTATAGTCAGAGTGAATACTTGCATTCATAGTGTTGGCTATGGCTATTGCTTTATTCTCTCTCTCAGAGTCATTAAGCAGGATTTTCTAATTTCAGTTCAAACAAATGCGCTGTTGCAGTGAAGTTTAAAGAATATATTATATTAATTTATAATCAGCTACGAGAGAAAGAGAAAGCAATGGCTGTCAGTTCAGACACTGTCTGCAATGGATAAAAGGGTCATTGAAGCTGGTGCCAGGGAACTGAGTGATACAACGGTGAGAAAACACAAATAGTCCTAAAACAATATGTAATACCAGACCACTCCCCTAATTAATCTTGAGCACCAGTTAGCCAATCTATGTCTAGAGTAGGATTTTGGTACATCCCTTGGCAGCCTCCAGGATATATACATTTCAGTTCAAATTAATTCTTGGTCTCTAATAGGTTGCCAGCTGTCACTATGCCTTACAAGTGGAATAAAATATTTCTTCCATTTTCCATATTCAAATATGCATAGCAAATTCATATCTGTACATTGCTGTCAAGGATGACCGTATGACTATAGTGTCTTTTTTACTCTCTAGATGTATTTATTTCAACAGGTGCCATTTTAGTGGAACAGAAATTCAGCTAGCACTCACATCCCATCAGGGCACACATATATAGAGCTGCAGGTATTTATGCTAAGCAGCGTTTGTCCTGCTCACTGTAAATTCACATTAAGTTACTGCTAGGGCTTTATACTAAAGCAGCAGGTTAAGCATACAGGAATATTTGACAAAGGCTTCTTTTAAAACAGCCCCATCGATCTATTGTGCACTGTATTTCACTCACACATTATGAAATAAGGCTGAGGAAAATCTATGAAAAATTCCCCAGAGAGAAGCATGCCAAAACTGTTATGAATGAAACAGAGGTTTAAGTATCAACCCCAAACTGGAACTTTGCACTGACTTTCTTCAATTTAAGGAACTTCTTTTAAAAAGTTTGTTTTTTATGTAAATGTGCAACATACATATTGGTAATGAGAGAACAGCATAAAGCAGTACTGCTATTCCCAAGTATAGTATGTAACAACAAAATTGGCTACAGTTCAAGGACTACTCCCTGACAACTAGGGCTTATACTCTATAAGGCTACTCTCACTGACATGTGGGGACTTTAGGTTTTTTAAACAAAGGCTGCCTATACAAATGCTCATTGGTGTTCTAATTAGGATGTCTCAGAGCAGACTAACTGAGTGAGAAGAGATTAATCAAGTCTGCTCCATGCTCTAATTAAAACACCAACAAGCATTTGTATAGGCAATGCTGCTGCAGCGTAATGTGTATTAAGCCCCTGTGCATTTTAAAATGGCTGTGAGGCAGTTTATCTAAACCTTATCAAATGAGGTTTAGGTAAAACATCCCACAGCCATTTTTTAAACACATGGGGACTTAATGCACATGACAGTAAGGCATTTTAATTAAAGTGGCTGCCCCTCCTTCCTCCCAAATCTGACCACTTGTATAGGCAGCCAGATAGATCTGAGACCTGCAAGCCATGTGTGCCTACCCCTGCTGTCTCTTATTGTAAAGAAAAACACCTGAAAAAAGGGGTAGAAAAGGCTTACCTATCTTTAGTGAGGGCTATGTGTTACAAAAGGGGGGGTCCATTATGTATACTGGCCAATAATATTTGCAATTTTCCTCCTCACAAGCAGTTAGGATTCCTTCCTTCCCTTTGCAACTTCCAGGGCATGTCTACACGAGATGCAAAAAGTGCAGTAGATTAATTCTACTATGCATTCATGCATCCCGGCAAAAGCCGTGCTAATGCACAGTAGAATTAGTCTACAGCACATTAGCATCACTTAAAAGACATGCACCAGTGCTACTGTGCAGTAGCCCAGATTACCATGCATTAAGTTAGTACCTGTTATTACAGGTACTAAACTTAAAGCACGTATAGACATAAAGAACTGCTATAAACTACACTGCAATTACACAAACACTATAATCCAGAGTGGAAAAAAAAAATCAGAATAGGATTTTATTGTGGTTTCTTTATAAACTTGTAACAATTTCCTAATTACTTGCCGCATGCTTTGTTTTGTGAACCAATCACCACATGTTCCTATGTAGTAGAGGATTACGAAGTTATAGAATGAATCTCTTTATGTTACCCAGGAGACATTTTTTAAATCTTCCCATAATCACCACAAGAGGAACTTTTAAATACAGGAGGGCAAGTTATGCTTTTAGGCATGTCTCACTGAATCTGAAGGAGTTACCCTGGAGCAGCAAAGAATAATTTGACTCTTAATTATCCCAATACTAAATCAATGGGCCAGGTTCTCAATTTATATAAATCATCATAGCTCAAGTGACATTTGGGGAGCTGAGAGTCTGGTCCGGCATAGTATAGGACAGTGTTTCCCAAACTTTTGGCACCTGGGGTACATTTTTTCTGGATTAAAATTAGTGAGACACTTCTCTTCAACCTAAAAAGGTGTGTGTTGTGTGTTTTTTTCCAAAACATATAACATATTCCATTCCCAGAGGCAATCATACCAGTGCTGAGATGTTGTGTTAAAAATATGACACCAAATATATCTTTCTTTAAGCAAAGGATCAGTCTTTATACCAGTGGATCTCAACCTTGTTTAGCCTCATGGCACCCCGATGTAACTTATCTGAATTTCAGGGCACCCCAATTGAAAACAGCAACATTATGCTTTCAAGTTTGAGCAAGACCAATACAAACAAGGAAGGCTGTGTTTGTGGTATTTTTGGTCTGACCAAAAATGAGTACCCTGAGGAAAACAGATTAAGTTTCTTTGCTTAGTAGCTAGACCAAAGAAATCTGAATAAATTGAAATAAGGTCTTAGGTTCTGGATCTAAATGAGACTCAGAATTTTTATTCAAAGGGGCTCATGCTAACTTTGACTTCAGCTTACAATGGGTCTTCCACCTCAAGTTTTGTTCTGAGTATGCAACTCTTCCGTAATCTCATTTTGTTCCAATTTCCACTCCAGATGACCCAGGGCTGATTTCACCTTGGCCTGGATTTGATGAAAATTTACAAAACTTCTTAACGAACCTAAGTGAGGTTTATACACAGCAGCATCCAGAGACCTGAATCAGGATTGGGCAGACGGTGGTAGGCACTTTATAAACAGCTCCTGTCTCAAAGAATGCAAAATTGTACATAAAACCTTATTCATTACACGTAGTTAAAAAAGATCACTAATGACAGGAAAGAGATTATAAATGCCATTTAAAATAGCTTTTCAGGAAGCTTTGAAAGCTCTTTAAGAAACCAAGGGAAAAGTTCTAGGGAGCACAGCTATTGTGTTTTAGATACAAAGCACTTTCCTCTGGATCAAATGGAAGTAGAGCTTGCATTTTTCATGTGGGCTTTCAAAAAAATCTGCTTCATTTCATGTATCTTATGAAAAAGTGTAAGAGGCAAGGCTGTGATGGGTGGTAGCATGGGCATGGCTGTACTTGAAACTTGATGTTGATTTTGTGTATCTTCTCTTTAGTTATCTAAAGTAATTGTCATGAAAGCATTGCAAACACCACATGTACCTGTTGGTTTTTTTTGCCACAATGACAGGTAACACAGTTCAGCAACAGAACAGTCCATGGACACGTGCACAAAGGCCTGGTTGATTATTACTGAAGGTTCACCAACATTTCTGTAGAATGGTCTGAAAAGATCCATGATGCCAAGATCTTCTATGATGCCAAGAAATTCTAGCCTCTGAGGCTGCTTGCAGAGGCTAAAAATCCCCAAACAAACCCACAATGGTGTTCTACTTTAAACTCAGTGCACTCCCTTTAAACTCTGTGCACTCCCACATCAAGCCCAGCATATGCCCAGAAGAGGCAGTGCGTTAGTTGGACCTGGCTCACCCGATGTCCATATAGATTAGGTGCTTTAGTGGAGCTTTCTTGGTGCTTTTATCTAATAAGTGATTGACTCAGCTTTACATAAAAGCACCAAAAAGCCCCACTGGAGCGCCCGACCTATACAGATGCTGCAGAGCAGGTGGAAGTAACGCACTAATTCTTCTGGTAAAGCGCAATTTTGTTTTGTTTTTTTTAATATCTACAAGCAGCCCTTGTGTAGGAAGACTTGGAATTTTTGCCCAACACTCTCTATGGACATTGATGGCATCATTTCCTTCAGTCACTCTGGGGGAGACAGCTTACTCTCTGCCTTCCTTACAAAGCCTTTTACTTGGATGTGCCAAAGCAACAGTTTGACTCCACACAGAGAAGGTGCAGAATGACAGTAAATTGTGCAGTTGGGAGACTGAAGGGTAGATGCAAGTGTCCAATATCTAGGCTTGAGGGAGATGAGAAATGTTTGCCTTTAATGACAGCCACTTTCTATACTTTATACAACTATTGAGAGAACAAGGGAGAGCCCCACAGGGATGGAAAGCAGGAAAAAGTTGGCAGATTTATAGCCAGAGAGGAAGCCCCTATGAAATACTGCAACTATTCTAGGTCAGGATCATTGTGTGCGTATGGCTTGACATTTATTTTATATTGTTTAAGACAGTGGTTCCCAACCTTTTTTGTACTGGGACCCATTTGTAAACATTGATGGCCAGTGCTGACCCACAGACCTCTGGTTCTGCCGGTGCCCCTCACTCCCAGGCCATGGTCCCCTGCCTCCCTGGGCCTTGCGGGTGCCCCTCACTCCCAGCCTGCAGCCCCCTGCCCTCCTGAGCCTTGCTGGAGGGGGCTCCCAGCTGCCCCCATCCCACTCGGGCTGCAGTGCGGTGGCTGTGGCAGCTTTAGCTCAAGTGGGCAGTGTCACAACCCAAAGGTGTGATTTTGTTTTGTGTGTGCTTTGGCACCACTGAATTATGTCCCCGCTAAATTACAGCTTCTTTGCATGGTGGAGTTTTCTGCTGCAGAGGAGAACCCCGGTGTAAAAGAATTCCCGCCAATTTGTAGCTTTCTTTGCAGTGTGCATTTCTTTGTTGCAGCACAGAAATGCACGTTGCAAGGAGTTCCCGCCATTCGTATTCAAATTCGAGCCCCATTATTGGCTTGCGTGAAATTATTCACACGTGGCAGCTAGCGATTGGCTTGCTAGCCATATAAAAGGCTTGAGTGGTTTCCGCCCAAGTTGGAGGACTCCACGAACACCAGGAGGAGGAGACTTCACGCTGTGTGAAGATCTCTAAGCGCTGTGGAGCCTATTGAACCCAGCGCATTTCAAGCAGGCAACAGGGGTCTGATCAGCCTCTAGCCTCTCCCCGTTGCCGTTCGCAATCCTCAACGTATCCCTTCCCTGTGCGCTTTCGTTCCACGAAGCCTAGCAAACTTCGTGTGAGTCTATTTCGAGCTCTTCGAAAGGATCCACGGAGCCTCAACAACTCTGTGGGAGTGATCGAATATTGTCTGAGTCCTCAAACGAGGGTTTAAGCGGAGCTGTGCCTGGGAAACTGTCCAGTCTACACCGCGACCATCTTCGGTGTAAGTAAACAATCTTGAATCAACTATTACGTGTCCATGCCTAATTCCAGCGTGTCGCCTGTTCTCTACGATCCAGCATGCCTGGACTGCTGGCCACAGCCCGTGCATAGCACAAAAGGGCCCCGATCGCTCTCCGCCGTCCGCACATGGCAACGAGGGTGGGATCGGGAGACGGCCCGCACAACTAGAAGGTGTGTTAGAAACATAGGAACTGAAGGAACTACCAGGCTCATCAAATCCAGTCCCCCAATCACAGTCAACCATGTGATAGGCAGCAAGTCAAATCTGTACTTTTCTTTACATATGTTAAGTGCCACTTGCACATACATAGAAAAAAATGAATAAAAATAGGCATATCTTTACATTTTGGAAGCAATATAAATCCTCAGATTTTAGGTTGCAAGGCAAAATGTAACTCAGAGTTTAGAAAGAACCCTTTTTTATGGGGAGATTAGCCAGCATCTATGAGTATCAGGTTTCTTGAAGTATTTGAAGTTCCTGATACCAGCCACTACCTGAGACTGGACTAGGTTGATCACTGGTGTTAACCTGAGGTCCAAAACTTACAGTCCTGAGAAGAAATATAAAATCTTCACATGTGCATATGTTGCATGTGAAATATGGACTGCTCTAGCGCTGCTTTGAGCCTACTTTGTCTCAACACGGAACATATTCTTTCATTTTCTCTGAAGCCAAGGGCCTTCTTCACTCCATGGTTCTCCACAGACTTTCAGATATATGGTGTCTGCTTAAGTGTACCACTGAGATGTAACCTAACCCACTAAAAATATGCTAAAGAGCAGAAAATTCTCTTTATAATTGGCTGTACAGTTAGGATCCTGATGATGAAACTAGTGTTATGGGAACCCAGTACAGAGGTAATAATACCTTGTATCCTTACTTGTTACTGGTGTCCCCAAGTGCCTCAGTAATAGCCATGAACCCAATCTTTTTCCTGCTACCCTCCTTAACTATTATAATCCAATCACAGTTCATTGCCCAAGCATGGAAGAGTCAATCATTTCTCTCCTAGTTTTACCACCTGTCCCAGCTGAAGTGATTACAGCATTCGTATTTGATTGGCAGGCTATCAAATAGGCTGCTGCTCTTAGAGGCTTCAGTCAAGTGGTCTTAGCTCTTCAAAGATTCTTGCATACAATCTATCTCAGCTCCAGACTATATGGCCTCAAAGCAGCTGCTGCATCAGCTCAGAACTTCAGAGAGGTCCCTATCATGGGCAACTGGTGCCCGTTGAGTCTGGGGGGGCATCTGCAGAAGTTACTGGCAGTGGCAGGACCGGGACTGGTGAGC
>NW_005842443.1:214923-217494 GCF_000455745.1 Alligator sinensis | reverse complement strand
ATTGGCTTGCTAGCCGTATAAAAGGCTTGAGTGGTTTCCGCCCAAGTTGGAGGACTCCACGAACACCAGGAGGAGGAGACTTCACGCTGTGTGAAGATATCTAAGCGCTGCAGAGCCTATCGGACCCAGTGCATTTCAAGCAGGCAACAGGGGTCTGATCAGCCTCTAGCCTCTCCCCGTCACCAAGCGCAAACCCTGACGTATCCCTCTCCCTGCGCGCAAAAGGATCCACGGAGCCTCGACAACTCCGTGGGAGTGATCCGAATATTGTCTGAGTCCTCAAACGAGGATCTAAGCGGAGCTGTGCCTGGGAAACTGTCCAGCCTACACCGCGACCATCTTCGGTGTAAGTAAACAATCTTGAATCAACCATTACGTGTCCATGCCTAATTCCAGTGTGTCACCTGTTCTCTCCGACCCAGCGTGCCCGGGCTGCTGGCCACAGCCCGCGTGGCGCCAAAAGGGGCCTGGAGCGCTCCCGACCCGCACAGGCAGCAGTGAAATGAGCCTGGTCCTGGCACAGGCTGGAGGAGGCCTGTGGCATCCACATCTGCCCTGGGCGGGGGTGGCTCGTGTGCTGCACCGGGCAGCCTAGTCATGGCCCCACCTGTCCTCCGAGCAGTGTCTCCCAGCCAACCCACCCCTATGAGTACAGGCACTGGCCCTGGTGCTGCTGGCCCAGCCATGTAGCTCCCTGCCTGCCCCTCCGGAGGCGGGGGGGGAAGGGCGGGCACCTCCCCCCACCGCCCTAATGAAGCCTTAGTACCCAGCCACCTTTCCCCAGTACTGGTAGGCACCTGCTCCCTCCCACATACCCAACCCCTCCACACCCACACCCACACCCAGGCGCACGTGGCAGAATGTCACCTCTGTCTCCCCCAAAAAACTCTGCTACCTGACAATTTGGTTATCATGGCCACTCCTCCACCCCATCTCTTCATGTGGCCCTGAGTTGGATACATTCCTGGGGGAGGAGGAAACCTGCTCCGTCTGCCTACATGACGGCATCACACACCTGGGTGAGGGGCTTATGGTCCCTTTTGCTCTAAGCAATGCCAACCTGACTAGGAGGGGGCTAGAGACCCTGACAGTCTACCCAGCAACCAGTGATGTGTTTCAAATTGGTTGGCTGGCAGCCAACAGGTGCTGGTTTCCATTGGACCAGGTGAATGAGGTCATAAGGTCAATATAAATTAAGGACTGTCCAGGAGGAGGAGCAGTAGCCATGATGAAAACTTAGAGAGAGGAGCTGGACCATCTGAAACTTGCTCTCTCTTGAAACTCATGATCAAGGAACTGCCTGCCTCCAGAAGGAATCCCCCCCTGCCTCTGGATGATACTTGCGAGTAAGCTACCTGAGATCTAACTAGATATATAGCTTGCAGTAACTCAAATGTGTGATCAAAGGCTACCCAGCCACCCTGTTTGCTCTATGGGATTTCTCTGACATTGCACTACACTGTACCCTATTCAAAACCTACTCCTTGTAATCAATAAAGTTCTCCTCTGTACATAGCATGGGAGACTTATTGGGAGTGGGTCTAGATTATGCCTTGGGGTCGCCTTGGTTCAGCTGACTAAGGGAGACCACTACTTGTGCTTCCAACTGAGGGAAGCACCCCAAGTTCTTGAAGTGGGTCAAATACCCTCAAGGACTACTAGGCCTGTGTTTCCCAGGGGGCATAGTGCCAGGATCAGGCCAGACCCTGGGTGGCGGCGGTGTTATCCCCAGGCTAGCAGGTGTGCTCCAGGGAGGCACTCGGAGCTTGGAAGGTGGTTGGGCGCAGTGAGGTGGGTGGCGCAGGTGCAGGAGCCCCCCCTACTGGCCCACCACAGTGCGCACACACACAGACAGTCTCCAAGCCCTGGACCTCCAACCCCTACTGCCCACATACTGACCTGCATCCAGCTGCTGGGGCTGCTCCCACAACCCTGCCTGGCTGCATACTGGCCATGTGTATGCATGCGTGCAGATGCACATGCACCCGCTGCCTCCAATATCCCCAAGCAGCCCCTTGCAGGCTGAAATGCTGCCAGCCTGCTAGGAAAAACCCATGTTTTCCTGCATTTTTCTGGGACTTGCTCACAACGCTTTCAAATATTCTTGCGACTCACTTTTGGGTTGCAACCCTCAGGTTGAAAGACACTGGTTTAAAAGCATTCCTAATTTGTAGGAACAAAGGACTGGAAGAGACTTCAAGAGGTCTGTGGTGGGTGGCAGGGGCCTGCCCAGAGCCTGGTCCAGCTATGGGAGGCAGCCAGGAGGCTACAAGCAGCTGCACTGGGGTCCACAGAATGCTGGCTCGACTCACTGCCAGCAGCCAGCACACACATGCCTTGGAGTGGGTGGTGGGGAAGGGGCTAGGCCTAAGCTGCTACAACAAGGGTCAGGCCCCTTGCAGTTCTCCTGCTGTCCACCCGGGGCATGCCAACATCTTATAAGTTGAGGTTGCAGGTGTTTTTGGCACACTGTTCAAAAATGTTGCTGACCCCTGGCTTAAAGTCTAACTGCACTTTTCCATAAGCCAACAGATCTTTCAGACTTGCATGGTGCAGAATGATTTGTTCAGC
>NW_005842443.1:205038-214913 GCF_000455745.1 Alligator sinensis | reverse complement strand
CATGAGTGTATGACAAAGGAGAACTTATTTTATCTTCCCTTCAGGGTTTTGCTCTCTCTCTCTCTGTTGGTTTTACAGTTCCCATGTTTATTTTATTTCTGGGGATGGTGAACACTTTTCACCTGTCTTCCACTTGTTGAACAGACTTTTCTACAATATTTTGTTACTAATTGCTGGGGTTTCTTTGGATTTATTGAAGCCAGGAGTCTTTGTCCTGTTTCCCATACAAATCCTTTGAGTCTGGTACCCAACTTTATTCCTTTCTCTGAGTCCAGCAACATGAATTAAAACTATCAACAGTTGGAGGAGAACAGGAATCTATTCCACTCTCTCTCCCCTTTTGGGTCCAGATCAATAATTAATAGTTCTTTAAAATATAAAGAACATCTTCTGGACAATTCTAATTTGCATGTTTCTTATCAGTTTATCAGCACCAGGCTGGGTAGGTCAGAGTTCCCAATGAAAAAATCAGATCATGCAAAGCTTAGTTACATGCTCTCTTTTGATATCTTACTCCTCCCCTCCCTTGCATATAAGGCTTTCTTGTTATGTAAAGTAACAAATGAAGAACGAGATATATTTAGGATACCTGTGGTGCTTAACATGCATGTCTATGCAGTGAAAGCCCTCTGTATTTTTGGGACATATATACCCTTACCTCCCCACTTGCCTTTAAATGCACTGCTGCCACTGAGATGCCAATGCCCAACAGAGTGTGCGCGTTATTGAGCTAATGGGGAGCACTGGTTTCAGGAATCCTTTTGTGCACAATGAACAAGTACCTTCAGCTGCCTGAGAGATATGCTAATAGCTAGCTAATGCACAACCTGCCATGATTCATTGCTCCTGGAGTGTGGATCATTAATCTTACCTTTCATTTAAAAAAGAAATCCAAAATTAATTATTTTACATTTTTATTTTGGAATGAAGAAATAATGTGACATACACTTTCACTATGAAAAGTGGTTCCTATTCTAAACTTAAGAGGGAGAGAGAAAAAAATCCTGTAAGGAAAGGCTGTCAGCAACTTGCCAGCATTTCTAAAATGTGTATTAAAAGTTCTTTGGACAGGCACAGTACTTTCTACTTCCATAACATCCAAGGGCTTATTTTTTTCCTTGAGCAGCTAAAGATCCATGGCTGCTGCTGCTCCTCCTGTATGCTGCTCTGCAGGGTGGGGTATCACCCATTCTACTGAAAAGCTACAGGAGCTGTTCGGGGATGAACAGAAGCTGAATGAAGAGGAAGCTGCTACTACCTGACAGCTGGAGAAGGCATTGCATGCAGCAACCTGAGCATATGAGGTAACAGTTTACATGGGCCCAGAACCAGCTCCACTCCACTCCCATGTGCTGAAAGCCTCCTGGAACCTCCCACTCCCAAGGCCTCTGATGGAATAATGCAGGGAGCACTAGCATCAGAGTCCATTTCTTACACTGGAGCAAGTCTCTCCTTGTTTTTGCTTGCCTGTGGCTGTGGTCTGAACCTATTCTAGATCAGTGCCATAGCAACAAAGTTTGGTGCCTGGAGCAAAGTCCGCAGCAGCAGCCCGCCCTCACCCCACACAGGACTGGGGGCACATGCCCCCCCATGCTTGCCTGGGGCAGGAACCACCCTTCCTCTGTCCCCACACCCTCCCAGACAAGCTGCTCATGGCTCTATCCCATACCTGCTCTGGCTGGGTAGTGCCTGTTGGTGTCCCTTTGCTCCGGCACCCGGGGTGGTCGCCCAGCTCCCCCTCACCCCTTGCTACTACACTGTTCTAGATGATTAGATTGCTTTGTCAAGCCACTATGTTGGATACTCATTCAGCTACATGATGCATTTCATCACATCCAGTTTGCAAATGAG
The DNA here is from genome assembly GCF_000455745.1 of Alligator sinensis. Taxonomy (NCBI): domain Eukaryota; kingdom Metazoa; phylum Chordata; order Crocodylia; family Alligatoridae; genus Alligator; species Alligator sinensis. The sequence goes on along the minus strand of NW_005842443.1, from coordinate 213,062 downwards.
GAATAAGCATTATTATGGCAGCAGAAAAAACATGTTTATCTGGTCAGTGATGCTGTGCCCATAAGAGCTAGGGCAGAATAATTTAAATTAGCTGTGAAAATGCCCTGAATGCATAGAATTGATAAACACTGCATGGCATCAAAAGGAGCTAACCAGTGTTGCAACTGATACTTTACATTCACACACATACTATCACAATACATATGGGCTAACTTTTCTATGTAAGTGATTTTAAAGGCTTCTGCAATAACTTTGCCTTTCAAAACAACCCAAGCTTCTGAATTTATTATGCAGCAATTAGTATGCTGATCATGTACAGCATGCTTACATTTTTATTGGCTGAATGCACCATCGAAGGTTTTAGTTTTATTAAACCTGAACCTCCTATATCTTACTCTTTAGTGTGTTACAAAACTAAGATTAGCTCTAAATATAATGTAATCCACATGTTGGATTGCTTGCTTCACTGACTTACAGAAATATTTCAGGTAGCAAGTATTTTCTTACTACTCTGTTATAAAAAATATGTCAGACACACAATGTTTGCATTATATATTCATCTTCTGTTAGGCAAAAGGAATTTAAATACTAAAGCTATGTGTTCCATTCTAATCATCATATTAGAATACACTAAATGGTATTAACAGGCAGCATAATACTATAATGCATCACATCATATTTTAGCAAACAAGACTTGCAGCAGCAAAGGGGTTAATTTAGTGCAAAGTGTTTTTTCAACATAGGTTGCATGATAATGTGAGCTACATGCAGCATTTTTTAATCACTGAAGTAATGGGCTAAGTGACTAACTTTTGTAACTGTGACTTAAGTTGTCAGAGAGGATACTGGATGCAGCAAGTCTTCCAGGGGTGCTGCAATGCATAGTGCACTTCATCAGTTGGTCATTCTCCCCAGGCCCTTAAGATAAAAACTTTAGCATGGTAATGAGCTGCACTCATTAAAAACTTAATTTTCAAGAGACAATATTGTTCTGTCTGTCAACTGGTAGCCAGACATCAGCCTAGATTTGACCAATAAGCAGAGTGTCCTCCAACATTCGGTTGCTGTACTGGCCTACATGCTGTAGGCAAGTCTAAAACTAGAACTGTTGCGGTCTGTAAAACATTCAAAAAGGCATGACTAGGTAGTTTGAGAGAGAGAGATATTATTCCATCAGATAAGTCAGGAGGAGGATCTTTGCCAGGTTTGTCCCAGATCAAAAAGTCACTCTATAGTTCTTACAAATGCTCTAACTTGTAGATAATCTAGAAACAAACAACTCCCCCCCACCCGATCTCAATTCTTGCATTATTTTTTTCTCATATAAAATATAATTGAATGTAGAGGATAGGAAAAATGTTGATTTCCCAACAACACTGATCAGTTCTTAGATGCCATGAATGTTTTTTTAGAATTTATCACTGCTGTCTGGCCAGTATATTGCCATAGATGATTTAATTTATTCTGCCATGAAGATAAGTGTTACCCTTCTGCAGGACAAGAATAGCAAAGGTGGTCAATCCAGTCTTCTCCAAGAGATGTTGTCAATGCACCTAATTCCTAATTGTGGAAGCTCTTCCCATAGTAATTCCCAAATTAGGGATAACAACCCCAAGGGAAGTCATAGGCCTCACAGAGCCCCTAATTTTTCCAAGCCTGCAACTAGAAGGGGATGGCAACTTTTCACACTTCAGCTACTGCCCTCTGTAAAGCAAACAGCGGAGCCTTATTTCATTCAGGGGAAAGCTCCCCTGCTTCAGCATAGGGACAGTTATCGTGGAACAATTGGACTTAGGGTAAGTCCCTGCCTCCCTGTTAATTGCAAGCCCACAAACTATTACAGCAGTATGGGATCACACAATGTTATAGGTTTGTAATTGGACTCTAAATACAGAGGAGTTTGGGACCCACTGTCCTGTAAGCTTTCATAAGGAGTTCTCGGTCTACCCATTGAACTTCTCTGATGAGACTGCCAACAAAGATGTCCTCAGACAGAGCAACCAAACAACTGCGCACATGAGGTTTGTGGTGCCACAAACCCACCTGCAGCACTGCAAACTGCATGCACTGCACATGCAGGCATTTGTCACATTGATAATTTGCAGCATAGTGGGTTTTTGTGACATGGGAGGATCCCAATGGAAAAAAAAAGTGGAAGAAAAAAGCAAGGCGACACATGTGGTGGCAGTGTGTACCACCCAAAACCGGAGCCTGGCTGGCCAGTGCTACACTCTGGCTGCCAGCCAGGCTCCATGCTCCTAGATCACTGCCACTACAGCCCCAGGAGGCCCCTAGGTAAGACTGCTGGGGTCAATCTGGTGTTGGCCCCAGCTTCCCCTACCCCACCTGGGGCAACTTGCTGCTGCTATTTGTTAGGGGTGTGCAAAGCAGGCCCTATTTGATTTGGATTCAGATTTGGCCCGAATCAGAGACAGTGATTCGATATGTTGATTCAGATCGCTGTCCCTGATTTGATTTGGCCAAATTGAAATCTGAAGATTCGATGCAGTGATTCAGACATTGGCAGAACGTTTTTTCTACATACCTTGAGGTAGCAGCGTGGTTCATGAGTGCTGTGATGCTGGGGCGCGTGGAGCGTCCCACAGGAGTGCGGGGCTTCTGTGGGACACTCCATGCACCCCAGCATTGCAGCACTCATGAGCCCCTGCTACCTAGAGGTATGTAGAAAAAACATTTAAAGCTGTGTCTATGTCTGAATCGCCAAATCTTTCCAAATCGATTCAGAGCGTTCCGATTTGATTCAGAGTGATTAAAGGGTCCTCTGATTCAATTCAGATTCGGAGATTTGGCCACCGAATCAGGCTGAATTTCCACTGAATTGAATCAGGGACTGAAGCTTCACACAGTCCTACTATTTGTCCCTGTGGAAATGCACGTGCTTGCTTGTGGGGACATGCTTGCTCGTGGGGGAAAAAAATCCATTGAGAAGCAGCTAATTTTTGTACCTTGTACCAACACATTTTTGCTCCATCACATGGCAAACTTGATAGTCCACAAACTCAGTCTTTGCTGAATCAGGTGAGGAGTGCATACCAAGTCTAACTGAACAGCTTCCAACCTCCCCTGCCTATCTTTTTAGTCAAACTTTAATGCACCCCCTTGAGTATTTCCCCAGAATTTCCATGGTGCCATACAAGGAGAGAGGCAGGCAAAACCCAAAGTGACATTAGAAAAACGTAGGTTCCATTATTTGGTTCCCTGTCATACTCTTCCTGTTTACATCTCTCCCCTCCCCAACATCCATCACACCCTGAGTATGTTAGGTCTGAAAGTCAAGCTAGACTGGTAGGTTTGTTGCACATCACCACCAGTACTAGATGCAGTATGGGTCAGGGAAAGTAAGCAAGCAAGCAGGAGCATGACTCTGTTAACCCAGTGATGAGAGCACTCTGCAGGGGCTGAAGGAGTTTAGGGGATACTGGATTCCAGTCTGTACTCCCAGACCTACTTATGCACTTTGTATTAGAGAAGTGGTGCCCAACCTTTTTGCCCCACAGGCTGGATCCAGCTGGTGGCACCAGGTCCCTCTGCAGGCCAGATCCAGCTGCATGGGGTAACACAGCCCAACCTTGATCCGTCCAACCAGGGTGGGGGCAGGGCAGGGCAAGGTGGAGCCACCCTGAGCCGGATGAGTTGGGCAGGGGAGAACAGCCCAATCCTGGTCTTGGTCCAGCTTCATGGGGTGAGGGCAGCGTGGGGTGGGGCAGGGCAGTCCTCATCCTGATGTACATGGGGGGAAGGGGTGGAAGGGGAAGGGAGGGAGGGAGGGAGGGAGGGAGTGGAATGGTGAGTCCCTGATCTAGATGCGTGGAGGGGGTGGGTGGAGCACCCTGGCCCCAATCTGGATGCGCTGGGGTGGGGCCCAGCCATGATCCCACTTGGTTGTAATGGTCCAGATGAGGTTGGAGCTGGTTGCATGGAGCTTCCATCACTTCCCGCTGCCAAGTTTTCCAAGTGCTGGATGTCATGGCTCTGCAGCGTGCCTTTGGCTGTGGCCCAGAGGCTGAGCAACCCTGCAGTAGAGAACTGCTGGATAAAATGCATATGCAGAGCTAGCAGCAGAGACTGGAACTTAGGACTCCCTCCCGAGTGCTCTCCTCATTGGTACTACAGAGCCATGCTCTTTCTTGAGTACTCTCACCTTCTGGCCAGGAGTCTTGTATTCGTTTGTACACAGTGAAGCAGCTTCAACAGGATCCTATAGCCTGCCGGTCTGGACACTCACACAAAGCATTGGGATAGGTGGGTCTGAACACCCTCAGAATGAGGAGGGCTGAAAGTCCAGGGCTCCTACTTCCTGGGAAAATGATCTAAGCCACAAGACTATTATGTAAAATGTGAGCAGCACCACCTCCACCTTTTTCAGATACGTTTTCAAAGAGAACGGTGAGGCAATCATCTGTATGTAGATACATGACTTAAGCACCTAAGTCTCAGGCTGTGAACCCCAGTCTCATATAGGCATTTAACTCAGGGTGCAAACCAGATGCCCATGTCTCTGGGGGAGAGATAGTATTTATCCACCCCAAATTTCCCCAAGCCTCCTGTAGCCACCCCTGCCAGCAGCACCACCGCCACCACCACTGCTGCCTGCTCTGAAGAGGTGGTCAGGGGGTGCACTGGTGCTCTCAGGAGGGTGGGGCACGTGCACCCCCGTGCACCCCCTATGCGACACCACTGGCAGCAGCTGAGCCCCCCTCCACTCCCAGCCACAGCACACCCACACCTCAGCTGCCCCTCCACCCCCCACCAGAAAGAGACTGGTGCCACTGCTGCTTGCCAGGGCTGAGGGGGCTGTTCTCCATGGAAACCCTGGCCCTGTGCTATCACAGCAGGACTGCTGCTGGGGTCCCCATGGAAACTGGACACGGGTGTCTGGTGCCTCTTGAATCGGGGGGGGGGGGGGCAGGGACCTCCTCTGGCACCAGTCAGCGACTGGGGGAAGGGTCCCCCAGGAGCTGATCCCGCTGACCGGGGGGAGGGGGTGTCCCCCACAGCTGATCTCACTCACCGTAAAAGTGAAACTATATAAAGAGCAAGTAAAGATTTACACGATGTGGAGAAAGGCACCTTCATTAACTTGGAGAATAATATTATTATTACTACTACTACCACCACCATGCTTATTATGCTACTGCCCAGCGACTAACAAAAACAGCATTTGCCATTTAACTTACTGACTTAAAATTACAGGTCTTACTAATCCAATATTTTAGGTTCAGTTTTATCATATCACACAAATTAAGTGCATGTGGGTTTTAACATCTGTCCCTGAAGCACTCAGTGATGGCCACTGGTACACAAAATATTGGAAATGCCATTAGCTTGTTCTGACATCCAGTGCTCATGTGTGTTCTTCATTACCAAATATTTTTGTAATGAAGGAGTCTATATATGCTGCTGCAAATACCATCTGTTCAAACATTGTTTATTTAAAGGGGATATCCTATATTCAAAATAATAATTGTGACCCCCCCTGGCACTATTGAACTATAAGCCATACCTGCTGAGGCAGGAAAAGTCATTGTTAGAAACATTTCTTTAAACAAATAGAGGTTTTTTTGTGGTATGCATGGAGGAGCTGAGTCGCATCCATTAATTAATCCTGTTTATGTATCAGCTTTTATAGTGCTCGAGTAGAGGCCAAATCAGGGATGAGTTTTTGCTATCCTCTATTCTGTTCAGCATGACTTTTGCCTAAGAAAAACAATCCTCCACCCTTCTCAGTAAGGTTTGAAATTTTGAATTGCCATCTTCAGTTATCTCTCATCTTACCTGTCATCACATATCTATCTTAAAGAGGAGCTGAGAGCCCCTAGATCTCAAAATGATGCTTGCATTCACTCAGAACAGAATCCCAGAATTCAGTTAGCTGTTTGCATTAAAAAAACAGAACCTCTGTCCTATTTTCATTTATCATAGTGTCGTGGAAACACACGCAGCATACTTTTGGGTCAGGTCAGCAGAAGCTTTTATTTAAAAGAAACTACAGCTGTAGGGGGGACTCCAAAGTGACATGGATCTCCCAAGCACTTGGAAGGGGTCCCCCCCCAAGAGCAAAATCAGGAGGCTTATATATTTTTTAACAGTTGCTTACAACTCACGTGATCATATAGTGAAATTAGCATGAAAAGCGGCTATAATATTACTTTATTATTTCTTTGCTGTAATCAGGATGGGAACTAATGGGGGAGGCGAGGTTAGTTCACAAACCTCCTTCTTGCACCTGCAAATCAGAGTTGTATATACTTTTTGCTATCTTCAAGGCCGCGGTGAGCGAAGCAGTTGCAGAGGAGTTACAAAGAACAAACACTTTCTCTTATCTGTTCTACTATACAGAGCCAGCAATTCTCCACAAAGCGGTTATGTCATCTTATAACTAAAATAGTCAAAGTTTAAGGCATATATTTTTTCTGATTCCACAGTCCCCCCCCTTTGAGACTATTTAGTCTCACTTTACCCTTAAATTTTTATTCTCATGAGCCCCTCTATTTTATCATGCAGCCTTTTATGGTTTTTTTTAATCTGCTCACACTTTTGTAATACCATTATTTTAGATTCTGCTGTGGGTTTTTTTGCCTTGATAAAGCTTCTCTTGTTGGCTTTCATGCAGCAGAGGATCAGTTGCACTAAGACATAAAACATTATCAGAACTATCAAGACAAACAATATTCCATACAGGATTTTCTTGCCAAGGGCCCCGGAATCTGGGAGCCAGGAGGTTAGCCAAGACCACATTTCTTTTAGACCCCAGTCAGTATTCTCTGAGGCCACTTGATGTAAGACCCTTAACTGACTTCGGATTTTACGAATGTCAGTTTCAATTCGCATGTCCTGATTGACATAGACACAACAGGTGGAGTTTACTAAGGCACATACTCCTCCCTGGGATACCAATAGGTAATCTAGGGCTACGCGGTGTTGTATAGTTACTTGTGAGATCTGGGAGATCTCTTCTTGCAGAGCCTGAATTGCATCCGCAGTGGCATTTCCCATAGCTTCCATTGTGGCTGAAATGTTAATTATGGCTAGTTCCAATTCTCTTACTCCAAGCCACGGTATGAAGGTTCTCACAAATTGATGGAACCCTGTGTTTCTGGTAGCTAAGGGGTTAACCGCCCTTTTCATGTGATGGTTGAAATTTTTTACTTGTTCCAGATATATTGTACTATGCATTTCAAAACCAGGGATAACACGTCCAAGAGTGCATGCCCCCACCCAATTCCAGGGCAAGATTTTATGAGCCCTGTTTCCGCAGAGCCAGTAAAGGCCTGGGGCAGAAAGGGTACTCAAATCTCGACAGGTGTTGTGCCATATCCGGCACTTTCGATTAATATGCATCGTATAGGACGGACCACGTTCAGCTGTTATCCTGCTGGACCGAGATATATTACAAGAAGTAAAATTGGAGTCAATGTAAAATTCCGATCTGTTTGCAATGAGAGCAACATGAGGTTCCTTAGAAAAGTTGTAGACCATGAATCCTGTACAATTGAGAGAGGGTACATTACCCAACAGGATTCCACTGGTGCTATTGGGGCTATAATCTAGAGTAGTTAGGCAATGAGGGTAGTGTCCTACAGGTGTGGCTTTATTATAAGCTCCGGTGTTGTTGGATCTGTAACAGAAAGGCGCCTCTACTCTTGGGGAGATTATCCAGTTAGCAGGGGCGGCCCTCCATTCTTTAGGAGCGGACCGATGGGCAGCTAACGAGTAGTGTCTAACGAAGCCGCCGTTTATTGTTCCCCATTGCCGGAGGGATATTGGTACTCCGATCATTGGGATTCCTTGTTGTAGGTGCGCTGGGCTGTGAGAGCATATCCAGCAGTCACTTTTATTTCCAGCTTGAGCCACCGTACGGGAGATCTGCAAGTACAAATTTTTCTCCCACCCCCCTTGGGTGATACTGAGATACCCAAGTGTGATATATAAGGATATCAGTGCCATTTTTAGATACAGGAGGGACAAAGAATTTTAACAACAAACATAACCAGCACCAGAAA
>NW_005842443.1:168751-202058 GCF_000455745.1 Alligator sinensis | reverse complement strand
TGGCTTGGCAGGGTTCAAGATGATACGCACTGGTTCAGCACTCAGCATGTGCCCCACTTCATTTGCATGGGTGGACCACAGCTGTGGAGGTACTCGTGCCAACAGTTCCTCTTGCAAGTAGGAAGTGTCAGGTTCAGAGTACTCCTGGGTTAGCAAAGCCACAAGCTCAGTTTCCCTATGTTCTGGTACCTCAAGGTAAACACCATCTGGGCTACAATAAATCACGCATCCCAGTTTACACAACAAATCCTTACCAAGAAGGTTGACAGGTGCACAGGGGCTAAGAAGAAAGGCATGATTTTCAGACAAAGGGCCAATAGAGATGGAGACAGGTTCAGAGACGGGATGTGGGATAGGTTGTCCGCCTATACCGACAGCATTTATAGTTTCAGGAGAATAAGGTAGAAAAGGAAACTCAGCAGCCTTTAGCGTGGAGCGGGATGCTCCGGTGTCGACAAGACAGGAGACAGGTTTACCAGAAATAAGGCATTCAACAAACGGACCAGATTGGTCAGTAGCAAGCAAAGGAGCGATGATGTCACTGTCCCTCAGGCTGTCCTATTCAACACTGGGAAAATTGACAGGAAGTGGAGGTGGGGGCAGGGACTGGGGTCTGGGTCCTTGGCCGGGGCGCTTGGGGCATTCTGATTTCCAATGTCCTTCTTGCTTGCAATAATGACATTGGTTCCCATAGCCTGGGTTTTGTGGGCTCAAGGATCTATCTCTTCCCCTGAATCTACCCGGGCCTCCCCTTCCCCGTCCTCGTCCCCTTCCTCTACCTGGACCCTGCAACTGAGAAATCTGTAAGGCCATTAACTTAAACTCGGCATTGTCTTTAGACCGTTCCAATTTGTTATGAAAATGGTTAGCCGCAGCAAGGACTTCAGTCAAATCTTTAGTTTCCCAGCCAATAATTACTGTTTGAATTTTCTCAGCAATTTTAGGGTTAAGTCCCTGGATGAATGCTGCCACTATTGCTTGTTTAGCATTTCCGACTGGGTTATCCATTCCTGAGTATCGTTCAAATGCCTGTTTGAGGCGTTCCAAATAGTCACTGGGGTGTTCATTTTTGTTTTGTTTACAGGTATTTATTTTGGTCCAGTCTGCCTTTTTTGGGCAAATTGTGAGAACTGCCTGAACCAAAGCATTTCTCTTGTCAATAAAGTCTTGGCCAATCCCTGGGTTTTGATCTGGCCAAGTACAGGCAGCATACAGACGTAGCATAGTTTCCTTGGGCAAAATCGATCGCATGAGCTGATTAATGTCAGCCCATGTTGGATTATAACAATTTATAACAGTCTGCAATTCTTCCTGAAATTTTTCTGGGTCTTCCCTGATTTTGGGGAATTTTTGAGTTAAATTGTAGAGATCACCTGGAGTCCAGGGTGCATGCACGGTTACTATATTTTGTCCATCGGTGCCAATGCCTGGCATTTGTCTTAGGGGGTAAACTTGTGCAGCTCGGGATCTAAGATTGATGGGAGATCTTTCCATGCCTATTCCCATTCTTCTAAATACACCTGTGGTGGGTTGTGACCCAGGAGTAAATTGCCACACTGGTGATGATTGAGTGGCAGATATGGTGGATGAGTCCAGACTATTAAGCTCCGTGGATGGATTTACTGAAGGAGCTTCAGCTAATGAGTTACTAGCCTGGGCTGCAGCCTGATGTTGAACCGGTTGTTGCTGATGTGGGAGTCCCAGGAGAGCAGGGTTCGAACAAAGGTCAAGGATATCCTCTGCTGGCTCCGGTGGTGGGGGCGCCCCGGGCAATGCTGGATACATCGGAGCGGTGGCCGGCGTGTAATTTGGGGGAGCAGCCAATTTCTCCCGAACAGCTTGTAACTGCTGTTTTAATTTTTCTTGAGAGTCTTTTAGGCTCCTAGTTTGAGATTCTGTCCGCCTTTTGGACATTTCATCATACCAATAAAAGAACGCGTCCCACTGGTTTTGTGGTGTTTTGGATCCACGGGACTCTAAAGCCCCTCTTAAGTGCACTATTTTATCCTGATCAAATGTTCCTTCTTGTGGAAAATGCTTCACAGGATCATCCCTAGTATACCAGTTCCACTTATCCAGGTACTTGCAAGCCTCGGGAGAATAGTGTGTGTACATAAAGTACGCCGGAGTCCCCTTAGGGGGGACGGGAACTTGTTTAGACTGACTCGTTCCCATTTTCAGTCACACAGGGAGACGTAGGAGAGGCTTATTTAGGATGTCCGGGCCGCTCAGTGCCTTGCCCCGCAGTTTTTCACTGCCCAGACAAAAGGCTTCTGACCCGACACCGGCTCATAAAATGGAAATGGGAAGGGAAACACAAGAGGAATCCTTTCACTCCTGCTCTCGGCAGAAGCTACTGGGACAAGGGGTTTGGAAAAGACAAAATCACTCAGACGCCCTGTCCACTGGGTCACGAGGTTTCAGCTGGGCCCCCTTGCTTTCGACGCTACCTTTTTTAGGCAGAATCGGGGCGGCTAGACCCAGCCTTAGTCCCAGACCTGGTCAGTGGCTCATTTTTCTAAATGCACACACACACATTTATTCAATCACTGGGAAGCCCTGTCCACTGGGTCACGAGGTTCCAGTTGGGCCCCCTTGCTTTCAAAACTGCCCTGTCAGGCAGAATTGGGGCGGCTGAACCCAACCGTAGTCTCAGACCTGGTCAGTGGCTCATATTTCTAAATACACACACATGCACATTCATTCAGTCAGCCAGACCTCCTCCCCCACACCGCCTTAGTTAATTAACGACAAGCCCGATGTGCTGTAGGATGAAGGTGCTTCATACAGTTTCTCCCTAAATAAAACGTACGTTACCAGACACAAAATGGGATCCTTTACCAGACAGAAAATTTTAGCCGGCAGTAAGGTTCAGACTGACCTGTTTTAACAAGGTTCAGATCCAGTTACCACGGCCAAGTTGGGAGCCTACAGGCAGTCCTCCTCCGAAACCCCAATAGAGATTTTGAATTAGGTCTCTTACCTCTCAAGTTTGGCGCCTCGGGGTTCGGGGTGGGGCAGTCTGCGGTCCTCCTTTCTCAGCCTGTGTTCTGGATCCATGTCACAGCACCAGGAATTGTCGTGGAAACACACGCAGCATACTTTTGGGTCAGGTCAGCAGAAGCTTTTATTCAAAAGAAACTACAGCTGTAGGGGGGACTCCAAAGTGACATGGATCTCCCAAGCACTTTGAAGGGGTCCCCCCCCAAGAGCAAAATCAGGAGGCTTATATATTTTTTAACAGTTGCTTACAACTCACGTGATCATATAGTGAAATTAGCATGAAAAGCGGCTATAATATTACTTTATTATTTCTTTGCTGTAATCAGGATGGGAACTAATGGGGGAGGCGAGGTTAGTTCACAAACCTCCTTCTTGCACCTGCAAATCAGAGTTGTATATACTTTTTGCTATCTTCAAGGCCGCGGTGAGCGAAGCAGTTGCAGAGGAGTTACAAAGAACAAACACTTTCCCTTATCTGTTCTACTATACAGAGCCAGCAATTCTCCACAAAGCGGTTATGTCATCTTATAACTAAAATAGTCAAAGTTTAAGGCATATATTTTTTCTGATTCCACAATAGAGTTTCTCATTCCCTTTTCCATCATGGTGGGTAAGAAGAATACTTCCCTATATAGTGAAGAAATGAAAAATATGTATTAAGGCATATATTTTTTCTGATTCCACAATAGAGTTTCTCATTCCCTTTTCCATCATGGTGGGTAAGAAGAATACTTCCCTATATAGTGAAGAAATGAAAAATATGTATACAGTAGACCCCCGTTTTACACATATTCGATTTACCCGTGTCTTCCGTTTAAGCAAATTAATATTAACACCCAAGCAGAGAAATACACCCTGAGACACACCTTGCAAGATGCGCAGACTGAGACAAATGGAGTTAAGCGCAACTTGGGTTCCCAAGCAGGATTCTGGATGCTTGCTCAGTCTCGGTGTCGCCATTGTGGTAGCAGCATCTCCTCTTAACGCTCTCAGTTAAGAGCTCTCTTAACCCCTTATGCTTCATTAAGTGGCTGATGTGTTCAAACCAATGCCTGCTACATGGAGCTTTACAGGGAGAAGCAGCGCTATCTCAACTCAGTCAACTGACTCTCAGCCCTCCACTTCTGGGGGAGAGCCCAAACAATATGTTTTTGCAACATAATAATACAGTATTGGTTGAAAAAGTTTTTATTTTGGTACCTCTGGTGTCATAAATGTGAGGTCTAAGAAACGCAACCCCTCACTTTTCTATTATTTCCTACGGGAAAATTCACCTTGAGTCATGCAAATTCGACATACGCAAGGTTTCTCAGGAACACAATATACACACAAGTCAGGGTTCTACTGTATAGTCACACAAAGCTCAAAATTGGATTCCAGGCCTGCTGTAGGATACATGCCCTTTAAAATTTTGGATATATGCTCCCATTTTAAATGTTGGAGCATATACTCTGCTGGGGCGAGCTGGTTCTACAGAACTGACCTGTTAGGTGTGTCTGCTCATGGAAAGTTAATTCAGATTAAGGTAAAATGTGAAATTAAATCAGAATAGCTATTCCTGATTAACTTCAACAATTTTATTTTGGATCAAAAGTGTCTTATTCCAAACTGGTTGACTCCATTTAGAATAATTTGGTATGAGGCACTCTTATTCCATAAGAACATCCATACAGGATTTACACAGAAATAGCTATTTGAGATTAATCCTCCATGCAGATAAACCCACAGATATGCTAAACTTAAAGGGGTTAACTTCAGGAAAGCTGTGCCTCTTCTGGGTCCCAGCATGGAATTTGGACTCAAGAGTGCACAGCACTTCGTAAGAATGGAACCAATATTGATAACTACCCAGAGATTTGTGTGTATTAGTCACCCCACATTTGGATCATAACACAGAGACTTGCCAGATAATCACCATGGACTTTTACCAAATTACTATTGCACCAAGCAAGAAATTAAAGAATAACTGATCTCTCTCAAATGCCATAGAACAGTCTTCATGCAAAATGCAAGTGAGACTGTGGATACCAGTTGGTGACCAGTTTCATGTAACCTGACACTGGTTTGTCCCTTCTGTTTAGATTACAGATGCAGCCGGGCATATCAAATGGTCAATACACTAGAGAGACGTAAATTAGGTGTGTTAGTCTGAGGCTAAGCAGAAGGCAGGGCAGAGTGGTACCTTACAGAATAACTGAGAGGCATGAGCTTTCATAGGAGACTTTGAGCAGATGGGCTCAGATGCTTAGTGAATGCCTCTCTGAACCAGTTAGCCTGTAAAGTGCCATCCTGCCCTACCTTCTGTCTGGGCAGTATAACATGAATGTTGGATTTCCTCAGCGATATCAGTCTTCCGTGAGAGATGGCTTCCAAGGTACGGGAAATACTCAGTGTTCTCCAGAGTCTCACTATAGATCTGGATTACCATTAGAAGCTTGTTGGTGGAGGACCTTAGTCTTCTGAATGTTAAATGTCAGTCCTATTTTCTTGTATGCCTCAGTAAAGACATTGACAATTGTCTGAAGGTTTGTTTCTGAGTGAGCGCATACTACAGCATCATCAGTGTGCCGGGGCTCAATGATCGTGGTCAGGGTGGTCTTGGTTTTGGCTTGGAGTTGGCTGAGGTTAAACAGCTTACTATCCATTTGGTAGTTTAGCTCCACTCTGGCATTAAGCTTGTTGCTGGTCAGACGTAACATCACAGCAAGGAATATTGAGAAGAGTGCTAGAGCAATGATGCAGCCTTGCTTAACTCTCATTTTAAGCTCAAAGGAATCTGTAATAGATCCATTACTGAGAACCACTGCTCACATACCATCATGGAGCAGGCAGAGAGTGGTGACAAATTTTGGTGGGCATCTATATTTCAGAAGGATCCTCCACAACACTTCTCGGCTGACAGTCAAAAGCTTTTGTGGGGTCAAAGAAGGGGATGTAAAGAGGCTTATTATTCCTAACATTTCTCCTGCAGCTGGCAAGCTGTGAAGATCATGTCAATTGTGCCGCTCGATGTACTAAACCCACATGTACAAGTGCAGCTTTTGGACGCCTGAAGAAATGGGTGTTTGAAGATTGCAACATCAGATCTAAAACCAAGCTTAAGGTTTTATCAAGTGGTCATGATCCCCACCTTGCTGTATGGAGCTGAAACCTGAACAATGTACAGAAGACATCTAAAGTTGTTGGAGAAGTAGCATCAGTGCTGCCTGCGGAAGATCCTCTGAATCCAGTGGGAAGACAGATGCACCAACATTAATGTCCTCCTGCAAGCAAACACCACAAGTATTGAAGCAATGATCATCTGGCATCAACTTTGTTGGGCTAGCCATGTCATCTGAATATCTGACTCCAGATTCCTGAAGCAAGTTATATTTTCCCAGCTCAGCCAAGGTCTACATTCAAGAGGAGGGCTGAGAAAGGGCTTCAGGGACATCCTCAAGGCCAGCTTAAAAAAATGCAACATTGATGTCAACTCATGGGAGACTATCATCCAGGACTTCCCCAAATGGAGGAACAGTCTGCTGGAGGGATCTCAAGGCTTTGAAACCTCATGACAACAACAGGAGATGGAAAAGCAGGAGTGGCAGAAACAGTGTGTCACAGATCAAATAAAAAATCCAGTGCCACCCACTGACACAGAAACACATGTCCGAGCTGCAGTAGAGCTTTACAATCCCAGATAGGCCTCATCAGCCTTATCCTTCTTTCCTTTCTTAAAGGTAGGCTCTATATTGGCCCTTTTTCAATCACCCAGGACCTCTCCCAATCACCACAAGTTTTCAAAGATAATGGCCACTGGCTCTGCAATGACATCAGACAACTCCCTCAGCACCCTTGAGTGCATCACGGTACACATCCAACTTTTCTAAATTGTTTCTAATCTGTTCTTTCGCCACTGTTGGATGCTCATATTCTTCCCAAATTGTGCTGCCAGGTGCAGTAGTCTGGGAGCTGACCTTGCCTGTGAAGACTGAGGTAAAACAGGTATTTCAGCCTTTTCTGCATCATTTATCACTAGGGTGACTCCCCCATTCAGCTGGGGACCCACATTTTCCCTGATCCTCCTCTTGTTGCTGACATACTTGTAGAAACCCTTCTTATTACTCTTCATAACCCTTGTTAGCTGCAACTCCAATTGTGCTTTGGCCTTCCTGACTGCATGCCCATGCAATACTCTTATACTCCCCCCTTGTCCCTTATCCACATTGCCACTTCTTATAAGCTTCCTTTTTGTGTTTTAGCTCACTGAAGAGTTCCTTGCTAAGCCAAGCTGGTCTTCTGCCATACTTGCTAATCTTTCTGCTCATCAGAATGGTTCTTTTCTGCACCCTCAGTAAGGTTTCTTTAAAATACAGCCAGCACTCCTAGACTCCTTTCCCCCTCAGACAGGCCTGCCACGGGACTCATCAGTTTCTTAAGTGAGTCAAAGTCTGCTTTTCTGAAGTCCAGGGAGTATTTGGTAAGCTCTGGAGCATATCCTGAGGAAGGTCATTGCAAGCCTCTGAAGGAGGAAAGGCTGATCCCAAGCAGCCAGCATGGATTTATGAAAAACAAATCTAGTTAAACAAACTGGATCTCCTTCTTTGACAAAGTACGTATTGGGTGGATGAAGGGAATGTTGTAAATATAGTGTATCTGGACTTCAGCAAGGCTTTTGAGAAGGTCCCATGTGACCTTCTCATAAACAAATTGGAAAAATGTGGACTAAAAAAAACTACTGTAAAATGGATAGATAACAGGCTCAGTAGCCACAAACAAAAGGTAATTATTAATAGGCCCACGTCAAAATGGCAGGAGGTTTCGACTGGAGCCCCACAGTGGGGGTCCTGTCCTGGGTCCAGTGCTGTTCAATGTCTTTATTTAACAATCTGGATGCTGGCATAGAAAGCTTCTTGAGCAAGTTCACAGATGACATGAAACTGGAAGGATTGTGAACACGTTGGAGGATGTGAGCATAACCTCAGAAGGATCTCAACAGATTGTGAAGTAATGATAGTCCTCTGCAAGCACTGTTCCCTTGCAGTGATTTCAGTGGGCACAGAGTATGTCCACAAATTCCACCTGCATCTGAAGCAATGTTAACAGCAAATAAACTGTTGATCTAGGTGGAATTTAGAATATAAAAGTAGGGCTGGAAGGGCCTTCAGGGGGTCACCTAGTCCAGTCTGTTCTCTAGGCAGGATCATCCTACCTAAATCATCTCAGACAGATGTTCGTCTAACCTGCACTTAAAATCTTCCAGCAAAAGAGATCCCTCAGTTTTTGTAGGTGATCAGTTCTGATGCTTAACCACTTGCATAGTTAGAAAATATTTCAAATATTCAACCTAAATTTCCCCCATTGCATTTTAAACCTATTTCCTAAAAAAGTTTCACATAAAAATTGTAATAGGAGGGGATAGTCAGGTCCACTTTGTACCTGCTATACACTAGTGATGAAATTATATTCCTTTACCTTTTGTTTTTACCAGATACTATTGATGGCTGTGTCCACGTGAGCATGTACGTTTGGTTCCCCGGGGACAACTAGCAGCGGCATACCTTGTGCTGCCACTAATTGTCCCTGGAGAATGCCTGTGCCACATGCCCTCTGGCGCATGGCAAGATACCCTGGGTGGGGTAGGGGAAGATAGGTCCAGCACTATGCTGGCCCCAGCAGCCTTACTTGGGGCCCTAGGGACCTCCTGGGGCTCCAGCAGTGGCGATCCTGCTGCTTTGAGCCTGGCCAGCAGCTAGTGTGTGGCTCTAGCTGGCCTGCCTCCAGTTTCAAGCAGCATACACTGTCCCTGCATGTGCTGCTTTGCCTTTTCCTGTGGGGTTTTGGACCTCGGATATCCAGGGATCAACTCCCCGCCCCCCCGCGCTGCTCCCTTGCAGTGCGGAGAGCACCTGAACGTGCTGTATGCGGCACTGCAAACGTGTTTGTGGTGCCACATGCTGCACGGCTCATGTGTTTAAATACCTGTTAGCAATAGGCTTAGCCTAGCTGTCTCACTTTGTTCTTTTATGTAGATAATGTAAAGCTCAATTTTCCTCTCATTAGTTCAGTGAAATTCATGAGTGGCTCCAGTGATGCTAGTGGAGATTCGGCTATGTAGAACTGGTTTAAATGAGCAGAGAATCAGTTCCAAAAAGTACATTTATCCCTTGATACCAGCCCAGGCAGACGGGGAATTCCTGGGCAGGAGAAAGCCAAACACACACTGGACTTGTGCATTATGATCTCCACATCTGTGCCTCTTAATCAGAAAGGTATTCCATGTTAAGTTTTTTAACTAACATATTTCATTCATAATCTTGTGCAAATTTACTTCACTAAGACAGCTGAATTATTCCATCGATTCTAAATGAAAGCAATTCTGAAATTCCTTCCAAGAAAAGCTTTCTTATAACAATACATAGTTTGTTTAATCTCCATGGTAATTTGCTGTAGCATGAGGGGACAGTTTTCTGCTCTTTGAAGTCTCATGGAAAAAATGAAGAAATCTCACACAATATTCTTCCCTTATGAAGGTCTGTCAAAAGCAATGCCACAGACATTGCCCCTTGGCAAATTATCCCTTTCATTTACCTCAGTGAATATGCAGCTGGCTGCTAAGCATACTCTGTGCCCACTGAAATCACTGCAAGGGAACAGCACTTGCAGAGGACTATCATTACTTCCCAGGATAGGCCGTTTGCCCATCATTTTGGGACAGTTAAACTAATGCAGAAGATTACAAGGATATTTAGTGTGCCTGGATTAAAGCCTTGTTTGGAGAACATGGATGCATTTTCTCCCAGTAAAACAGAAAACCTTTAGATACAAAACCCCAAAAACTCCACAGGCCCCCAGACACAAGGTTTGGATGCTTATCTTGCTGGGATCCTATGACCCCAGCTGCCTTCCTGCCCTTGGGGCAGGGGGCTGGACTTGATGATCTTCTGAGGTCCCTTCCAGTCCTAACTTCTATGAAATAACCATTGCTCTCCCATCAAAAAGACCCCATGTCTACCTGTCTAATATCCATCTCTCTTTTCTCCTCCAAATTTTCTCTCCCTTCCCTTTCCCCAGTACAATTTCTGTCCTTAGCCCTTTCACTTTGATTTCTTGGTTGCCTGGTCAACTCCACTAATCCATTTCTCTAGCTCTGGTCTCCTCGACCTCCTTCTAGTTAGCTCTGCACATTGCATATTTGCCTTTGTTCCAGCTCCAGTCAGATCAGGCGGGACTTAGTTGGTCTGTGGAGAGCAGAATGATCCAGGTGCCATACACACTCGTATTAAGAAGCAGCGCTGGCACTTTCATTGTAGTTGGTGAGTAGAGAAATATAATGATGCTTCTGTGCTAAATATATGCCTTTCCTTTCTGTCAGACATAGCCAGTGACAATACCTTGTGTGCTGACATCAGTGACCATATTCAGATCTCCTTTATATTATCTTTTGAATTAGTGTATCCCCAGTGACTTCAATGGAGTTATTCCCAATGTACCTGGGAGCAGTAATATCAGAATCTGGCCCAAAGTTCTTGATTAAAAATTAAAAAGATAGGGGTAAAACATACAGGCCCAAATGAGGCAGCCATATGCAGTTATTGAAATGTTTCTCATAGGATTAAGGATAAATTTTATCCTATTAGGTCAATTGCTTATTTTCCAAATGAGATGTACTAGTAAGCATGTACTCTCTGTTACACTCCCTATTAGGCAGGGAAAGGAAAGGAAAGGAAATAAAGGATGAAGAGAGCTAGAAGAAAAGGAAGGCAAACTGCGCAGTAACTAGATGGAAAGATTAGGCATTGCTTTCTCAGCCAGCTCAAACTTTTGCCAGTGCACTGCCTCTGATGGCAAAAACTTTAAAATTTAAACCAGGAACCTTTTATCTAGACAGTTAATTTCTTTTGTTTGAAATGCCCAGGAAGCCTTGCAGCCCAGCATTTTCACAGGATTCCCTGAAAGTTTCACTTTGGTCTTAAGAAGATTTCACCTACAAGTGCTCTCCTTTTCTGATAGATCCAAACAAGACTCTCCATTTTCTATGAAGATTAATTTAGATTTTCTATTAGAGGCATCCATTCCCCGGTCACATGATCCCCATCCCTTTGAAAACGAGGTAAAGCCTGTAAAGAGGCAGCTGTGTTCCAAGCTCTTTGAACAGTCTCTCTCATACAGAGGAGAATGGATAATCTGTCCTGCAAACACTGTTAGTGGAGACTAGTAATCAGTGTAGAAGGGGTCTGCACTGGGAATTAATGTATCAATTTACCTCAGGCTGTGCACTCCAGAGGCAGGCTTTGCACTTACTGGGTGCATCTGAAGTGTAGTTTGTAACTAAAATGCAGCCATGTTCTTATTACAAGGGGGTTTTTTGCTTCATTTTTGATTGTAGATTTTCCCTTTCTATGAAGTAACTGAAATACACTAAATTTATCCTTTATATGTTGGCTGTAAACCAAGCATTAACTACCTCCTCCCCCTCCCCCTCCCCCCACCCCCACAAATCCCAGAATATCTAGTTTTTTTTCAATGATTTTGCAAGTATCACATAGTGTAGATAGAAAGTGATAGATTGGGAACAATTTCCCTGGAGCACTCCTGTCATCAGAAGTTAATAATTATTTGCATTGCGCTATTATTACTTTAGGAAAAAAAAACCCTATAAGGTGTTTATCCCAGGATTGGCAAGGAGAAGGTTAAAATCCTAATCCTATTGTACATAAAAACTACAAGTGAGATTTTCAGAAGCACTCACTGTTGGCCCAACGTTGTTCCCGCTGAGTGCAGAGGGTGAGATTCTGGCCTCAGCAAAGCCAGCAGCAAGCTGACTTTGGTGGAGCCAGCATTTCACCAGAAGCATTTTACCATTGCTCTGATTGAAATAAGAGTTATTCCAAACTGAGCACCTTGAAAATCCTACCCTCCAATTGATATGGTGCTTTCAACTGTGTAGAAAGCCAGATGTGCACAGAGCAGGCAGCATCTGTGCTAGCTGTTCTATAACAGGGGGGAAAACAGAACTATAAAGCTGAGAAAACTTTAAAAAGTATACGGTTAGCTTTTTTTTTTTTAAACACACTAGCTACAAGAAAGTTCTCAGTTTCAAAAGGGCAGCGTTTGAGGAAACAAAGGGGACTAGTTAGTGAAACCCACTGAACTGGGGAGCACAAGTATTTGAAGGGGGAAGAGGCTTAAAGTTCTTTAGATCAAAAGTGGAAAAGTGATCTGGAGCATGTAGCCCAAATGTAAAAGATTTCAAGGAAGGGCTCCAGATCCACTGGATAATCACTTCAAGGAAAGATGCATAAAGCAGAGAATCTACAAGGACTGGAAAAAGAGCAGATCAGCAAAGGGACCTCTTTGAGGTCAGGCACTGTAGAGATAAGGTGGGACTGCCAACAATCAGGCCGAGTTAGACATTGCAAAGAGTATTAGAATAGGTATCAAAAGTTTAACCTGCCATATAGATAAAAATGACAAGGAAAACAGAAATAGCATAAAGAGTGAGGAGGCGATAGAAGGTGAAGATAATGTAGATGCTGTTAAAATCCTAACTGAATGCAGCCTTAATTATGAATGATGTTGCTAGGGATGGGGGCAGAGGCAAGATGCTTAACAAGAAGAGGAGGATGGAAGTGGAAATTTGTTTCCTCTTCATATATGGTAAACTCAAAAAGCTTAATGTGCTCAGGTCCAGGGGACCAGATAATTGCTGCTCCAGAACTGGCACATGAAATCACCATTCTGGCTGCAAGGAGTTTTAACAAACTCTCAAGGTAGGGGCGGTATCAGATAAATGGGAAATAGCAACTGTGCAGCCTATATTTAAGGAGGGAGAAAAAGAACTTTACACCTACAGTCTGACCTCATAGCATGCAAAGCTTCAGATCACAATTTTGAAGGAAAGAATGAGGGAAGACTTGGAGGTGCATGAAAATGGAATAAAATGCACATGGATTTAGCAAAGGTCATGCCAGACTAATTCAACACCATTCTTCGATAGAATAATTGATTTTTTAACCAAAGGAAATGGTATAGAGCTCTAGCTGGTCTTCAGTAGAGTGCCATGTGGGAAATTAGGCAGACAAGGTTCTTTGGGTGAATCTGATATCTTTTATTAGACCAACTTAAATAGTTGGGAAAAAAAAATTAAGCAAGCTTTTGGGTTTAAAAACCCTTTGTCAAGCTGAGGAAGTCTCTGCAGTTGGTGTGTGCTCTTCTTGGATGGAATGAAAAGTAAAGAAGCCAGAGGCTGGGCTGGTATGCATGCAAGATATGTGGGAAATTGTTAGTTAGAGATGGAAAAGATGGGAGTTAGTACAAAAATGCTGAGGTATAAAAGGACCCTGCAAATAGAGAGATGACAATGGGTTGTGTTGAAAGGGGAAACCTTTGACTGGAAGTTGCTAGTGCAGAAAGCTGTTAGTGAAATTCCTCTAAGATAGGACTTTGGACCTGTGGGAAAAGGAAGCTGCAGGAAATCGTATTCCTTCTAGTACTTAATAACAGAATCAGCTATATATATCCCTGCATTTTCTGTTTGTGCCACCCAACATTGTTGGGATGAATACATGGTGGGAAATGCCTGACACTTCCAATTCTCTTCATGGATATCTTTGGAAAATAGGAACCTGTCACAACCCAAAGTTGTGATTTTTTGTCTGTGTGCTTTGGCACTGCTAAATTATTTTCCCGCTAAATTGCAGCTTCTTTGCACAGTGGAGTTTTCTGCTGCAGAGGAGAACCCCGGTGCAACGGAGTATTCCCGCCAAATTTGTAGCTTTCTTTGCATGGTGCATTTCTTTTGCATCCAGTAAATGCACGGTGCAAAGGAGTTCCCGCCATTTGTATGAAGATTCGTGCCACATTATTGGCCGATTCTAATACATGCACACGTGGCGGCTAGCGATTGGCTTGCTAGCATTATAAAGAGCTTGGGTGGTTTCCGCCCAAGTTGGAGAGAGAGCAATTGGAGTTCGAGAGGGAGAGCGTGAAGATCTCTAAGCGCTGCGGATCCTTACGGACCCAACGCTTTTCTTAAAAGGCAATAGAGGCCTGATAACCGAACCCGTGGAGCTTCAACAACTCCGGGGAAAAGAACAAACAGCCTCTAGCCTCTCCCCATCGCCGATAAATTCCTAGACGTATCCCTTCCTGTACGAGAAACTACTGAACCCGCGGAGTTTCAATAACTCCGGGGCAAAGAAACTACCGAACCCGCGGAGCTTCAATAACTCCAGGGCAAAGAACGAATTGTCGTAGTCCTCTAACGAGGATTTAAGCAGAGCTGAATCTGGAAACTGTCCAGCCTACACCACGACCATCTTTGGTGTAAGTAAACAATCTTTAAATCAACCATTACGCGTCCGTGACTAATTCTAGCTCGCCACCGGTCCTCTCCGACCCCGCGTGCCCGGGCTGCTGGCCACAGCCCGCGTGCGCAAAAACGGGCCCGGCTCGCCCCCGGCTCGCACATGGCGACGAGGATGGGATCGGGAGAGAACTCGCACATGGCGACCCAGGTGGGATCAGGAGAGGGCCCGCACAGAACCAATAGAGAAATTCTGTATTTACATATGCTAAAGATGATCTCTGTTTAAAAAAAATGTTTTGTGCACTGGGGGATGAGAGTAAGGTTTTGCAGTTGGGAACTACAAGATGAAGAGTTCAGATACAAATCATTTAAACTAATCAATCCAATGATGCATGAAAGAACTAGCACAGATTCCATCAATTCATCTAGCTATGGTCCTCCACTAAAAAAAATGTTCCAGTACAGTGATGCTGTATGGAGTGCGGGAAGTAGTGTGGAATCCTTCAGGAAGAAAAAGGATTCTGTAAAAGCAGTCTCATGGGTGCCTGAAAAATTATTTTTTTATTAATTTCACATCTCATAAGACTGTAATTATGGAAGTCATTATTGCAGTAATACAAGTGTTAAAGCATACATCTTAGGGTGTAATTCTCAAAAGCTCTTAGCACTGATTCAACTTTGCTCCTATTGAAGTTAGTTGAAGCTTAGCCATTGACTTCAACAGGAGCAATTAGGGCCACTGCTAAGCACTTAAAAAATCCTCCTTTAATCTACACTTTGGATTCAATTCCAATATCTTATTCTAGACTAAAAAAGACTAATGACATTCTGCCTTAATCTACCCTGTGTGAACTTTTCCTTCTCTGAATTGTAGATAAAGACTTACACTGAATGGATCACAGCATTTTACTCTTGCTTATAGGTTGGCTTATAGGTTGGCATGCTTGCACCCCTTGTCTGACTGATGGGCACACACTCATATAATAATACTTAGGGAAGTTTGGCTCTTTCTCAGCAACTCCCAGTCCAGCACAGCAGATACTGGAACAGATACTCAATTCCTGACACATTAATATTACAATCAGGCCTTCACACATTGATCCCCTCTTCCCCAGACCCTGATATAAATCTTTCATGGCTTCATTGTTTTCAGTACTTTTTTTTTTTAAACAGGCTGTAGATGGTGTGTGTGTAAGGCCTAAATCTCTGGGTGTACTTGAGCTTCCATTTAGTGCAGGACCCCAAGAGGAGGCAGAGTTGTTCATAGGCCTCTTTTGTATCATGTGCACTTTCATCTTGGGGCTGGCTGGCACCATCTTTGGCCCCAGCAAGGCCATTCTGGCTCTTCAGATTCACTACAATGCTCTGGCCCTCTTAGGCTTGTCAGGTTATGCTTCCAACGGTAAAGAGGCAGTGTAGGGACAGCTATGTCACTTGGGGGACACCTATCACTGGAAGGATCCTCTGCTGGCCACTTGCAATAGCTTTAAGACTTAATAGATCCAAGGGCATAAACTATTAGAGCCATGTAAGTTTGGTCCGTATCAAAATACAAATGTTAGTTTCAAAAAAAAATCAGTCCAGCCTGGGGCACAAAACAACATGTTCCTCCACTTAGAGGGCAGTTGACTGCCTGATTTCCCTCCCACTATTGCCCAAAGGTCACAGTAGCATGGGGTCCTCTTTTCTCCACTGGAGTAGCAAAGATAGCAGCAGGGTCTTCTCCCTCCAAGATGACAGGAGCAGTATTTGGGAAATTGTTACAATTGACTTCAGCAGTTCAAGTTATCTAGTTGAATCAGTGGGCCAGGTTTTGCCTCCTTCCCTTCTCTTTCAGTCATATGAAAAGTCCTCTGTGTTGGGGGTGGTGATGAAAGCATGGACTTCTGGATACCAAGTTTTGAAGTTAACAACACACAGGCTGCCAGCAATTGGCTATCATCCTTTCTTCTCAAACCTAAAAGCCAGACATCAAAGTTGGTCAAACACCTGATAGAACCATTTTATTTCACTTGTATTTTGACTCCTTTCTGCACTCCTCTCTACCTTCCTGTGCCCCTATCCTGCTCAGAGCTCCTAAACCCAACTCCATGCTCTGAGCCTCTGGCTTGGACCCTCCTGCTTGTTCCTCCTGCTCCTGTTCCCATCTCTGACCTCCCAGTTTGGATCAGCTGCTTTGCTTTGATCTAATTTCATCTTGACCCTTGGCTTGATCTTCTGGACTAGGACTGATACCTGGCTTGACCTTGGTTTCCACTTCAGTAAACCCCAACCTAGCATAGTCTACTTAGATGACCAGCCTATGGCTCAGTCAACCCTTACAGCTTGCAGGCTCAAGACATTTGACTGAGATTTTTCACTCCTACCACAGTTTAACAGATATCAGTTCTCAATCACATTCTGGAATACTCTTACACTAACATCAACTTTCTAGATACCATGATCCACAAGAGAGGATGGGACTCTACAAACCACTATATAATAACAACCCACAGACCATCATACTTATGTCCGCAAAATCAACAATTCTTTCAAATGCACCAAAAATACTGTAATCTATAGTTAGGCCCTCAGATACCACTGCATTTGCACAGAGGAGAATACTTACAACACGCACCTCACCAACCTGAAATGTGTTTTTTATACAACAAGGACACTTCAGCAGAGA
Source organism: Alligator sinensis (assembly GCF_000455745.1). Classification (NCBI taxonomy): domain Eukaryota; kingdom Metazoa; phylum Chordata; order Crocodylia; family Alligatoridae; genus Alligator; species Alligator sinensis. The sequence goes on along the minus strand of NW_005842443.1, from coordinate 185,097 downwards.
AATAGGCCGTATCTTTGAAATACCCTATAGTAATCTGCTACACTACAAAAAGAGTCAGTGCCCTCCCTTGGCACCGTCCCTCCCCACTGCTGCCATGACAGCACCCCCCTGGTGGTCATCTGCCATCCCATCCTTGAACCAAGAAGAAGAATCATCAAACAATTACAAACTATACTCAAAAAAGATTAGACCTTGAGAGAAATAATCCCATTCATGAACTCTGATCCTATCCCACCCCACTTTCCCCCCCAACCCACTTTCAAACAACCACCTAGCCTTCCCTAACTCAACAGCAGATGCAAACTCCCAAACTCCCCACTGATCAACAGACATCAAATGGGATGCAGCCTTGCCTGAACAGTAGGTAAGACCTGTCAACTCATCTCCATTGTTATGTTGGCAGATGACCCCCCACAGACAGAATCTGCCCATCAGAACCTGCAGATCCCAACCATGCGACTGGTCCAATAAAAAGACGTCAGACATCAACATTTTTGCCTCTCAAGAATTTAAGTAATTCTGAAACAATTCAGCAACAATCACTCCATTTTTGATGAGTTAAGCTATTTGTACTCGCAGCAGCTCATGAAAAACTCTAAAAGAACATAACGTTTCTTGAGTCAAACTACTCATAAAGTCCAATTTAAAGAAGTAGTTAACCAAAAAATAAAAATAATAAAATAAAAAGCGCGTATCTGAAGATGAAAACATCAGTATTTCTCCATCTAGGCACCTAATGGGAGTATTGCTAGTTTCCAACTCTTCAAAATCTTCCTATTTAATTTAGGGGACAAAAGTGAGATGTGAGTTTATCTGAAAATCTTAGTCAAAAGTCGTGAGCCTGCAAGCTATGCCATCAGGCCAACCTCACTTTGGAGCTCCAAGACTTTCACTGAGGTTCTGTGGCTTCGGGTTCCCTGGAACAGCTTTTAAAATTGGGGATTATATACTTCCGATTTTCTTCATGCATTTCTGAGCCCAGTCACCTTCAAAATCACAACAAAGACTATTTACATCAGCGAGAACATTTTGTTTGCTCTGTTTTTCTTTACTTTTTTTTTTTTGATTAAGAGTTGTTACTAAGGAGTAACTGTAAAATGAAACTAAAGCAATTTTCAGTTTACTGCTCACTTTGACCAGAATTGGCTTTCAGAATTAAATCCTGTAGCCCGTAATGTCATTCTGCCTGCCCTCTGGAATTGTAAGTGTAGTGTAATATAATTAGGTAGGGGATCATTTCATTTAGGTTGAAAATCTCATTGCACCAAGAGAAGAAGCTCTAGTCAAACAATGTACTTCAAAATTAGATTCATAGAGAAACATCACCACCAATATTATTTTTACCCAGGAATGTCCATTAGACTTTATCATAATGACTGTCTCTATGATAAGGTCTACAAAATGGGTTTTTGTTGTTTTTTTTTTCAATACATATGCTAATTTGGAAAACGGTGGAATTCATTATTTGCACATATATATTAGTATTTTATTCAAATTCATTTTCAAAAAATGAAAGGAGCAGCTTATCTATCATGAACATTTGATGCATGTTTTGAGGGGGCAACTGGAATTGGTCAAGTTTGTCTGTTCCTGCAGAGAAGGTTAATAATCAAGAGCTTCAGGACATCTAGATCTTGCTCTTGATCCACATTGTCAATGGGACAAAGAGCAGGCTCTGTAGGGATTATGCCTTGTATTTCCTTCTCCTTCCCATTTTTATCATTTTAGACATCACTATTCCTGGTCTGCTCAGCTGACCACCTCACTCCACAGCTCTGAGTCCATCCAATGGTACCTTCTCCTTTACTGCACCCAGTCTTAAGTCAATCTGTACCCAAACTTTGTCCTTTTCCCCCTCCAGGCCCTGCATAGCTCTGACCCTCATCTCCAAGTGCATTACTCCCATCCCCTTGATTCTGTTAGTGCCTGCCTGCACATGTTTTGATGCCCCATTTGGTCTGCACCTTACAAGAGTCCACGTTTGTTACCACACCACTGCAACGTATATAATGATGACAGCTTGCAAGGTCACTGACCTCTTAGATTCTGAGCCCTCTGGAAGAGCTGCTTCAGCCATGACATGTACAAGAAATTGGCTGATTAAGGGTCAATCAAAGATAGTCTGCATATTTCATATCCCTGCCTCCCCTTCCCCCCTCTCTTCTTAATGTATTCAGCTCAAACAAAGTACATTCCTAAAGTAATATTATCAGGACATGGCCAGTCTCCACTTGTGCATTTTATTCCTCCGCCTAACCTCTCCTATTTTCACACTTTTAGATTTACTTTTCCTTATGGCAGGGCTGATACTTTCTCTTGTTCTTTAAGGTGCTGGATGCAATAGAGAGAGCAACAGCTGATAACAAATAATAGTGTGATTGCAAAATTTGCAAAAGGTGTCAGTGTTGGAGACTGAGCTACTCTCTTCAGCATGGAAAAGTAACACCACTGATGGCAGCAGGCTGGTTTTCCCCACACTACCTGACTACTATGCCTCTGTTGAGGAGCGTCCAGTTATAGAAGGGAGGTCAGTCTTCCTATCATTCCATCCTTAGCCATCCTGTTGAAACTCAACAAGGCTGCCACTTGCTGTGTGTTCTGATGGTGGATTTTTAGGATGTGAACAGCTGTGGGCTAGGAATGTGATAGAAACCCTCAGATCACTTTGTTACAGTAGGCCACTAACTCACCATCAAATGACAATATTTTAGTGACTATGACTTACCTAACTCATATTTGAACACATTACCTGGAGATGGAAGCTTGTGTTTCTCATTAGCAGCCACTGAAAGAATCTACCCAATCTTATTAAAATAAGCCTGCAATTTGGAAATACACTTACTGGAAAGCCACATCTTGCAAATGTCAAAAGTGCATAGCAGTAGTGATGCTACAACTAGTTCACTGATACCAGCAGACTTTCAAAGATACAAATGGCAGTTTCTTAGGTGCCTAAGTTGATAGCTCTTCTTTTGAAAAATCTTTCCTTATGTTATTCAGAGCAGTATCAGAACCATGGCATAATGAAAAAGAATTGACTTGTGATTAAAAATAATAATGATTTAAAAAAAAACACACCCCAAAACTATTACCATTCAAGAATGTGTAAAGATTTCTAATTCTTAGTCACAATATTATCTGCAATTATGCTCAACTAGTTAGAAACAATCTGTGTACAGATGTTCAAATAATTTGGGAGAATTTTCTCGGGTTTGTTTTCCTGGTAGAAAAAACTTACCCAGAGATACCTTAACAGACATTTGAATACTGAAACCTTGAAGAGAGCTTGTAGTGCTGACGCTATGCATCTAGGGGCCCCTATGCACATATCTTAGCATAGTCTGCAGACTCCCTTAGTCTGCCTGAAGACACATGGAAGCAATGCACATGCACATGGCAGACTGCTCAGTCAGCCTGTGTCTCCCCGCAGCACAGTGAAGGGGGAATGTTCTATCCCCTGCTCAGCTGGAGCAGTAGAGTCCAGTGAGCAACACCCTATCTCCCTGGGGAAGAGAGCTGGAAGCAAAGCACTCTAAGATGCTAAAGGACTGTGCTGTGGCTTCTCTTCAGATTAGAGAGATTGCGTCTAGATTGCAATTCAGATTTAGGGTATGATTTGGGGTTCAGTTTAGGGGTACATTGTTAATTAAAGTGAATTTTAGAAGACAGAAGAAGTTGTAAGAATTTTTTAACACTAGGATTCTACCACTTCAGGCTAAAAATCTTATGACAGCAGCTCCTCAGGCATATTTAAACTGAAACTGAATAATTGACTTCCTCTCTAGACTCAGTCCAGCTCATAAGAGCAGATGCTTATTAACAGATCTGAACCCCAGCCCTTTTCCTCCATATCTGGGTCTTTATCTGAAAGTCTATCTTTCCATTTATGTATAGACATAGTTCGTAATATTAACTGGATTGCAGTGATGACAGCCAAAAATAAATAACTAAATGTTTGATATACTGTTGCTCTATTGTGCAACATCAAATATTTGGAATTTGGTTCGTTTTACCTGTATCAGAGTGATGCTGGGGAAAACAGAATGAAATCAATTTTTTTCTGAAAGCTTAACTGGAAGAAAATGCCCTCTTGGAAATGCAGTTTGCTTTAAAGTGTGAATGATATTGAATTGCTGTGCAGAGTTCACGCACATGTGAACACCATTACATATGCACGTGGTTGAGGTTCTTAAAAGGACCATAACATAAATATTAAAAGCACAACAAAAATAAATAAAAAAGCCTAAAAATATATTTAAACTTGGTTGTAACCTTGCCGTGATTTAGGAGTGAACTGCAGGTAAATGATTCAGAATATGTGAATATCCATAAATCACCCAATTCCCATATTCTGAAGCAGCATTCTTTAACATCCATTAATCTGGTGTTGGCTCCTTCTGAAGATCAACATGGGTCCCAGAAGGGATTCTATAGCTCCTAATTGAAACTGTATGCCTGGGAGAATTATTGTAATTTTTTAAAAATACTGCTCTCTTCCAAATACTTACTGTTTACATTTTAAAATATGTGCATTAAACTTAAATGGAAGAGTTTGTAAACACACATATTACAGAAATGCAAAAGAAATCATACAAAGCATTCTTTACCTCTAAAAGAAAGCAACTCCCTGGTTTTTTGTTGAGCAGGCAGTGGAGGCTATCCTTCCCTGCTTTTTTATGCTGAAGATGAGGTATTATATTTGATGAAATCCAGGACTACAGATCAATACACAATGGGATCAAGATATGCTCTGGAAAATGTAGTTCCTGCATCTTTAATATTCTCTATTTCCTTTTATCCTAACCTTCACACTCCCAAGAGCTTAATAGTTCTTAGTCGGCTTGGTGGTTCCAATACCCCTCTTCGTTCTGATGGCAGACATATGTCTTCCGGCTTGCAATGCTGTTGCATGTAAGACACCTTAATTTATAATTCTAAATCTACTAGAAAGGGCAATGCGAGCCAGACTATACATGGCTTTTCAAATTCATTCTGAAAGTAAAATAGTATATACAACATTTGAGTAACTTTATCTTGATTTTGGAGATTTTGTTACATGAAAGTGAGAATATAAAAACACTTTAGCATGTAGCAGAATACTGTTGAACACATTTGGAAAGGATCAAGTCAAGACTAGCTAAATCATTCAATAAAACCTACTACATAAAACTTCTAATAAATTGTAATGGCAAGGACTTGTGCAGAGAGGCTGAAATTCTAGCTAGGTTCTGAAAATAAGAGTTCGGTCACATTGACCCCCCCCCCCCCTTTTTTTTTTTTTTTTTTTGCTAACTTTACTAGCCATTGGCCTGGGAAGTGTCCTGTTTCACTGGAACACCACAGAAGATGTTTGGCACTAGTCTCAAAGGAAAAATGATTTGATATGCTGTGATTTGCTTTATGATTTGGGGGTACTTCATTAATCCCCGAAGTCTCAGGTCTCTTAAGACCATGTTTAAATTTAAAAAGTTGCCTGGTGTAAAGGCAACTCCTGTTATTTAAAAAAAAAATCACCAAACTTCTATGACAACGTGATAATAAGGATTTCATAGTAAATTAACTACTTAAATTGTGATAGTATCTTGTGTGAAAAATACAAGTCACTAATTCAGTTAAGTAGAGTGTAAGTAAAACAAGAATGCTGCTAATACGATAAGATTTTTGTAATCATGTTAGTAAGACTGATAGCCTTATTTTCCAAATCCTGTTCTTCATTTTCAATACCTATAAGCTCCAGTGCAAGAAAAATACCCTACGGAATGCATACAGTAAATCTGGAAATGACCACCTACCACAGAAGTTAACTGGCAAATTGATTGTAGGTGCATCTCTGCTGACTTTTGTTACTAAGCAGGGTTGGGCTCCAAACTAACTTCCACCTAATCTATATTCATTTTATTCCATAACTGCCCATTACTGTTTTCCTGCACCTTCCTCTGATTTATCTAGCGTTAGCCATTCTTGGAGACAGGATACTATATTAGATGAATTATTGGTCTTATCAGGTATGACAATACTTATTTTCCTGCAGTTTGCAAGAGAAATACATTGATAAGCAAAAGTTATACTATTCAAACCAATACACAGACACCCCCACATCATAAACAGCATTTACATAGAAGAACTGAACAGCTATCTACCCAAAGCATGCTTTTGTTTTAGACACTAACTATGGTTAGCAATAACAGACGATTCCATACAACTCTTCTTACGACAATTCATCACATCATCCACTTCATGTTCAAATTAAAATGATGAACCACCCTTTCATTCCCTACTCAACCAAAATGTATTTTTCCTCCCCAGGGGTTTTATAAATGTATCTGGATCAACTGGCCTGAGTTTCATGAATCTCTTCTTGCGAAGGTTTTGGTCTGCCTCATCCAGAGCTTCGCTAGTACTTGCTGGTACACATGAACCAAAAGCCTAGTTTTAGTTGACTTGGGGTGGCTGTTAGAAATTTCACAAGAGTCTCTTCTCTCAAGACAGAAATCTGATGAGGGCTTGCAATGGGATGTGAGTTTTTATTCATACAGCACTAATTTTAAATAAATAATGATGTTGCCAGATTTATTTGTTGCACCATATCTTCCAATAGCAGTGTGCTCATATTATTTTTAAATATGAGTTTAGTATGGTAGAACGCAGTGTGGACTGACTAACAGCTTGTGTGACTGAGGTCTTACTATGCAGCTACCTATAATAAGTGTAACATATATAGAAGTACTGCAAGGTACTTTCCAATAGTACCTAGCTTTGAGGAGAGAATCAGCAAAGAACTTAATTTTGCTATCACTGTAGTTGACAGTTTTGAAATTGAGCAAAATGAGTAAAACACCAAGATTAAGAAGTACAGAAAACCCCCTCACACAGTTGTTACCTGAAGTTTTCTTTAAAAAAAAAGGGGAAGCTGATTATAAGCTAAGAACTGCACTTCAAAGTCAGCAAAGTGATTTCCTAACAGAGAGCATGAAAGTACTGCAATGATTGTAAAAAATGTTGACAAAAAGTTCCTATTAAGGATAAGCCTGCACTGAGTTTGGGAGTAGAATAGGAGACACAGAAGGTATTTTCCAGTCCCAGCTGGCCTGGTTGAGTTGCCTACTCAGTCCCTTGTACTTGCCTCTGACATTGATATAGAAAATGCCTACTAGGATATTGTATATCCATCCACGAGAAATCTGAGTTTAAATAAGCACTTTCTTTGACATGTGTTACTATGCAATTATGAAGTGGCAACTTCTTTAGACCACTGACACTGATCTGGTGATAGGCCTTAAATTTTATTGGCAAAACAAAACAAGAGGAAAGTTCTGATTAAAAAGAGGAAAATTAACAGTAAATGGCTTTATGACACAGTTCCCTTAGTGATAACCCAAATCCCCTAAGTTCAAATTTCATTTTAACATCTTTAGTTTGTTAATATTTATTGAACTCAAATTCCAGATAAAAGGCTGGAACAACATTTAAAAAAGAAAAGCAAAAACCCCTGATAGCCCCTCTTCCCTTGACTTATAATCCTTACTCAGTGTTTCTGGGTCATCCAGAGAGACCAAAGACAGACAGGAAACTTGGACATTCCTGATATTTTGAAGGTAAAACTGGGCCAGGAAAAAATATTTTCTTTAAACAACATCAAGCAAGATGAAGAGGATGAACCCTTATTTCCCCTTCTGCTTAGATTACTATTAAACCAGATAGGAATGATTATATTCTTCCTATGGAAAAGATTGTTAGGTTATATTTCTTCCCCCTATATTGATTCTTTTTAATAAATCCAACAGAAAAAAATATAGCTGACAAAAATGTTTTCATTTACATCAGAGAAAACTATCAATGATTACCAGGTGGTTTTTGATATTGTAGTAATAGGAAACCCTGATTAATGCAGTAAAATTGAATGTTGATATTCATGGAATTTGCCATCCTGAGCCAAGGCAATAAGCATGTCATGTCATAACTTTAAAGTATTGCTTTTTTTCTCCTTTAATTGGATGAGATCGACTCAACATATTTTGTACAGTAAGAAGGCCAGACCCACATGCAGCCAAGCTATCCAAAATGACAAACGCCCATCACTGAACTTAAGCAGGCAGCCAAAAAGACGGGATGCAGCACTACTGTGGGTGTGAGGATATACCACTATTTATTGAAATCTACAGCAACAAGCCAGGCAGGATGGGGCTGGGAGCGTTCCAGACAGAAGCAGTTCTGGGAAGGAGAGAGAAAACAGCTTTATGGAATAAAACAGTTCCCTTTGTTCTCCAGAGTGCCCGATTTAGTGACTGATTCTGTGATTCTTTTCATTGTCATGCAGCAGTGAGAGAAAGGAAAAATGTGTGCATTTACACCGTGACAATCCCTTACTCTCACAAAAGGCATCATTGGCTTAAAAAGAAAAGAAAAAGGCCATGAACGGCCTTAGATTTAAGGCCGGAAGAGCCCATGCAGCAAGCTGCTTTGAAGCTCACAGCCCTGGCAGACATGAGACTTAAAATACGATTAACCAGTTAATCACATCTTAGTAACCTGGCCACACGTTCATGCAATGAATGGCGCAGTAAAACAGGGGATATGTCACTAAGTTATTATACATATTTTGTGTAATAACCTTGTGGCTGGTTCCCACCATGCCTTAAACTGAGTGTGTGGCTAGGCTGATCAACAGATCAGGGCTCTCAGACTTGGGGGGGACACTGGAACCCTTGATTCCAATGTGCTCCCGCAGCTGGAAGCGCCAATCAGCTGACTGCTGCTCCCAGCCTCATCATCCCAGACTCCTGCTGCACCAGCCTTTTGAGGTGCCATGAAATGCACATAGCACTCGTAATTCCATTTGGCAGAAAAAAGTGGGGCAGTGCCATGCTCCAGGCTCTGCACGTCTGGATTGCCACCGCTGAAGTGCAGGTAGAGTCATCACTCTGCCGAATCTCAACTACCCTAGTTGGCAAGATATGGGTGTGGGGAGGGACACACAATAAATACTCTGTAAAAGCTGGTGGCACTCTGGCAGCATAGACAGGAAGCCCTGGGAACAATCCTTGTTGGGACTCCTGCCACAATCAGTCACCTTCTGCTTGGTTTCCTACAGCAAAGAAATAATGCAGCTCCTAGTGTCTGTGGACTGACAACGTTTCCTTTTCTTGCCAACTAGGGACCACATCCCAATTCCAAAGTAGCCAATGGAAAGACTCTTTTAAAGTTAGTAGACTTTTGATTACATCCCAGATTGATGTATAATGATGAAGATAGTGGACAGTCTTTTAAAGTGGTAGGAGTGCTTAGTGCAACAGAAACCACAACTCAAAAGAGAAAAACAAACAAGAAAAAAGTCATGAAAATTGCCATGAGTTACAAACAACATCTGGCTAATATCGTCTAGCTATCAGATGCTAGTAATACATTTAAAAAGTCTAGTCTAAGGAGGAAAGTCCAGTTTAAAGACTCAAGTTTTAAAAATTGGTGTAAATTATTCTGAGGCTTAGCCACATGTGCACATGGATAGAAGGGGGCAACCTAAAGAAATGTGCTGTGTCCCAGTTTCTGTTTAGGCATCTCCCATGCTGATAGGGATCGCAGAGCACAGATGAGAGTTAAGCAGTAAGATGCCTGGTCCGGTCACTTCTGAGCATGCATAGTTGCCCAAGTCTTGGTTCTCAAGGCCAAAAGTAGGGTGTCCTTAATGACTCTAGGCCAGTGGTTTTCAACCTCTGGTCTGCAGACCCCTGGGGGTCAACAGATTATGTCTCTAAGGGGTCTGCAAAAAATAATTGTGATCAATCAAAAGCATGTGAATAGCCACACTTACAATTCAAAGGGGTCTGTACCTCCATTCTAAATTTTTTAAGGGTCTGCAAATGAAAAAAATGTTGAAAACCACTGTTCTAGGCACTTAAGTAGTTTTCAGACTGCCAATCAGTCAATTTATATTGATTTTTGTGGCTTAGGTGTCTAAACAGAACTTAAGTGGAATCTAGACTTCTACAGAATTGATTTGGATCTGGTCCTGTCAGCAAAAGAAGTGCCAAGGATACAGGCTCTGGAAGGAAATCGTGCATTTTGGAAAGAAAGCAAGAGCAGAAAGAGGGGGTGGTGAAAGACATTCACAGTGCAGGGCAATGAGCCTCTTAAAGACTTCACCATACCAGACATGAGTCACAGAGGAGGAAGAAAAGGGAGGGCTTTAAAGACCACCATTTGTGGTGGCTTTGGCAACACACACTGACTCACTATTTTCTCTCCTAGGATAGACTTTCAGATTCTGGCACCTCATTCTCATGATAAATATTCCAACACGAACAGGAAGAGACACAACAGCAACTAGTAGACAGTAAAAGTAGAAAATGGTACATATAAGATATTTTTATGGCATTTTTAGGATTGTAATCTTGTGGTGCCCTTATTACTAGTCTAAACCAATTCAACTACTACTATCCATATCTTTTTGTTTTTGTTATAATAATGTATTTTTTCTGAGCATGTCTCAGAAGTACCTCCTAGTTTTCCTCTATTTGGCACATACCAGCAAGTTGCTTACAAGGAACCTCATGACTGTAGGCCAATTCCTGAAATATATAATCAGTTGCAAATGTTTTGGGGTGGATGACTGATGAATGCAGTAACTTTATCACTTCTCCCATTTTTTACCATTAGCAAATTTTAGAAATTTCAAGAAAGGCACCACACTTCCCCTTTTTTAGACAAACTTTTGAAAATGATCAAAACAGCTGCTCAACACATTGACTTGTCTGTTCCTACTCACAGTAAATACAGTAGTGGAATTAAACTTTCACATGGCCTGAAGTGGCAAAATCCAAAATATGGTGATAATTTCCAACGTAATAAAACCTAATGTTAAAATATATTTACTCCGTCTTTTATCCCTTGAAAAGCACTTTCCTCTTTCCTGAGTTCTAATACCAACTTCTTCCCATCATGTTGCATTATGTTTCAGCAATTGCTACAGATTCACTGAAAGATAAAATGCTCTCCCCCCCGTCATTAATTGTGTTTATATCCAGTTTGAACATATGCTATTTCCTTCAGTTAGATGCTGCTTTCTGGTTTCCAGCTTGTTTATTATTGTAATGTTAAAGTTTTCCCATTCAGGTTATCACCTATTAGTAGGCTGACCATATAGAAATCCTGGAAATCTGACACATCATCTGGGAAATCTGGGACCTGCACTCCCCGTTCTACTCTCACAAGTTGGTGGGGGCAGGGCCAGAAAGATAACAGTGCCTGCCTGCCTGCCTGCAAGGTGCTCCATGCCTCTCTGACTCTCAGCCAGGCTGCTTCTTGCGCCCCTGCATTTCCAGGATATCCATTATAATTCCCAACAGCCAGCTGGGACCAGCCTCTGAAATCTGGGACTGTCTTGGCTAAAACGGGACATATGGTTGGTCACCTTTCCTATTAGTTATATGAATAAAAGAACATCCAGAGATAATAAGCATTTAAAGAGTTTGGGATGGGACATGAAGCTTGTATTTCTTGGCATGAGCCAAGCGTTAACTAATATGAATGGCTATTCCATAAATTACTTGTATAAAGGTCTCGTGAACCGTCTTTGGAATCATCTGTTGTTGGACACTGCTGAAGACAGAAAGGTCTAGATGGATCACGGATCTAACCCAACATAGCAGGCCTGTGAGGAATCGTTTAACAAGGGAGGCCAAACATACTCACTTATAAGGCTTCTAAAGAATGTTTCTTGTATTCATTGTAAATGAGGGGGGAAATGTAGATAACTCTGAAGGACAAGTATATATGGTCGTGTCAATGGCTTGGCCAACTTTGTTTTGGGACACAGTTTCCATGGGAAGGGGGAAAAAAACCCTAACAGAACACCTGCATGAGTCATTTATTAGGGAACTAGCCCTCTATTTATTAAAAAAGGCTCACCTTAAGTTTGGCCTCAAAACCTTGAAGTTTCTCATCCATTCACATTTCAGCACCAAATCCATCTTTCTCATTTTACATTTCAAACCACTTTTACCACTTTAGATTTTTTTTCTTAAGATATTGAAAACTTAGGTTTTATTTTCAAAATGATTGAATTCACTAGTGTAAAAGGCAGGTCTCATGCACATAACCTTTTCTTCTGTTGCCTGTGCTGCTTGTCCCCGAAGTCTCATTCTAATGGTGTGTTGGGTATTTAAAGCTCCAAGAACAAAAAGAGAACTTCCTGCGCACAGCAGTATAAGGCACCCTTCATCCACATGAACCACAATAGGCTTTACGAACCTTCTCAGGGCTGCTACATCCCCTGGGCTACACATGGCTATGCACAGAAAAACCCAGCTGGAAATCAGGAGATCTGTGTACTGTACTAGTTTTGATTCTCTACTGATCCATGGGGCAACCTTGTGCATGTCACTTTACCTTTCTCTGTCTCTGCTGCTTTTCCTACCATTCTCTTTCACACCACATGTATTTAGGGTTCAAGGTGTTTAAGGTAAGGACTGTCCTTTTACAGTGCCTTACTTCAGTGTCTAGTACAATCAAGCCCTGATTCTGTTTCGGGCCTTTACGCATTCAAAACTGAAGGTCTGCCAGCACCTAAATGTCCACTGAACGAACATGTTTGCAAGACACACCACTTTTCAGAGCACACAAGGGAATCTGAATGACCAGATACCAATTTACATCTGGGTCAATTGCCTTCAGCAGGAGTCCAGAGTAGGGACAGAACCCATGCCCTATAATAAGATCCCTTAACCATTCTGCCACCATGTCCTTCCCCCTCCACCAGGAAAGCATCTAAACTCTGGAGCTGGCTGAATTCTGCAATAGGCTTTTCTACAAATAGCTGCTTTGGGACAGCAGTAGATGCAACTGTCTTCTGCCTCTTTTGTTAGGACTTGGATGAAAATTCATTAATAAACAGCTAATTTCTAACTCTTAAAGTGAACCATTGAGAGTTTACACCAGCTGAAGATCTGCTCTGTGTTAACATGTTCACTCTGTGCATGGGATGTTTTGGATGGGATAGGGTACTGCTTACACAGTGGGGAAACAGGAATTTTCAAAACCCTTTACCAGAGCTCTAGCTCAGAGACAATTAAATGTTCTGGACAATGCTATGACTGCACTTTCATTTGTGTAAAAATCCCACAGTTTCCAGAAACCTGATAAAATGCATCTCTACCTGCAGTGTATAAATCTTGACTTTTTTTTTTTAATTATTGCTTCAAGGGAATATGTACATGAACCTTTCCCTTCCAAAAAGATCTTTTAAAAATCCCTCAATTCAGTTTATTTGCTGTTTCTTGGAGACTAAAACTTCTTACCAAGAAAGCAAGTCTCAGAGGCTTCAAGCCCTCTTTCCAGATTAATTACAAAAAGTGCACTTGTTCAGTTGGGCAATAAACAAAATCATGTACTTTTGAACCAAGTCAAAACACTTAGTGCTCAAGTCATGAACACTGTGTATTGAAACCCCATAGCAAACTCTTCAAACGAAATGTGCGCAGTAAAAACATTTGTATAGCATATTTAAAAAATATGTGAAGTTATTTCAATTTGTGAGTGGCTGTTTAAGTACTGAGGAGAAGGTTAAGTGCCATGCATATTTCATCAAGAATTATTAGCTTTGCTCTAAGAAAATAAATAAAGATGAGTATAGCATTGCATGTCTTACAGTGTGCTCAGAAACATCCAAATGCCTTCTTTCCTGCAGCGTATTGTAGTGAAAGAAGTTACTGTAGACATGGCCCCCCCAAAAAGGGAAGTCATAGAAAAAGACACATATCTACAGTCAGCAACATACAAAAGGCATGGTTTCCAGGAGTCCACATCAAGGTCCCATTCATTGCATATATCAGGGCTACCCCTCCATCACTGTTTCGGTTCTTGGCAGATGTTGTTTGAGAGAGAGTCACTCAAGTAAAATGACTGAAACTGTATTCTGCTTTGTAATGAGGCTGTTGCCAGCTCTAGAGAGACAAGGATTACTGTGCAGACAGTATATTAACATTTTGCTGGGCTTTTAAATAGTGCTCGCTCACCTCAGTTCAGATACCCCCAATATGTGAGTATTAAAGAACCCAAGTAGATTATAGGCGTACGTTACACTGGTTTAGGTATCACTTGTATGCTTCCATTCCAGGATAGCCATTAGCTAAAAGCAAACAAGTTATCACCTCCTCTCCCACCACTTAGTTGAAAGGCTCAGTAATAGCCTAATAGTAATTGCTACAGTATGCAGTTACCCCAGGATAGCCACTTGTCTGTCCATTCCTGACCACAGTGTAAATTATACTGGTGACCAATGGAATGTAAATTATACTCAAGTGTGCAACTGTCTATACCTTGAGAGCATGGCCAGACAATAAAGAAAGCTATTTCTTTTTCGTCTTTTAACCTTTTATTTTCCACAACCCCATTCAGAAACTTTCCTTCCTATATCTGTAGACCCAGCTCCCAGCACGTGCCCTTTCTCGTTTTCTTTGGGGTTCAGAACGTCTACCAAGCAATAGCCAGGAGTGGATCCAGGGGGGGGGGGGGGGGGGGGGACCGCCCCCCCCCCAGCCTTTGTGGATCGGAGCACACCGTGGGAACATATGGGGACTTTTTAGGTCCCTGAAGTGGGTGCAACTCTCTCCTCCCTTCCCCTTGGGGCTCAAAGGCACGTCCCCTCCTGCACTGGCTACTTCTGCTTTCCCTGGTGTTCAAGGGGTGGAAGAAGCTCCAGAGCCACTTCTGCCCAGTCCAGCCAAGCAGCATGGGGGATGGACTCAATTGGGGACAAGGACAGCAGCAAGAGCATGGTGGGAGAAGTCTTTCCACCTCCTTGCACAGTCCCCTGAGAACAGGCATGGTGAGGGGGAACCCTCCACCCACCCACCCACCCAGCCCACTACTGCTGTTCAGTCCCCGTTCCCAGCCCCCGTGCAGCCCAGCTGTGGCAGGTACCTCTGCAACTTCCCCTATCCCCTGGGACAGAGAGAAAGCCTCAGTGGGCATGGGGGAGGAGGCTGGGAGCAAGGAGGTGTAGGCATCCCAGCAATATGGGTTCTGCACCCAGAACCTCTCTTTGAGAAATCCTGGATCTGCCCCTGGCAATAACTAACAACTCCTGTTCCTGAGCTCCAAAGGGAAAGACATAATTTCAGTCTTGTCTCTCATACCATGGAAGATACTTTATAGTAGAGATGGCTGGAATTTTCTTTAACTGTAGGAAAAACACAAATATTTTTTTTATTGAATTCAGAAACACATTGAAGTATCCATTTTTTAACAAACAAACCATTCTTCCACAGGAATGGAACTGGTTTTGAGTTGTTCAGTGAGAAACTGAGAGGTTTTCAGTTCTCCATTCTAGTTTCTGAGCTTTTTTAACAATTACAATTAGGGATGCACCAACAGAGATTTTTGGGGCCAGTACCGATGGTTGATTTTTAAAGAGCCACATTGGCTGATACTGATCCGATTCTGATATGCAGCCCTGCATCCTGGAGAGCAGCATCTGGCTGGTAAGTCTGTTGTGGGGGAAGGGGTGGGGGAAGGGAAGAGGGGATAGATTTCATAGACATTAGGGCTGGAAGGGACCTCGGAAGATCGAGTCCAGCCCCCTGCCTGAAGGGCAGGAAGTCAGCTGGGATCATAGGATCCCAGCAAGATAAGCATCCAATATACTCTTGAAGGTGTTCACTGTTGGTGCTTGAACCACCTCCGATGGCAGGCTGTTCCAGACCTTGGGGGCTCGGACAGTAAAGAAATTCTTCTTTATGTCCAGCCTGAAACGGTCTTGCAGGAGTTTATAACCATTCGACCTCGTCATCCCTTGGGGCGCTCTGGTGAACAAACGTTCCCCCAGATACTGATGGTCACCCCTGATAAACTTATAGGTGGCCACCAGATCACTCCTGAGCCTGCACTTTTCCAGGCTAAAGAGCCTCATAGATCTCAGCCTGTCGTCGTAAGGTCTGTTTTCCTGACCTCTGATCATGCGCATGGCTCTTCTCTGGACTCTCTCAAGCTTCTCCACATCCTTTTTGAATTGTGGGGCCCAAAACTGGATGCAGTACTCCAGCTGCGGCCTCACCAAGGCCGAGTACAAGGGGAGAATGACGTCCCGGGATTTGCTTGAGAAGCATCTATAGATGCAAGCCAGCGTTTTGGTTGTTTTACTAGCTGCAGCATCGTATTGCAGGCTCATGTTTATCTTGTGGTCAATGATGACCCCCAAGTCTCTTTCTTCCGTAGTACTAGCCAGCATAGCACTGCCGAGCCTATAGGGATGCTGCAGATTTTTACTCCCAAGGCGGAGAACCTTGCATTTTTCAGTGTTAAACACCATCAGGTTCTCGTCCGCCCATTTGCTGAGCCTGTCCAGTCAGCCT
>NW_005842443.1:122770-168382 GCF_000455745.1 Alligator sinensis | reverse complement strand
AAACCCGTGCTGGCTATCCCTTAAGATGTTGGCGTCAGCCAGTCCATTAAGGATGGCCTCTTTAATAAACTTTTCTAAGATCTTCCCTGGGATAGAAGTCAGGCTGATGGGCCTATAGTTAGCCGGATCCACTTTCCTCCCTTTCTTGAAGATAGGCACTACATTGACCTTCTTCCAGTCTTCGGGCACTACACCAGAGCGCCAGGAGTTCTCAAAGATCCGTGCCAGAGGCTGGGCTATGATGCTCGCCAGCTCCTTGAGTACCCTGAGGCGTAGATTGTCAGGGCCAGCTGACTTGAAGGTATCCAGCCTCTCACGGTGTTCCTTTACGAGGTCAGCATTGATGGAGGGAAGGGAATCTCCCTCACCCAGACCTCCCTGTCCCGTAGCAGGCATGGGCGTCCCATGGGACTGATGAAAGACCGACGTAAAGTACCCATTTAATAGGTTGGCTTTTTCCTGGGCGTCAGTTCTCCCATCTGATTCAGCAGGGGTCCAAAGTTGCCCTTGCTTTTCCTCTAGCTCCCCACATATCTGAAAAAGGACTTTTTATTGTCCTTGATACTTGAAGCTAGTTAGAGTTCAGGTGCAGCCTTGGCTTTCCTGGTTTGCTCCCTGCAGGACTGGACCAATGCAGAATATTCCTCCTTGGAGGTGAATCCCATCCTCCATCCTTTGTAGGCCTTTCTTTTAGCCTCAGGAGGTCTGCTAGATCCCTGGAGAGCTGTGCTCTCTTGCTACCTTTCCTCCGAGATGGACTAGAATTAGCTTGTGCATTGAGGATCACTCCTTTGAGGAGCAACCACTCTTGAGGCTCTTATGGTGAGGGAGGGAGTGGGGCTGGTGCTGGGGCTGAGGCTGGGGCAGGGGCAGGTGCTGGCCAGCCAGGGTGCGGCAGGGCATAGGACAGAGCTGTGGCTTGTTCAGGAGAAGCAGAGAGTGGGGGTGGCAGCTCCCACTGCTGCATGCACCCTGGGAAGGAAGAGGGTGGGGAGCATGTGCCCCCTGGATCTGCACGTGGGTCAGAGCAGGCTGCTGCTGCAGGCTGGGGCCGGGGCTGTGCTGGGCTTTTCCTGGGGGCACATGTCCCCCATGCTCTCTCAGGCTGCGTGCAGTGGCAGGAGTTGCCCTCCCCCCACAATCCCCCGTGTCCCTCAGACAAGCTGTGCCCTGCCCCAGCTGGGCAGCACCTACCCCAGCACCAGCCCCACTCCCTCTCTCATTGTGGGAGCCTCAACCTGCACCCCTCAAGCCCCTTCCCTCTCCCCTTGCACCTTCCCCCATGACAGACTTACCAGCCATATCTGTCTGCTCTCCATGCTGCCTGGCTGTGCTCTAGGCTGCATGTGCACTGCATCTGTGTGCATGGCATTTATTGGCCACATTAGGCAAAAAAAGCTGATTACCAATACTCTCAATTTTCCTCATATCGGTGCCAATCCAATATGGGACCGATGTATCGGTGCACCTCTAACTACAATATTAGGGAGCTTGTTACTGGGCAGTCACCAATTATTTCAAGAAATACCCACAGGGAAGAAGGTGCCTAACTCCTGTTGACTTTCAGTGGTAACTAGCTGCCTAATGCCTTTCTCTGCCTCTGAAAACCTTCCCCCTGTTCACCACAAAGTTCAGTCAATCACAGATATTTGCTATGTAGCCTTGTTTCATTTGGAACATTGATACAAATATGTAAACACCGAGTTTCAAACCCTCATGACTTAGTCGAGTCAAAACTATTTTCTTTTAACAAATTTGAAATAATTTCTCCTTAAAAACAACTATTTGGTGCTAAGTGAAATGTAGTTTGTAAAAATAACTGGAAGCAAGGAGAGTTTGCTATGACATAGGATATTTTTTTCTTGCAGACATTTTGCGTGGCCAGATATAAGTTATTAGCATTCTTTACATTTATTAGGAAATGTAGGCTTAGGCCAGGGTCTTATACATACAGTTAACTTCAGGCACGTAAATTGCCTTACTGAATTGAGGGAGACAAATAACATACCTGAAGTTAAGCATGTGCACAAGAGTTTTAAGAATTATGGCCTCAAAGTAAGTCAAGTCAAAACTTTGTGAATTTCTAATATTAATATAAGAACTTTTTATAGCCCAAGTATGAGGAAAGAAATAAATACTTATATATGTCCACTATATCATGAAAACTACTGTACTTGAATAGGATTGTATTGAATGTTTTTTAAATTAAAAAACCTCATTTTTGAAATAAAGTATTTTACACAGATGATTCATGTGGCCTGCCCATTCTCTTCTACTCAAATTATTTATATTACTAGTGAGAGGGATGCATTTATTTCCAGCCAAAGCAGCTGCTTTTATAAACACAAATTAACTTGTATTACAGAAGGAAAATGGTGTCTTTTCAGCTTTAGGCCCTGCCTTCAAAATAGCATGGCAAAAGCACATTTATAATTGCTTCTCTTCTTTGCTTTCCTCTATATCCAATTCACAGTGGTTTTAATCTACTGCAGTAGCACCTTGAGGGTCTACTTGAGTATTAAGGCTCCATATTACTAAGTAATACATGTACATACAATGCAAAGATAGACATACCCTAAACAATTAATAAACTGACCATACAGCAAGAGGCAACATGTGGATACAACAAGATAAGAGAGGGATGTGATCAGGGCTAGCAGTCATTGTACACCCACCACCTACTGATTGTTAAACAAGGATTCCCCAGCTTACAGATTCACCAGAAGGGCTCCTCAATAGAGGCCTGTTTAGGCAGATCATATAGATTCAAGTCAAGGTTGCTCCAAGAAGCTAGTCCAGGAGTGGGCAAAATACAGCCTGTGGGCCATATCTGGCCTGCCAACTGATCCTATCTTGCCCACCGGTTGTCACCAGGAGCCTGAGGAGGGAGGGCTGTGCCCTGCACTGCTCCACTCTGCCACAGCAGGGGCTGGGCCAGACCAGACTGTGCAGAGCACAGACTCCTCTGCCTCTCCCCCTGTCATCCACCCCCCTCCCACTCCCACCTGGCTTCCTGTTGATGCTGCCCAGTCCTGACACTTTAGGCACTGGCAGTCAGGCCCATGTGGGACAGGGTGCGATACAGCGTGCTGAATATCTGTCCCACCTGCCCACTATGGTGAGCTGCTGCTGCTGTGGTATCACTGGTCCAGGCTAGCCATAGGGGGTCTTGGCCTGAGGAAGCTGCCCCCGACTTTCCCAGTGTGGTGCGGCAGCAGCAGCAGCAGCAGCTCATTGTGTGGGGTGGGCAGGTGGGAGGGATTGCCACTTGGCATGCTGGATTGCATCCCTTCCCATGTGGGCCCAGCTGCTGGTGGCCATTGTGCTAGGACTGTGCAGCACCGACAGGAAGCCAGGTGGGAGGGGGAGGGATGGATATGGGGGGTGTAGGAGTCTGTGTGCTACGCAGCCTGGTCCATCCTTGGCTGTGGGAGAGAGGAGCAGTGCAAGGTGTAACCCTCCCTCCTCAGGCTCCCGGTGGCCACGGGTGGGCCAGATAGGATCAAGTGGCACCCGGCCTCCAGCCCCCAACAGCTCACCAAAACTCCTTAAGTGGTCTTCCAGCCCAAATAATTGCCCACCCCTGGGCTAGTTAATGGTAGATTACAGACAAAGAAAAGAATATTTTGAACAGAAATGGGATTTCTGTATCAACAGCGACACAGCAGATATATTGGGTAACCCAGGAATTGAAGTCCAGAACATTCACAAGTTTTCTATTTGGAGTGAATAAAAAGAAAGGGGAAGTTCTGGGGATGAGACAGTGACTTGGACTTAGTGGATGCTGCATGTGAGGAGCCATACTGAAATAAACAGTAATAACTGCTATAGTGAACAGCTATGGGAGGGTCAAAGGACATTTGATGTCATGGTGTTATCTTGTTTCACTTTGCAAATGATTGGTATGGGGAATATAGATGCAGCTGAAAGTAGATTTCTTTTTACTCTTGAGGAAAAGGTACAGGGCATGAGTAGCAGGAAGCTAAACTAATACAGACCATACACAACAAGTATTTCTAAAGGTACAACCAACCAAAGGAAATGACCCAAATATGAAAAACAAGCTGAAACTGGAGATGGAAGAGAGAGAGAAAAAGAGGGAGATAGAGGTATTTGGTTTCAGAATGTAGGAAGTACAGAAATAACACACATACAGTAATTCATTGTTGATACCCAACCCCAAATATTCAGCTCTCAGCAGCACAGAGGAGAAATAAAGTTAACATGATCCGTAAGTGGCCATTTCTCACTGGCTTCTACGTACCAAAGAACTGTGGCTACCATGAAAATATCCAGAGTAAGAGAAGTCCTTGGACCAGCACTATTTTAAAACAGCATATTGCAAAGCTGCTGCTCAACTGAATTGTTAAAAGGCACTAAACAATAAGCATTGAGATAAAGATTTGGGGCATTTTTACACATGCTGTGGGATGCAGCACCAGGCACTTTAATTAGTGAGCTGCGCTAATTAAAAGTGCCCAGGCATCACATGCATCAGCGTCGCTGCATGTCGCTGTGCTGGATAAAATGGGGGCTGGATGCTTTAAACTAAAGCCCATTGAATGTATTTCATTTCAAAGCACACTAGCACCATTTTTTCAGAGTGGAGACATGGACTACTGGTGCCACCTTAGTCAGGGGGGGTACGTGCCCCCCCAGTGACCAGTCAGCGACCGGGACCAATCTCACTGACTGGCGGGGGGGGGCCATGGCAAAACTCACTGACCAAGGGGGAGGTCCCCCCATGGCAAAACTCACCAACTGGGAAGCAGCCTCAGTGCTCCTGGAAGCAGCCATGGTGCTACATCCAGTGCTCTCACTCCCCAGCCGGCACTTGCAGGGGGGGCACTGGTGTTCCCGCCTGCCTCCTCTGCCCATCACCTAAGCAGGAAGCATGGCCTGTCAGGGGGTGCACCAGTGCTCTCAGGGGGTGCATGTATACCCCCGTTCACCCCCTATGCATCGCCACTGTGCAGAGATGTGTGGTGACGCTGATACATGTGATGCAGAAGGCTGCCAGAGCGCATCAATTTCTGCGATCCAGCAGGCTCAGTTAATTGAGTCTGCTCTGATGCACTGGATTTCCAGTGCGCTGGAGCAGGCTCCACACATGTGTATAGGAGCCCTTTAAGTCTGGATTGCCTGTTGTCCTAGTGCAGGACAGTGGTATTGGTGAGGAGAATTCAAAGAGTGACCCAGCCTCTCCTTTGAGAGAAGTTGTCTCTTCCTCATGTGGTAACTGCACTGCTTATCCACATCAGACTTCCAAAAAAGGGCTCAGATCAGAAGGTTCTGGATTAAACTGCCTTATTGGCAATGGCTGTAGTGAAATTGAGAAAGAGGAGGGGAAGGTGCTTTGAAACAGAGAGTCTTGAGCTCATAAATAAAACCTAGCTACTCAGGGTCCCCCATCGTCACCACCGAGGCACTACAGGTTAAAAAGTGGTTTTAAATTACAACAGTTTTTTAAAAAAATTAAAAAATTGTTTTTTGGGAAGCCATCCAATTGTCCAGTCTGCCCAACCATCTCAGGAAAAGCCCATGATTGAACATATAACATTATAGGCATTTCCAGCATTTGGGTAGCTATAAGCCCATTTGTTTGCCAGGATTTTCTTTTTTTAGATTATTAAAAAATTTCCTTGTCACAGCCTGAGAGAGACAAATTCTGGTTTTATTTAAAGGAAAATCTCCTTTGTACTTAATATGCCCCCAACTCTTTTAATACAGGTACAAGAATGAATCAGTCATACATTATGCCTAACCGAATTCAAATCATATTATTTTCCATTGGTGAGTAATAGACGGGAAATGTGAAATGTCATTACAAGGCTGGTTAACCATCTGGTATAAGCTCCTGTATGAACAGTGCAGATGAACTACATAGAAATATTAATGAAACATCATATGAAGCTATTTAGCCTCTCCAGAGACCTATAGTTCATGCATGGTAGGAAGGTAATAATGTCCAATTATTCTGGAAACAACTAAACAAGTCACTTAAAAATTATCTCATTTGCCATGGATCTAACATTAAGTATTTTTTTAAATATCCATCATTCATTCCAGGTAACAAAACAAAATAAACTAATCAATCTCTGAGGAACTAACCATAAATCAAAAAGCATGGTGAGAAGTTGGCAACTTTTCATTATTCCAAGAGTAATATTTTAAAAGTGACATGCTGACAGGGTGGTCTAGATCTATGAAATTATCACATCTGTGAAGAACAATCAACCTCTATGCAATTATTACCAGTTACTCTATAATCATTTTTAAAGTTTCCTTGGTTGTTTTTCAAGAAATGTTTCTTGCTATCTCCAATTAATTCATTTAGCAGACTACAGCTGAAAGAAAGACTCAGCAGCTTTAAAAGTATAATGAAAATGTTATGCCCAGACCAAGACCTGATGTTGCAGCCATTTACACCTATTAGTCCCTATTCTTCAAAACAACCAAAGGCCTGAGCATAAGAAGTGACTTGGCCTCTAAATTTATTCTAGTGCTCGAACCAACTTGTATTGCTCACTTGGATTTTGATGGTGGATTTCGGTTGATTGTATTAGAGATGAAATGCTGATACATTACAAATAAGGTCCTCGTCA
This sequence comes from Alligator sinensis, assembly GCF_000455745.1. Taxonomy (NCBI): domain Eukaryota; kingdom Metazoa; phylum Chordata; order Crocodylia; family Alligatoridae; genus Alligator; species Alligator sinensis. The sequence continues at coordinate 161,777 of NW_005842443.1, read as the reverse complement.
TCCTTGTTTATGGCAGATAAATTTCAAGAATCTTTAATTTAAGATGCAGCCATATAAAACAGGAATTGGCTCACTATTTGCATATGAAAAGTTGTGTTACTAGACCATCTAGCAAGTTGAGTTAGACTAGAGGATTATTGACTTTGCTTGGTGTATTTTAAGGAACAAGCAATCAAATATCAAAGGTGAGAGCTTCACACACAGAACTTAATCCTGAGCAGTCCAGATGTAGTGTGTTGCGTGTATGTAAAAACTAAGATGAAAACCGGCAAGATAGACAGGAGGCTAATATTAGATATTAAGGGTTGCCCTTCTGTGGGCAAGGAGCTGAACGCAGATCTAAGGTTGCCTATACACGTGCTTGGAAGTGGGAGAGGGAGTTCTAATTAGAGCTGTTCCAGGCAGAAACTCTAATTTAAATACTGCAGCATCACATGTATTAAGCCCCCATACATTTAAAAATGGTGGTGGGATGTTTTATCTAATCCCAATGCGGCAGCAATGCTGCAGCACTCTAATTGGAATATGGAACAGACTTGACCTGCTCTGACATAATCTAGTTACAACACCAATGAGCACATGTATAAGCAACTTAAGAGTCTGCATAACTAAACACCTAGTTAGCAGAATGATTGCATACAGTCTGATGGGTCTTCAGACCGATATGGCTGTGCTCTACCACAAGGAGCTCCTTTTTCACTCTGAATAATCAGAAGAAGTGCAGGATAGGGAGAATCAAGGCTGGATTCTACTTTGAAGTATTTAACCTTATTTGCCTTCATAAATAACTTCCAGTCCCATTTGACTGGGAATAAAGCAGCCTTTTACGTTGCTCAAGGGCTCAAAAGCTTACAGCCCCACTCTCAATGCTGTGGTGGAACATGTGGTGCTTGAGATAGGAGGCCTAGGGCGCTCCAGGTCCTGCCACTACTTAGTGTGCTATGCAGGGTCATTCTTTTCCACTACACATGATAGCAGAGACTACTAGCCAGAGTAGAGAAGGGTAGAGAAGGGGAATTATCCCTAGAGACATCCAAAATACTGTGCACACACATTATAGAGACAGCATATTAGACAAAGTCTTTTCTTCATTTCTTCCTGGTATTTATCCCCATTATTCAGACACTAGACAGGATGAGGCTAGGTGAACACAAAGTAGGAATCAAGATGGCAAAAAATGGGAGATTGAACCCTAACCATATATTTACTTAATCAACCAGGGAACTTCATGTGTACAAGGCTAGGGACAGATATTAACATAAACTGGTATAAGTGATCGGAAACCCGTTCAAATCAGTAACACAACAGAAGCTCAGTGTGCATAAACTGCTTTCAAAATGGCCAAAACTGGTTTAAGATAAACCTGGATGGATGTAGTGATTTAGGTTAAATTGGTTTATTGAACTACTATCTCAGATCCCCCCCAGATTCAAGTTAACTCACAATCCCCCAGCATCCCAGGATGCTTTTCACTTCCCCCGCAACCCCCGCCTTGCATGGTGGGTGGGCTAGCCTTGGCCTAAGCTGTCTGCTCCAGCCAAGCAGAGAGGCCTACTCTAGCACCCCCTGGCTTCTGGGCCACTGCAGTCATGTGCCTGCATTTCTGGAATAAACAATGAATGTCTATTCACTTGCTTATTGGTTCAATTTATGCAGTTTAGATTAACCTGAAAAGATTGAATCAATTAAGCTTTGGGCTTTTTGGCTGTCTATACTTAGCATAAGAGTTCAAGATGGTGTCTTCTAAATGACAAGTTTAAGCTAGCATTAAAAAAAATATCACAAAAGCTGGCATCTCCAGGTCTTGAGATATTTGGTGTTTTTCACAAAGCACAATCTTTTACAGGGGTTTACAAGGGAATCTCAACTTTCATTTTTTTAAAATAGAGCCCTCATGGTCATAGAGACAAGCTTGAAAATGTGATCTGTCTCAGAAACTGAAATATAAATATGATTTTAATTGCACGACCTCTCTCAATATTGAGGTCTGACTCATGATTTTTCAGTGTTTGTGGTTGACAACATCTCATAAGGATGCTCATCCCAATGACTGTTGAAGGTTGCTGAGAACTTTGGAATTTTACTTTGCATTTGGATTAGACTCATAACTAGATCCAACATTTCCTACAAAATGGGGGCGGAAGAGCAGAGTGAGAGAGAGAGAGAGAGAAGAAAACAAACAAACTGTGGTTATTGGTTTGCATTCTGAACAATTTAAGCTGAGGCCTAGGAAAAAGCAACATTCACTCAATACCAAAGGTATGAAGGACCTGTCCAGATATTTCCAAATGTCTGATCTAGGTAGTTTAATACAAGCTGACGTTGTTTACTCTTTCAGTAGCATAACTAAGGTGCAGGAGAGAGAGGGGGTGATAAGGACACCAAGATAGCAGCCATGTGTGCTGTCTTTGTGAGGGTGCACAACAATAGCTGTGACCATAGCTGGCACAGTGTTGGATGTCATTTGGCTGCCCAGGGTGCAGAGCTGCCCTGCTGTGCCTCTTGTTCTCTAGGTCTGTGCATCTCTCCCCAACCCATCTTTTCTTCTTTTATCTCTAAGAGGGCCTTAAAGATGCTGACAAAGCATTCCCTCCACCAAAATCTTGCAAGAACATAACATTTTAGACCTTTTAGAAATTAAAGCATTGTTTTTATTCATGTGTGACCCATTTCAATGGGATAGCCTTGTTTGGAAGAAAAAAAAAATCTTGCATCCTCCCCAATATCAAATTAGAGCAAATTACCAAATAAAGCAAATGATCTAAGTGCTAGTTGGTTTCTCAAGTCCTGTCACGTTTCTCCAGACATAAAAAGTGAACATATATTACACCTCTAATGATGTTTGTTACAGATGAAACAAACAAGAGCAAGTAGAAGGAAAGTCTGTGTTAGAGCCCACAGTTTGTGTCTCTGATGAGCTGTCCTGAGCTCTAAGAACAAAAGCAGCTCAAGAAGCAATACTCTAGTGGTTCTCAATGTTTTCAGACTCGGGGCACCCCATAATAGGCTGGAGGTACCCTCTGAAAGATGCCAGCTCCTACTTTACCCTCGGTTTTTGACTCCAGACAAATAATACAGTCATTCTTTTGTTGCAAAGAACTCAGAAAGACCCCAACATGTCTGAATGCTTTTGATGCTATAGAGTCCTATTTGAAATCTCTGAGTATCTTATGAATCATGTTTGCACACCCATCAGTGCCCACATGGCCTGGAACCCTGCAATGCCCTTGAAAGGATCTCAAGGCACCCTAAAGTGCTGCAGTTTCCTGGTCGAGGATCATTGCTTTATACTATTTAAAATGTGTAGTCCAAAGATAAAAAAAAAAAAAAGCATCATGTCTCCAAGGCTAGATACCTCTAACTGCCCACATTGGGGTTTATCACAGAATTACTTTATCAGATCTACTTTTGTTCAAGTCTCCTGTATACAAGCGGCCTATAATTACAGGTCATCTGCTATAGAGATTCAAGTTCTAAAATTTCTAAAATTTCATTAACAAATTCAACTGAAAGGTTGAAGCCTGCTTTCCCAAGAAACTCTGGAGTTAGCAGAACATGATCACTAGCTTGTCAAGACACTCCCACTTAATTCCCAGTCTGTTTTGTGCAAAAATAAATTGGAAATCCTAACTTGTCCTGGTGAGATTTCAGTGCATATCAAACTTAATGATAGTGGACATGGGAGAGAATTTGAGCCAAGTCATGGTACGTAACTTGATTTAGAGTCTATTCTATTTACACCACCGTGCCTCACGCCAGCTTGATTTAAAGATAGGCTTTGTGTCCGACATCTAATTTTGTATATAATGATATGATTTAGTGTTTATAATATGGTCATTGTAAAAGGAGGAGCCCAAATGGCTGAGGAAGGTTCCAACTGTGCCAACAGTTTGTATAACCGCATGGGTCCAGACTCTCACAGTTATTACAAAAAAGTAAAGATCACGATATTAGAGTTCACATGCGGTTACACTAGATGCCTCCTATAGCACAGGCTTTGGGTCAATGTGGGAAGCCATCTTGCACACATGTTTGCATGGCGCATAGTTTGGAAGTGGAATTTACAGACTGAGATTAAGATCACAACAAATACAGACTTTTTCAGAGTGTAATGTGAGGATTATTAGCTACACTGCCTGCAGGATTCAATAAAAGAAAGCCCACATCTTATACATATAGGCATCTTGGTTGCCAGCTTCTTCGTCAGACTTTTCCATGTATGCAGAAGTCAGTACATCTAGGCTCACGCAAAGTCTGCAGCATGAATTAACAGCTGGCTGATGCAGGAGTTGCTCCACTTCCTTTTTTATTGATCATAGTCTTTCTCCATTTTTCTTTTACTTGTCCTCAGGAACCAAAAGACACTAGTAGCAGGTCTCATGCCTGAGAACTACAGCTGAGAACTCATCAGTAACCACCAACTTCAGAAATTATGCCATTCATTATATTGTCATATCTTGAGGGCTGGCATTCTGCTTTGTCAAAAATTGCTCTGCTGATAAATATATCAATACATTTTATAATTCATTAAAAATATTATAAAGGATGTGAATATTTTTACCTGGGACTCCTATATGGGTAACAGCTATAACCAGACTGGTTCATAGGTCTCAGGCACTACAGATTTTAGAATGGAAGTCAAGAACATCACTGCCCTTCCCCTGCCCTGCACACCCCTTGGACATTATGTCATTTGTCAGATATTGAATAGGGACTACCAGCTCATCAGGCTGCTGCTGGAGATAGTAAGCAGACTCAAAAGTACTATTAAAATGAGATATTTGTACTTTATCAAGATCTCTTTTATAAATCTGTGAAACAACAAGCATTTATCTTTAAACATTTAACCTCTCTGCCTACTGCTTTCCCCCTCTAATATTTGGCTTCAGGCAACTTCAGTGGAAACACTGATGCTGTGGGGCATTCATTTTAATGGGACTTGGATTAGTTCCCAAATTAATAATAACATACAATCTATCTTTTAGAATCATGTTGTCCAGAAAGCAGTTACAGGTTTTAGGATACAACCTACCATTGTCTTCAGTCTGTGCTGCCACACACTTTTCCTCCATTTTCTTTGAAGCTAGTGGTTTTGGAAGAAGTTGGGCTTTACAGAAAAGCCAGCATTTCAGAGATTCTGATCAAAGCCAATTTTAATGCTTTGATGTTCTGCTCCTATCAGGAAGGGAACTGGATTTCTTTGTTAAAATGACAGATTTGGTGAAATCTGGCTCTCACCTCCAACACATTGCTCTAATGAAAGTTGTTTCAGTCTTGGAGTAGTTACCCACTTCTACAGCAGCCATTTCAGGGAAAAATCCTTGAAGGCTGCATGTCACTCAGAAGATGGACTGTGTAATAAAGGAAATAGGCTTGAAACTGAGAAGCAAAGTCATCCAACTTGCAGAAGCCACAGTGCTTCTGCAGCAACACAAAGGTAAGAAGGAAATGTCCGCGCAGACATGTCACTAGGAAACGAACTGAGACTGAAAACTCCTGCCCCAGTCCCAACATAGAAACAAATCATAGGCCATTTCCCACAAGAGTCCCTGATAACAGGCAAGAAGAGGCAGAGAACTCTGGCATTCACCTTCCTGCATTTTTCTAAGCAGCATCCTTTGGGATTTTGAGGTTCAAAGAATTGGTATCAAAAGACTCTCCCAAACACGTTAGCTCACTGAATTCATTGGCAAGAGAATACCCAAGTCCCAGAGATTCTCTGAATGGAAGGGTACCCACTACCAGTCTTTGCTCCTCCTCCTTACACCAGCAGCGAGACGCTCCCTTCGGTGTGGTAGCTCTCAGGCTGCACAGCAGAAGACTCTGCAGGAATTCATACTACGGCCGCCCAGAAGCTGTCCTGCTTCACTCACTTTGCCCCTGCTTCAGACCTCTAAACCATGAGGAATCCTTTACACATGATGTGAGGGAGGCAAGGACAGTGTTGCAAAGACAGTATTTCCCTCAGGTTCAAAAAACAAGGGGGAAAAAAGTTTGCAAAAAGTTCCAAAGCAGTTTTTGTTCTTCAGGTCTGAGAAAAGGAATCGATTTTCATTCACTCATCTTGTGAAAATGTTTATTGAAAGTTTTTGTTTTCAGCGTGATTCATGGCCCTCCCTTACCTCTCCTTGCCTTGACTACTGAAAAGGGAAGAGGAGAGGGAAAACCTGCCTAAAGTTACCTCCCTTAAGCTGAAAAATTTACATTTCCAAATATTCAAGTTTTTGTTATTTATAGCAAATCATAAATAAACTGAGGAATTGGTATTATGGCATAAGGAGAGATTATTTTATTACATTACCATGTACAGCAGGTAAATGGGTTTATTCATTTGAGAATTATGCACAGAACCTTTTTTCTATATCATAAAAACCTTTTACTTCAGTTCCTTGAAGTTTATAAGTGACTTTTTCAAATGCAGCTTATAGAGAAGGGTTTTTTTTTACTTGTGAATACACTTGGAGCTGACAGAGAAAGAAAGAAATGGAGGAGGATATAATTGTCACCCATCAGAGACAATAGGCAAGGCCATTTAGATAGGCCTACTGATGCAATGTTTCTTCACAACTGGCCAAGCGTCTGGAATAACATATGTAATATGGACTTTATCTAGCTGTAAACCAGTTGAACTCTGTCAAGTTTAACATTTCTACATCCAATTTCACACACCTGGAAGCTAAGCACAATGAAGAGCTCTGAAGCAGAAGCGGACTTTCAAACATTCATCAAAGTCATGGGTAAAAGCATCAGATTACACCAATGTACAAAATAGGACTCAGACCATAAATGTGGGGGACAAGACAGAGAGTGCATAAAGGAGGTTGGCCATGAAGCTTCAATAAATCAGTGACTACAACAGCATGAAGTTTCATTTCAACTTATTTTCAAATAAATGGACCAGACTGATGGGTATAAACAACCCCCTCCTCTCTCAAATTCAAGCTGCTTTCTATAGAAAAACAAGGAGATACAGATAGCAAGGAAGAGACAGACACTTGGATGGGTAGCTGAGCATGAGAGATGGTTTTATCAAGTTGAGGTAGGCTTTGCTCTATTACCCACATCTTCATAACTTGTGATCTTCAGCATACTGTACAGATGTTTCCACCATGATCTTACATTGTTATTTTCAAGCGTTTTTTTAAGAAACACTGTTTCCATGTGTGTACTCCTCTTATCCCTTCGCTCTACTGATGCATGTGTTTTGCTCAAGACTGATGAGCTAGGGTACATACCAAGGACACATTCAGAAAAATAGCCCTTTCTCCTAGCTTATGTCCATGTAGAACAGAACCCATTCTGAATCGTTGAGAGGCTCCTCATAACTGTTCACTTTGTTTTAAATGTTTCTTGTTTTCCTGTGACTCGGAGATGAGGCTCTAGGTGGGGTTTCCCCTACCCAAGCCACTCCTGCCTTTCCTGTAAGTCCTCATCTGGGCTAAATGTCCAGTATCTGGATCTGGGGCTAGTGAATCTAGATGCACACCTAGATTTTCACCACCAGGGCAAATGGTTTTGGGTTCAAATAAGCAGAAGAATCCTATTATGGATCAATGGCCACTGAGCTCCAGGCATCTGATGGAGGATCCTTTTTGTCTTTGGACAATGGCAAGGAGCCACATAGCCGAGTTAGTAGGCACTGCAGGGCAGACAAAGCACCCTCCAGCTCTCAAGCCTTGGCTCTCCGCTGGGTAAAGGTTGCAGCATCCCATCCTGCTACTATGCACTGCAGGTTGCACATTGAACTATTTTGAATAGATAATCTACTGGTACAAACAGTTTCCCCTCTCCCAGTATTTCACTATCATCACCCACTAACACTTCACCAAAAGACTTATGGTGAGAGTTTCCTAAGCTGTGCCAACAGGCCTGAGAAGCTGGAAGATCTCTACATGAGCAGCCTAGGTGTGACTGTTGCATGACTCACACTTGGCGATGGGAACATGAAGTCCTACTTAGGCAACCAGGTGGCCCTATTTAGGGAGATCTGCCTGCCTCAACCCAAGGAGGCCCCTATAAAAGTTGGGTAAAAAAGGTTTGCTTCTCACCAACTCCTGGCTGGTTTCCCACAGTCAGCAGGATCTCCTTTTTAAGTGAGAGAAACAATCACAAAAATGGACAAAACCTGACAATCGGATGCTGGAACATTCATATACTGTAAGGGGTGCATATTAGAGGACTGGGGCCCCTGCCTGCCCGGGGGTCTTACCTGAATGCACTCTTGGAGAACACTGCACCGTATTATCACTCAGCTGTTCCTCTCACCCACCTTGCCTGGATGTATATTTCTTTCAGTTATTGGGAGCTGGATGTAGGATGGGTGATGATTCTGTTGGGCCCCCTGGGAGGGCTTTCTTCTTGGGGCTCCTCCTTTCTTACATCCCACCCTTACCACATCCAGGATGATGCATGTCTAGGCCTGGATTTTGTGCCGACCAAATATGTCTTTGGAAGTTACTCTCTGGATTAGTTCATTAAGGATCCCTCAGACCAAATGTGATCAATCTATTCCAGGTCTCTGGGTTGACCAATTGGATTGGTCCTTTAAGCATCCCACGAACAACCAAAATGAAATCAATGCATCCCAGGTCCCTGGGTCAGTCAAGTTAGGCCCATCAATTAAGGATCCATCAGACAATCAAAAAATGTAATCAATTCATTCTAGGTTCCTGGGTCAATCAAATTAGATCAGTCCATTATGAGTCCATCAGGCAATCCACTGAAACCAATTCATCCCCAGTTCATGTGTCAATCAATTTAAATCTATTCCTCTGGGGTTCCTACTCTGCCTTAGCTCCTCTGGGTCAGGATCCACAGGTTCTGGCCAGCAGGGGGCTTTCCTTCCTGGCACAGTAAGAGGGGTCATGAGTTCATGAACCTGCCCACCACCACCCAAAAAGAAAGCCACAGAAAACCAGGACAGCAAAATCAAAAAGGGGCAATGCCCCTGAAGACTCACAGTCCCACTCATGGTGGCTGCTCTTTCTCTCCACTTTGCTCTGCCAGCTTTTAGCCTCTGTCTCTGCCTGGCTGTCCTCAAGCGGTCCCCTGGCACGGCGCATCCAGGGTTCTATTAATAGTCTCTGAGCACTCTGGCCAGTGGGCTCACTTTCTCCTCCTGCGGTTGGCTGCAGGCTGCTGCGGGCTGGGGAAGCCTCAGGCATCTCCGCGGGCTGCAGTCTTCCCCTGGCTGCCCCTCTCTGGGGCTCGAAATATCCATCCCCCTGCTCCTTCTAGTAATCCAGAGGGAGCACACACTGCAAAAATGCTGTGACACGCTGTGTCACTCAGCTGGCTGTAGAACTGAGTCTTCATTTCTTCAGGAGCAAGTACTGTTGGAGCATAGCCACTTATTATTGCCAGAAAGTTGTTGTGGGACAGTGGTATCAGCAGTGTCATTTGGCACTCAGATATTGACACAGGTTGCTGTAGTAGTTTTTTAGTGATGCAGTTCGCTGTTGTGAGTCCTACCCTGTGTAGGCTGGTGTTTTGGTCTGCCTTGTAACCTGACGAGTAGAAAGTGTATTCTTTTTCTCTAAGCACAGTACCATGCTCCAGCTGGGCTTCCTCCTGTACCTATAGTAAGTACTTCTTGAACAATGTTTCTGGAGCCTTCATCCTTTTCTGTTTTCTTCCCTTCACATACACTACTTGACTCAAAGGAAAAATTGAGCTCACAGAACTGTATTAATAGTGAAAGAGCTACACAGGTATCAAATACTTATCACTGCATTATCCGAGACTAGACTACATGACAGCAATGTGCTTAGAGAAGAAGAATATACTTTTGTCTAGCCAGGATACAAGGCAGACCAAAAATTTGGACATGGGTCTCTAAATACAAATGGAGAATTATTCCATTATTATGTACAGAGTTTGACGTTGCTGTTATGAATGCTTTTTTTCAACATGCCAGAAAAATGGTTCTACTCTTGGCAGCACCCTCGGTCAAAAAGATGGCACCTTCTAGACTATGTCATCGCTTGTTGCAGTGACCTGAGGGATGTTTATATTGCCAGGACTATGAGAGGCACAAAATGCTCTATGGATTACCAGTTTATCTGTACTAAACTGAACATCAGGATTCACACTCCTAGACAGAAGATTACTCCAAAACCAAAAAGATGTGTTAATGTTTTGAAACTTTGCATGGAAGAGGGGAGAACCCAGTTAGCAACTTCCACTCATGTTGCAGTATCAAACTGTGCCAATACAAGAGCAAGCGGAACTGTCAATGAAAAATGGGGTGGCTTTCAAACCGCACTGAATCCAACAGCTAAAGAAGTTCTTGGTGTCCCAAATCAATGAAATATGGACTGATTTGATGCAAATTACAGCAATATTCAAGCACTCCTTGGCCCATCAGGCCGTGCACCAGGTTAAACTGAACAATCCCTCCTCTCTCACAGCTGCAGAAATCTTCAAGAAATCAAAATCTGAAGTGCAAATAAAGTTGCGTGAGATGGAGGACACTTGGAGAAACAAAGCAACAGAACTTCAAGCTCTTGCTGATACTAATAACACGCGAGGTTTTTTTCAGGTGTTAAAGTCCGTTTATGGATCACGAAGAGCTAATACTTGTTCAATCCTGTCAACTGACAGTACCACCCTCCTGACTGAGCACAATATGGTATTAGCAAGATGGAAAGAACCTTTTGTGGTCCTTCTCTATTGTGAGCTGAGTGTAAATGATCAAACAGTAGACTCAATCAAGCAAAGACTAGTTTGATATGAATTTGAAGATCCACCAACTCTGGAGAAGACTAATGAACACACTTATGGAAATGGAAAATGGAAAGGCAGCAGGAGCTGACGAAATCCCAGCTGAAGTGCTTAAATACAGTGGTCCTACGCTTCACAAAGCTTTACTAGACCTATTTACTTTCTGCTGAGAAAACAAGACTTTACCCCAAGATTTCAGATGCCAAAATTGTACCAATCTACAAGTGCAAAGGAGACAGATATGACTGCTGCAATCATCATGGCATTTAACTACTCTCCATCACTTGTAAGACCCTTGGTAAGCTGTTGCCGAAAAGGCTCTAGGTTATTGTAGATATGTACTCCCTGAATCCCAGAGTGGTTTTGCTCATCACACAGCACTGCTGACATATTTACCTTATGCCAGTTGCACGAGAAAGCTGCTGAACAACAAATGCCCCTATACATGGCATTTGTCGACTTTAGTAAGGTGTTTGATTCTGTTGGTTGCTTTGCTCTTTGGTGCCTTCTTGCAAAGTTCAGCTGCCCAGACAAACTAATTAGGCTCAAACATTGCTTCCATGACAACATGCAGGCCCATGTATCAGTGGGTACTGACTTATCTGATGCCTTTCCTGTAGCCCATGGGGTTAAACAGGGCTGTGTGCTTGCCCCTACATTATTTACTCTGTTCTTGACTGGAGTGCTAGAAGTTGCCACCCATACTACCACTACTGGTGTTACCTTAACAGTGCAATTTGATGGCAGATTTCTAAACTTCCGCTGATTCCAGGCCAAAAGTAAATCCCAACAAAGTGAAGTAAAGAGTATACTGCATGCTGATTACTCAGCATTTGCCACCCTTTCTGAGAATGACCTGCAACATTTACTGAATTTCTTTACCCATGCTGCATTCCTTTTTGGCCTTTGTATTAATGTAAAGAAAACCAAACTCCTGTACCAACCACCTCCTGGCACAAACCTCTTGCCTCCATCACCACCAGAAATAAAATGGAATGGCAGCCAATTAAACACTGTCAAATCCTCTTGCTACTTAGGTAGCACAATTACCGATGACACCAGAATTGACAAACAATTTTCAGCACAGCTTAAAGCAGGGGTGGGCAAAACACGGCCCACGGGCCAGATGCAGCCCGCCAGGCCATTCTATCTGGCCTGCAGGGCCCCTAAAAAATGTAGAAAATTAATATTTATCTGCCCCTGGCTGCCTGTCATGTGGCCCTTGATGGCTTACCAAAACTCAGTAAGTGGCCCTCCTCCCAAAGTAACTACCCACCTCTGACTTAAAGTCAGCTGCCTCAGCTTTTGGTTGCCTACAAAAAAGACTATGGACAAGACAGGGCTTCAACGTGTCTACAAAACACCAAGTTTACAGAGCTGTTGTACTTCCTTGTCTCCTATACTCATCAGACACCTGCCCCCTTTATCATTGCCATCTCAAAAAACTTAACTGCCTGCAACAATGCTACCTATGCAGCATAATGGGAAATAAATAGTCTGACAAAATCACCATCAATGAAGTCCTATGACTGCCAGCCATGCCAAGTGTGGAAGCCATGCTAGCATGGAGGCAAATGACCTGGGTCAGCCACGTCATACATATGGACAACAATCGACTGCCTAAGAGAGTTCTGTACAGTGAATTTGAAAAAGGCAGTAGGAAGGTTGGCCATCCCAAACTCCACTACAAGGACTGCATTGAGTGGCCCATACAGTCTTCCAGGCTGGACTTAATGTCCTGAGAGGATATGGCCCATGGCAAGCTTGACATTCCTCTACAAAGGAAACCAGAACGAGCAACAGAAAATCATTGCACCACCTTGGCTGACAGTAGGAGGGAATATAGACATCAACTTGCCTTGGCACATTTCCTGAACCCTACATGTGGAAATTGATTTCCAGTATTAGTAGTAGTCATGCTCAAATACGAGTGAGCCATTATTATTTTCCTGTGTCTTAGCATTACTGGAGTCCAAAACAAAGTTTGGCTCTCACCTATACTTTCAGCATTCTCACTCTGTACCTAGATTCACCAAGAAAGTAATGTGCGTACCCCTGCCTTCCAACAGAAGTTTTACAGTGAAGCCTCTTCTGAAAAGATCTCCAGCAAAAGATTCAAATTGAGGGAGTTTGGATATTCACGTATGTACAACTGGAAGATTCTGTGAATCAGATAGAGAGGTCTCTGTATTTTGAACGTCACCCTCTGCTAATGCATGTGTCCTTGTCTTCCAACAACTTCACTTGGTCTTCATTGAGGAAGCGGATGATATGTAGAATTTTATATGGTCATGAATAAAAGAAAAGGGAAAAAATTCACTCTGACCTCAGTGTTGGCAGAAGTATAGTCGGCTTTCACAGGTGGAAAACTATCACTGCTGCCAGAACAATTTCAATCTGCAGTCAATTCATGAAGAGTCAGTTATGCTTGCGGCTGACATTTCATTGTGTCCATCATGCTAAACCCAGTAACAGGTCAAAATAAATGAAAATTTTCCTTGGTTCACATAAAGAGTTCTCATGTGCGAGGGAGAAGACTGCTAATCTCTGTTCTGCTACTCTTCCTCAATTTTTATTATTCATTGTGACCATAAACATACTATACTGCCCACTTTGCAGACAAGCAAAGACAGTTTCTCTATCCTGAAGAATTTATAATCCAGAAGTAAATGTCAGGCCTAAACAAAGTCATGGAAAGATTCAGGATGGCAATACTGATGGGAAACTAGACTTAACTGCTGTAAGTCTGTGAAGTTACTGTGGCTAGTAATGGACGTGGCTTGAGTGTTTCATAAGGCAAAAAACCAAAAACCAAAAACACTGTTTTTATGAGAAGAAATGAGGGTTTATAGGCATTACAGAAGGAGATAGTTTAAGGAATTACTCTTCCCCAATGCCCTATAAACTGTAATGGGCAATAAATTGTAGGTCTGCGGAAGTGGTTGATCTTATTTCTCTGCTCCACACTAAAATGGAGTTTCAATTTTGAATTAATAGAAACAAGAGATGAAAGAGTCCAGTTAGGTCATCTAGTCTTTATGTTGCCAATCCAGAATTGTTCCCTACAGTGTACTTGCTAGTAGTTTGTGCACTCCACTATTCAATGAGTCAAGCACTGGGACTTTCAGCATTACCTTTTGGGAGACTCTTCCACAGTCCAATAAGAACACTTTGCTAAGACATTTTTTTTAATATTGTTTTTATGTAGTCATGAGTTCAGAAGGGTGGAGACCTGGCTCATATTAACAAAAGTTGTTGGTTTCCCTGTTGCATTTCGCCTCTTTGATTTGCATTTCCTAACCTGCTTTAGTGAGCAGTAACAGGCTTCCACTTAAACATTCACATTTCCCAGTGTACACATATAAAAAGAAAGGAAGGTAAAAAGAAAAAAAAATCTACACACGTGATGAATTTGTTTAAAGCCCAATTTTGTACAACTTTCACTACATTTTTAGAGATTTACCCAGAACATTTGGAAAAGGGGGGAAAAAAACCCTTCCTCAGCATTTTCTCAGTGCTTACCACCGTTTGTTCCAGATGAGTACGTTTTGAGTTAGCTGCTCAGGCTTTTAACAAGTTATGATCTGATTCCCTGGAAGAGTAGGATGAAAATGTTTTCATCAGTCTGCCAAGGATTGACCATATAGCGTCAGTGGGATTTTTAATGAATTAGGAGTGAAAAGACACAGCAGAACACTTTGCCACTGAGCTAGGCGGAGACACTGGAGCAGAAAACCCTTCTTGTGTGTGTTGGGGGTGGAGGGGAAGGATGTGCAGATTCTGAACCCTGGATCTAAATTTTGCGGTTGGCTCCTTTCTTTAGAATAGCCTAAGCCAAAAATACCCCTGAATTTTAGGGGTATGCAACAAGAAGATCTGAACATCAAAAACGTGGCACTCAGACAGCAGGACGTGAGCCAGAGTGGAGGCACTTGGATCTTTGCTTCGCTCATGCCGCCAGCACTAGAGTGTGAGATACTTTAAAACTCTCTCATAGCAAAGGAGACTGGGTAAGTTATTAACAAACTGCACGAAAGGGTGCCTTTAAACAAACACACTGATCGTCCAAGTAAGAAAATCTTCAAGGCTAGTGATGCACCTTAATGCTCCATGTTCCTGTTTTTTAGAGGTCAGAACTTACTGAAGGGGGAAGAGGAGGGGAAAAAAAAATCGCCACACAGAAAGGGCACCGCTGAGTATTTGCACACCCATTTTCAGGTTTCAATCAATGACCCCAAAAGGAACTTTGGTAGCTGCAGCTTGTGAAATTCCTTTCAGTTTTCAGTGACAGAGCTCACAGCAACACAGTGACTCAATCTGGCCCTGGGTGCTTGGCACTTATTAAATATTTGACTCTGAAGCCCATCTGCAAGAGTGCTGTCCCTGAAATTCCTGAGAGGGACATCGGTTGTAAGGGAGGTAGGCAAGAACACAAGGATCTTTTATAAAATGGTCCACAGAACGAAACACAGAGAGAGGACTTGAACCAGCAGATCACACTGGCATCTAGTGGCTGCTATCAAGTACTTCTTGAAATCTCCAAGGTACAGTGAGACAAAAGGTGTCTGGAAATGTTTCACTAAAACTTCATTTCATATTCTGCTTGCAGCCAGGGGCATGAATTTGCTTTTCAAAATACAATGTTTAAACATTAGTGAAATAGTGACCTTTGGCTGCATGATTCCTCTTCTGAAATATGTTGCTGTTAGTATTCTGCAGTTACTTGGTAACTTTGTTTCATGAAAATGTGCAGCTTGTTTAAAATGTTCCAAAAAAGTGTCGAAAGCGCAATTTGATTCACTCTTAAAAATCTAATTGAATGCCTAACCTATTCACCCAGGCTAGGTACGGATATTCAAAAAGCCCAAGGCAAAATCAAGCAAACCTACATGTGTTTCTCTAAGCTGCGTAGATTGGATCTGGA
Source organism: Alligator sinensis (assembly GCF_000455745.1). Classification (NCBI taxonomy): domain Eukaryota; kingdom Metazoa; phylum Chordata; order Crocodylia; family Alligatoridae; genus Alligator; species Alligator sinensis. The sequence continues at coordinate 146,131 of NW_005842443.1, read as the reverse complement.
GTGAATGGGGAAGGAGCATGAAGATGTCTACACTGGCCAGAAGGCAGGGGTTGCTTCTGCACACCTCCCAGATCTATCTTAGACCAGGATCCACCATTTTCAAACCAGTCTATGTGCCCCAAACTTCTCTTTTCTTATGAACTGCTGTTCTGTTTTTGGTCACTTATGCTGGTTTATGTGTAATGTCTGTGCCTGGCCTCACAGATCACAAAATACTTTGGAGGGAGGCGAAGCACTGTCCCCTGGGGGGCGAAACCCTGTCCCCTTTTTTAACAAGCGGGAAAGAGAGACACAGAGATATGAGGCAGTTAGCCAACAATCAGACTGAGGACTTCTGGCAGATACTGGGAAGAGGGAAGGGTTTTGTGTTTAGATCCAGAGTCTGTCATCTCTGTTAGTTCAAATTCAATTTGGACTGGTATCAGTCATAACATATAGCAACAATAGTCCCTGTGCTCCTACAACATAGACCATCCTGCACTCTTCCATAGGAAAGACTGGTGGGGAGAGACAGAAAAGATGTTATGATTCTAGCTATAATTACATCCCCATGGAGATGATCCAATTTCATTAAAGGTCAATGGGTTTTGCCTTGCTAAGCACTTTTTTCCAGTAGAATATTTCCCACACTAGGAGAGTCCAGGGGTGCCCATGAAGATGCTCTGTACCTCCACTTTATTTTGTGGCCTTCCTCCCAGGAAAGAGGTCCAGGGCAGATGAAGGGGCTACACAGAAGAGCTCATACATACCCATGATCTGTTATCTCCATGGGATAAGGAGAGGAAAAATTATCATCTTTTCTCACATACCACACACTCCTGAATAACACGCACACTTTGTTTTTGAAAGGTGGAAAAAGAAGAAAAAGATCTTTTCTTGAAAATACCAGGCAGTATGGTATTTTTGCAAGGAAAATATAGCCCACTGCAATGCAGGGGAGGAGGGTGGCAAAGCAAATGCCTGCATCTGCTGTTAACCACCTACCTATCTGCAGGATAGGGATGGCCTGGCCTTCTCTTCCCTTCTCAAGCTGAGCTGGGTGGGCAGCCAACAGTGACTGCCAGGTCAGCTGAGGGCCTGATCCTAGCCATCAGCACCTGTGGAGACAGCTGAGCGCCCACACAAGAAAAGACACCAGACAGTTCGGGGTAGAGCTAGCAGGATAGATAGCTCTATGATTTTGAAAAGGGAGGTGCAGATAGTGTGGTGCCTTATCACATATGACACAACGCATATTTTTCTCCAGAAAAATAGTTAGAAGGAAACTAGAAGCTTTACTTACAAGCTAGGGGCCCAGCTCTATCATATTGAGTTTAAGATTGAAGTGAAAACAAGTATAACTTTATTGGAATGTGAATTAATTTGCTTTACCATATATGATGTATAAAGCACAACAAACTAGGCCAAAATAATCAAAATATGTTGTTGCTTTAGTCCTGTAGTCAGTAGAATTAAAAGTGCATCTCTTTCTTCAGACTCCTACAACAAAATCTGGCCTTCTTGAGCATTCTGCCAGTGCTTCACTGCAAGTTATTTCCACACCTGAGTTAATGTTCACCTTTGTTAAGGTTTCCACACCCGAGTTAATGTTTTTAGCTAGAGTTTAAAACAATCTGCAAGGAAATTGTTACCAGGAGCAGCTTAGCTCCTCATAGACAGCAGAATTGCCTAAGAAAGGATAATGTGATTGGTCGAACGTCAAGACCATTAAAAGGGTCATTAACACCTATGGAATGAAGAGTTTAGAAGGATTCAGGTGGATTCCCATGAAGTCAAGTGTCTCCCTCGCTGCTGTCTGACTGATGCTGCCCTGCCATGTAGTTGATTTTAAATTTTGTGGAGCAGGAATCAAAGCAGGGTGCGACTGCACCACTGCACCCCTCCTGGATCTGCCTCTGGCTAGCAGTGCCCGCCATGTCAACTGAGGGCCTCAACCTAATGGAGCTGAACTGCCCAGCTTCTTTACTCCAGCTGACTTGGTAGATGCCACTGGCTGCCTACCAGGCTTGAAGAAGGGCTTGGCATCCTGGCTCCTGTAGAATAAGGCCCTCTGCTCCCAGCATTTCCTTGAAGCTGCATACCCCAGTTATCAGTAGCTAATTTCTAGAGAAAAGATGCATGTTGTATCTGAGTAAATACAGTATGTATGTTCTGCTCCAGCCACAACCTCTACCTGCTATGCATACACAGATCCAGAGATCCTTGGCAGGTTATGAATAAATGCGAAGAGAAGAAGGAAAAAATAGCCTGGAGACTGCTGATTCCACCCTTGGGCTTTGGACATACAGGAGGAAAGAGCCAGGGAGAAGAGCTCAGTCCACATTCAAACTTTGCTGCAATATTGACAAGAAAGCGGTGCTAGTTCTACTTGCGTGTGGAATTTACCTCTTCTGTAGATATTCTTGAATCATTCCTGTCAAAGATGACTTGTCCCTGGAGCTCATAAAAATACTTAACAAAAGCTTTCAAACCAACCTTATCCTGAAGGGTAGATATTTTCAAAATATTTTCTAGAACACAAACCCAAGAGGTATCGGTCTTCTTTACAAGAGCTCTCAACTCTGATCTTCAGGTTAAATACACTGAACATTTAGCTAACATTCATTCTCAGGAAGAAGGGAAACAATTCCAGCATGCACTCTTAATATACATTTTCTTGCCTAGTGGGACTACCTGCTTCCACAGCAAGGATTATGAGAAAGCATCTTTGTTTTGGAGCACAAATGATTAGAGTCCTCAGCCCAACACCCTCCTTGCTGTAACAAACTCCTAACCTACAAAGGCTGCTGTCTCAGGCAAAGAAGGAAATGAATCTGTGCAAGTCTCTTGCCAGGATATTGGCAGCGCACCTTAGGCAAACACTCTTACCCAGCTCCAAGTATCGTCATCATCTCCTAGTTCCTGCACCTGCATTACTGTACAATTAACTACTTCCCCCAAATTGTTAATAACATAATCTGCTTGACTTAATGCTCTCATCTTATTGCTGCCCCACTCTCCCCGGTGAACAGTTGGATTAGCTTCACTTTCTGATATTTCCCTTCATGTAAAAATTAAGCTTTTTGGAATAGCTCCTCATTTGGGACCCAAGGCTTTATTTAAGACAGGGCTGTCCAACTGGCAGCCCACAGGCCCCATGCAGCCTAAAAAGGGTTAATGTGTGGCCCTTGTGCACCCACTCAGCCATCATTTTTCCCTAGGTTGACAATATGGGACAATGTGAAATCCAGGACACTGGATCCCTCCCTCACCCCCATGCTGCTGCAGGGAGTCAATGGCCCATCAATGACCCATTTTTCTTTACTTCATAAGTGTTAAAAATCACACGTGAAGTAACAATTAGTGTTAATGGTCATTCCTGTAATCAAGTTTTATTGCTACTGGCTGGCTAGGACCACCCTGGCCAAACCAAGATGTCTGGTCCCCCTACTTTTCCCACATAGTTCTGGCTGCAGTAATACCTGAAAACTCCAGGCTTCTCTTCTGCCTCTGGGTGTCACTTCATGCCCCTGCCCCTGGGAGTGGGGCTGGACAGCACAGCCCAGCCCACAGGGCTGGGGATACTTGTGGCCAGGGAGCTGAGGGTAAAGTCAGGATGCCCACATACAGAGCAGAGGGAGAGGGGGCACTGCCAATTTGCAGTGTAGTGGGGCATTGCTTGCAGGGTGAGGGGTGTAGCCCCTGGCCACTTAGAATTTGGACAGCTCTGATTTAAGGAAAGTGTTACATCAGTAGCCCTTTGCCCTCGCTTTCTGGGTGTTCTGCCACTTTGCCTATTGTTATTATGGCCAATAACAATCTGCTGTCATCTCATCTAAGGACCTTATCCAATAGTTTAAGTTTAGCATACAATGCTTGTGTCACAGTCCCCCTGGTACTGTAATACATCTAACCCTCTTTCTGCAGTGTAAAGCAGCAGAGCTCCATTAATTTCAGCAGAGTTATGCAAGTTTATGGTGGCAAGTCACTCCCAGCAAGGGGCATCCTTAACCATGTGGGTGTACCACTTCCCTCTACTGCTCAGAATATGTCAGCATTAATTGAGTGTGTGGGGATATTACACTTGCACCTCATTGGGGATTATCACTAGGAAATGCTACATGAGCTTCTGCACTGGCATTTCAGAAGCGTGTACAGCCAGGGCCTCTAACAGTGGCTGTGTTCTACAGACATTGCAAGCTACTGGACGAATAAACAGGCATCTTAAGTTACTCCCCAGCACACAGACATTTAATGGGTGTATGCTCAATGTGTTTCCCTTAGCCATAACTTGACAAATTTAGTACTTGGAATTTCATTAAAAAGTCAGCACCAAGAGACTCAAGTTTTAATTTAGGGTGGGGATTTGATTATAAGGTCAGGAAGGTGAATCTTACAGGGTTTTAGAAGGCAACAATAGCACATTTCACTTAGTTTGTAAAACGCTACAGGATCTGCACAGCCTCCCTGAAGCTAAGATCAGTGAGCCCTGATCCAGTAGAGTAACTTGGGGTGGGCAAGCAGGGTACCAGCCCTAGATGTCAAGTTAGTAGGGGTGACAAAATCACCCCCTGCCCTGTGCAGTCCACACCCCAGCCAGAAATGGCAGAACAAGGAGCAACTGTCTTAAGTTGCAGGAAGGGAAGTCTAGGTTAGACATTAGGAAGAATTTTCTCACTAGCAGGGTAGTAAAACACTGGAACAGGTTACACACAGAGGTTGTGGTCTCTCCATCCTTGGAGGGTTTTAAGACCTGGGTAGACAGACTTAGTTGGGATGATCTATTTAGGGATGCTTTGAGCAGGGGGTTGAACTAGATAATCTCCTGATGTCCCATCCAATCCTAATTTTCTATGATTCTATGATTCCCAGCTCCAGGGCTGCTCTCCAAATGTGTGCATATGTTTGGTAGATTTAGCTAACCTGTTCCCAACCTAATTTAGTTCACCTCCTCAGGTGAACCAATTTAGATTAGGCCCACCATTTTTTGCCCAATTTAACTTCTCTGAACGTCTGCACAGATCAGCACTTAGATCAACCTACCCAGCTAGGTCAATCTAAATGTAATGTCTGCGCATACCCCAGGAATTCCAGAAGCAAGTGCTACAGACACACATTTCTATGACCCTCGACTTCCCTTGTACTTTTTTCTGTTGTCATTTCACTATTATAATGAAGTTTGTCCTTTACTGAACAATGCTGAAGTGACCTGGCTTGCACAGGTTTGAGTTGAAATCACTTTCCTAACTCACAAGAGGATTCAACATGGTAGTTTGGTCTTCCTACAGTTGCTATGCCAGCCAGCAAGCTGGAACAGGGACAAGTGTTCATCTTAGCTCCTGGTGCAGATGCCCGTGTCCTTGATGAAACAATGTGCTCATACCTCAATCCAAGACCCATCGAACTTCCCCAGCTCTGTAATTGGAGTCTATTCAAAATGCCTTCTCCATAGTATGTCATTCTTAGCTAATTCCCTCTACTCATGTAGCAACAAACCATGGGTTATAAGGGATGCAGAGAGGTTATTTACAAATTCTCCCCAGCTGGAGATTTCCACCTTTTCTGTCCAGATGAAATTCTAGTCACATGAGTGGGATGCTTATTTGAGAAAGTCAAAGTATGAGAAAACAGCAGTATATACTGTATATTCAGGGGGTGGACAGAGTCTCACATGAGAAATGAAAATGGAAGTTTACACTGCATATGCTGGGAGGTTGGGTGTGCAAGTAAAGTGCACTTTAACACTGCTATTGTATTTCAGATTCATGGAACAGAGCATGCATTCTCTCTAATATAATTGTAATTACATTAAGGAAGGCAAGACAGCATGAGAGACACCTTCAGGAGACATCACAGTGCATCTCTCCTCTAGTCCAGACACAATAGGTGTCAAAACATTGCACACAGGTGGAGTTTTGAGGTTTTTAAAAGGTGCAGTGCACCAAAGTATCATAGTCTGTAGCCATATACAATACTGTTTCCTTTAAATGGTGTATAATATCAACAAGGCTGCAGCCATATCTTATAGCACTAGATCACTGCATTGAGATATGGTTTATACATGACCTCTACCACATACCAATAGACCTGAAATTCTCTACCTTTTTTAGACTCAAGGTACCCCTCAGAAAATGTCAGCTCTTAGTTTTCACTCAGTTTTTAACTACAGAAAAATAATAGAGCAATTCTTCTGTTGCTAAGAACTCAGAAAGACTACAATAGGGCAGAATGGATTTTGGTTTATGGATTTCTATTTGAAATCTCTGAGTTTACTTTGTGAATTGCATTTGAATACCAAACTGTGCTAACACTGTGAGATGCTACATGAAACCCCAGAAGGATCTCAAGACACCCTAGTTGAGAATCATTGTAATAATTGATGAGTGGAGGCAGGCTTGAAATACATTTTAAAATCACAATAAAAAAACATAGTTTTTATTGACCCATTGTGAGCTAAGCTTTTTCTTGCATTCCAAGTCTGTGACATCATTAAAACTGTAGGATTCCTGATGGGGTGGGTCTCTGCACCTCGGAGTGATTTGCAGGATGTGGGCCTAAAAGGAGGAAATGCTTTTCCTTAGAAATAATTGCTGGTTACAGGCACCAATTTCCATTCCTGTTGCTCTAAAAGCCTTGTTCTTTTAGATAGTGAAAGCACGGCCAGCCATTCCTCGCATTACAGACCAGGCTTATGGTTAAAACTTGATTCTTCTTCTTGGATGGACGTTGCTTGAGGGTAGTAGAGGCAGACTGCACACTGTTTGGTCTTCTTGTTTCTCTAAAACAGTCTAAAGAAGCTCAGATGAAGGCTTAAGGAAGGAACCTTGACTGTTTTGCATTTCTCCAAAGTTAAACAGCGATCACTACCCAATCCAGCAGGCCTCTCTAGCCCTCCTCAAACCTAGAACAGTCTTGTGCTCCTATTTCGAAGTGGCTGGGCACAGGGGCAGACAGAACAGGAAACCTTCTGATTTAAACAAAGTACTTCCTTACAAGGAAGGGGAAGAGAAGTAACACACACTTTTTTTAATCTCTTTTTTTCTGGGCTGGAAGAGACTTTCAGAGGTCATGTAGTCCACCCCCCTGCCAGAGGCAGGATCATCGCTATCCGAACTCCTCATTCCTAAACTCAGAGGCAAGGCAGACATAACTACCCACCCTTTGCTTTTACCCTTTCTTCAGTTGTTTCCTACCCAAGTTCCTATCATCTGCCTGTGCATCCCAGAACATCCAAAGTACCCAGTTTCTTCCCACACTACTCAAGATAAAAAGACGAGGAAGCCTGGTTAATCCCCACTTTCTTTCCTTTCTTAATTAGCCACAGGTGGTAGCATCTGCCAAGTCTGGCAGTTCCTACAGGTGGGGCTCATCCTCCTGCCTGGTTCTAAGCAAGACTATTACATCTTTCCAGTCCTGGAGAGGTGTGAGGTATATACCACTCATCATAACAAACACATTTATTTATTTATTTGATTCATATGCCATCCTTCCCAATAAAGGCTCAGGGAGATTACCAGTAAGAGAGAAGAACAACTTATAAAACAGAAGAGTGACAAGAGAACAAAACAACTTAAAAGGCAACTGGAATGTCAACATAAAACAGGGACCACTCCTCAAACCATATCTCAACCTGGCTTTGTTTGCTAAACACCTGCACAAATAGGAGGGTCTTACAGCACTTCTGAAAGAAACAACTAACATTTGAACTGCTGCTCTGGGCTAAGTACAGACAGCCAAAAAGCCTAAGGCTGAATTGATTCAGCCCTTGCAGGTTAGCCTATGCTGCAAAGATTGAACCAATAAGCAAATGAACAGACATTCACTTTGGATTCAGGACATGCAGCCATATACCTGCAGTGGCTCAGGCCAGAAGCAAGGGGACACTAGAGTGCAGCTCTGTAGCACATAGCCAGTATGGGCTGTGTGTTTATTTCCTCTTCCTGCTGCCCCGAGGTTGCTGGGATTTGTAGTCCAGACTCCCAGTAGCAGGACTCTGCAGGGCTGCTCATCATTTTCTTCCTGCTTCCAGATGCCTCTGGGATTTGTAGTCCACAGTTGCAGCCAGCACTAAGTAAGCAGGGCAGGGAAGCTCCCTGCTTGGGGGAAGGGAAATTTAGCTAGCCTCCCAGGCCCTAGCAGGGGTTTGTCTGGTGGGGGCAGTGAGCTGAGCAGTGAGCCAGCCCTCACTGCTCCAGAGAAATGGGGCCAGCCCTGCTCTCTGGAGCAGACAGGCCAGCCCAGGGCTGCAAAATGCTGTGGGACTCTGATTTAACCTGAACCAAGAAGGGGTCTGGGACATGTTTCATAAACTAGTTTGACCTAAACCAGTTAAGTCTGGCAACACCTTCAACCAGGTTTATCTTAAACCAATTTCAGCCATTTGGAAACTGGTTTGTGCGCGCTGAACTTTTATTCTGTTACAGGTTTAAAACAGTTAATGTGTAACTTCTGTCCCTAGCCCTAGTGTGTGTTTGTGTAGTAATGCTTTTCCATCCCAAAACATTTCATATTACGAATAGTCAGCTGCAAGGTTGTACATACAGTTAGAAAGCAGACCACTCTAAAGGACTCACCACAAAGTTTGAGATTTTCTCTGTTTGATTTCAGGTTTGCAAATGTGGTCCAACTTGTGGAAGAAATGGAAAAATGTTTGCTTCAGTGTATATGCAAATTTTTACAGGATCTGGGCCTAGCGACAAAAGCTTTCAAATGTTTATGCATATGAGTAACTTTACTCAAATAAGTCATTTTTACTAAAAAAATGACCCATGATTAAAATTACTCATGCGCTCTACAAAAAGAATCACACCTATTTTGCCCCCCCCAACCCTGCCCCCCCATGGGATTCTTTTATTTCTTTCATTGTTATTGTCAGAAAAAAAGCAACCTTGCAAATATAACACATTCAAACCCTAGGAAACCTGAATGAGAGCTGAGCTTCCAGCTAATACTCACTTTTTGTGCATTTGGTATTTGCTGCCACAAAAACCTATGTCAGATTGCAGGGCAGGGGGGAGGGGAGGTGAAGTAAGGACAGTGTTTTAGTCTTAACTCTACATTTCTACACCTTTTTATGAGTTTACAGATTATGTCAACATAGTCTTCATGGCTTAATATTTTTTCAGTTCTCATTGGTCACATTCTGAGTTTGCCTAAAGATAAGAGATCTAGATAATTAATTTGTGTAAAAGAAAAGACAGATCCTTAAATCCCTTCCCATTGGAAAGCAAACTGAAGTACGTGCTCAGCATTTTTTACTTCTTCTTGATAAGGAGGCAGGTGATTTGTAAAAGCCCTCGATATATAGGAGGATCCACTTAAGAGTGTTTGATGACAGTTCAAATTCAGGCTACAAGTTTTAAACGCTCTTGAAAACATTTTCTTAATAGCATTACTTTACTCCATAGACATAGTATAATCCAGACTGCTGTGAGCTCCACATGAAGGTCTGAATGCAAGAACTTATTTGCAGTGCACAATAAAAAGCAAGCTGCTATTAGTCATGCAAACCTCCAGAACTATATTACATGTTCCTGAGCAACAAACACGGATACACTATCTCTCAGTTAAATGTTTAGAAGCATCTATTGCACTAAATGATCCTGTACTCCCTTCATATGATCTGTGATGGAATCAATACAGTCCCTAGGAATGGCAGGTGGAATTTTCCATAATCACTCAGCACAAGCCTAACTTTGTTCCTGTTGAAGTTAGTACTAAATTTCCCAGTGACTTCAACAGGAACAACGCTAAGTCAAAGCTTACTGCCTTTGGAATCCCACTTGACATGTACAAATCCCATTGCCTGTTACAGTTGTACCTCTGCCAGATGCTGATGTTATCCACCATAAAATGGTGAATTATGCCTGTAGCAGCCCTAATTTTTATTTTGATAGTTTTGTTTTATTAGTAAGAGTACATTGGCTACAAATGCATTATTTTCTGATCATCACTCTCAAAATAAAAGCTCATTTTGCCAAAATGGGATTCTAACCTTCTTTCAGATTCGGGTTAGATTCTGTCATGCTTACTCACAGTGAATAATGTTGTTATGGCAAGAGTCACTAGATGGCACTGTTACATACACTAACACAATTCCCTTTTCTTAGTGGGCAAAGTACTATGCAGTCTTGGGAGAAATACTGTTAATCTTGTCATGCAGTTGTCTTTTTGAGAGAGCTCTGTCAAGCAGCAAGCGAATTTGAATGTTTGTCAGTCCTCGGGGCAGAGGTGCTCCCTAGGAACCAGGCCCTGGCACTGGGATGGGTTGAATCTCCTGGACCAAGGAATTTCCTGTGTGCTGTTTGTGACCACCTCTCATCAAGGAGCAGGGTTTATATATAGAAAATAAAATAAGTTATTAAAAAAAATACCCAGACTCTGCAGCACTCATTTCTCTTTGAGTAGAAAACTGACCTAAAAGGCCCCAACATCTGTGACTGATTGGTGGAGGACTGTGACTGATATTGCACAGCGGTGGTTAGCCCTGTTAGTCTGAAGTCAAGGAGAAGTGTTGCATCTTAGAGACTAACTGGTTCAGAGAGGTGAGCTTTCATAGGGAACAACCTGCTTCATCAGATCTGAGCATTTCTAGCATCCAGCAGCATAACTAGGATAACTAGGTTGGGATAACTAGCATAGGAACTGGGCAGGCACAGCCTTACACTCAACAGTGCATCTTGGGGGCAGGTGTGGAATGATGCCTTCCCCCCCGGAGGCTTGGAGGCACAGCCCAGCACTCAGGGGTTGGAGTGGGGCTAGAACGGGGCAACGGGAGGCCCCCAAGGGCCTCTCTCCCCTGCCTGATCAGATGGGTCTCCACTCCACCCCTCTCCCCCTGCCCCAGCACCCCACAGTGGTTAGCATAATCCCTTCCCTCTCCTCCCTGCTTGCTGTGCCCAGGGTGCTGAAAGTGCTCCTTACACCTCTGCTAGCACCCAACAAAGTAGGTTGTTGTCTATGAAAGCTCATGCCTCCCTGCCCTACCTTCTGTCCCTACTACACTAGTTTCCTTAGGCTTCTTGTGTAGTAAGGTGTGAGTAAGGATGGCAGGAACTGAGTCCACTGTTAGTTGATTTTTTTAAATAAATGTTCTAAATGGACTGCAAAAAGACCTGCAATATTCTGGGTTTGTTGGCTTGCAAGACGATAGTTATGAATAACAATAGTACGCAGTGCTCAAAATGCACATGAATGAAATGAAGTATGCCATTTACCTTAAAAGGCCAAATGCTACTTCCACTAGTCATGTAGGTAGACCCCACAATTGTGCACCCAAATAAGAGCATTTGGCTCACAAAAAAACAATGTGAACTGTTTATGTGGTCTTTAAGAGGTTGCTGGCAAGCATGTCACACCTGGAAAGGTATAGTGAAAAATGAGAACTTAATTAACAAGATGGAAAGGAGGAAGGCAATTTTCTCCTTTCTTGACTATACCAACCTTATCTAAGAGGGATTAGTAACTATAGTTGGGAAGCATTTTTTTTTCCATTCATTTTTCTGGGTGGGAAAATCCTTTGTGTCTGTTTATACAGGTGAGCGATGTATAAAATCTGCCTTTCTGATAGGGACCCTGGAAACGTTTCCTGTTGGTTTTGAAGTGCCTAACAAATGCCTTTGACTTCCTCCTTCATGTTCAGCTTGATCCCTGACAACCATGATATTGCTGGCTCTGTTGATTTTCAAGACAATCATTACCAAATTAATGGTGCTGCATTGGGGTGGGGGGGGGTGGAGATCCATATACAAAAAGTCAGAAAGAGGTGTGCATGTGCATAGAAGCATGATCATGTTACAGAACCAGGGGGCTAAACACTGTTGCTTCTGTGAGTAGAGTACAATGCGCAGCTCAGGGATTCTTTGCTTTCTTCATTTGCACCCAAAATTCCTGTGTCACCCTCCTCCCATCACCTGTTATTAAAGGACCCCTGACACCCCATTTCCTGCCTCTCCCTCATGTGCTGCCCATTTCCCTTTCTTCTTCATGTCAGGCATTTGCATTTTCTTCCACTCCAGGGAATCACTGTGTGTACTTCTGTTCTCTCCACAATGCTTGCTCCCCTCCCCACAGGATCCCTAAGTCTCTCTACCTAGATGTTTCCATTCCCTGAACTAATCAGAGGGTCCCACCTTCCAGTAACTGCCCAAATGAAAGCAACTGTGCATGTCTCCTTGTCCCTTCTTATGCTTTCTGGTTTCCTTGACCTCCATTTCCACCCTCATCCCAGTATCTCCTTTTCTCCCCACACCAGGGGTTCTGTATACCCATTCTCCCACCAGGGTCTCTCTGTGTTCCCCATCCTCCTCTTTTCCTCTCCTTTCTTATTCTCCATTTTCTTTCTTTTCCTTCTCTGTCTTATGACATGCAAAGCTGTACTGGAAGAGCTGGGATGAGAGGGACTGAGAGGCTGGAATGGGTTAATGGTGACCATCAGCCAACAATGACAGAGGCAGTTCATCCTGGTAGCACTACTACTGTGTATCTCTTCTACCCCATTTCATGTGCCTAGGGTTCCATGCATGCCCCCATTTTTGCCTTTTGGTTTTTCTGATTTTCCCCACACAAATTTAACTGTCTTTACTGTTTCCTCAAATTAATGAGCAGAGGTGGTCTTTCAAAGTTATTGCATTACATCCAAATAGCCAAACAGAGAAATGCCATCTAGTTGAGTGTAAGGCCAAATGTGGGATTCCAACAGGTTATTTCACAGTGATGATGACTGTACCAATAAAACTGCAGATGTGTCTGCACTGCATTAGTTCAGAGTCATGAACTCTTTGTGGAGGCTGAACAGAAAGCTAGCCAGACACAGAAGCAATGCCTAGACAGAGCATCTGCAAATCTCACTGTTTGATATAACTGGAAACAAAAACAAACTGAATTTAGGGATTGGAAAAACAGAATTTTCTGTTAATTAAACTTTATTTTAGTCAAAAGGTCTAGTATTACATAGGAATTTGATACTGTACTTGGTCTTTAAGGGCACGTTCACATTATTTCAACGCTGTGTATGGGGGCATGCCCTGCCCACTCACTCCTGCACCATGTGTGCTATACTCTGAGAAGGGGCAATGTAGCCACTTTAGACCGGTGCTGAGCTCATGCCAATAACCACATGAGCAGTGCACAGGGCACATGTTGAGTGCTGCTTTCACAAAACTGCGTTCTCTCATATCTGGGATGTAGTGCCCATGCAGCAGGAGCAAGTGGGCAGGTTGTGCTTCAGGACATGGAGAAGGGATCCTCCATCTCCCCACAAAGCTCTGTCAAGAGGCAACCTGTAAATTATCCAAGATAAAGTCTGTGTGATAGGCTGCTATTGAGGAGACAGATGCTTACTAAGTCACTTAGGGGTCATAATATTTTGTCACAATATGCTTACAGGGAACGAGGAGGTTGTGGAAGAAACAATCAGACAGGCAGGTCTCTTCCCATGGGCAGATCTAGGATTTTGAAAACGGGTGTAGATGGAGTGGTGTCTCATCACATGTAACACAACACATTTTTTCCAGGTAAAAAGAATCTAGAAGCTTTACTAATAAGTTAGGGACCCAGATCTATAATACTGAGTTAAGTTTGAAGTGAAAACAAATATAACTTTATTGGAATGTGAATTAATTTGCTATATTATATATGATTATAAAACACAACAAAGTAGGTAAAAAATAAGCAAAATATGTTGTTTCATTACTCTTGTAGTCATTAGAGTTAAATGTGAATCTCATTCTTCAGATTCCTAAAACAAAATCTAACCTCCTTGATTATCCTGATAGTGCATCTAATGCTTCACTGAAAGTTATTTCCACACTTAAGTTAATGTTCACCCAAGTTAAGGTTTCCACACCTGAGTCAATGTTTTTAGATAGAGCTAAAAATAATCTGCAAGGCTGTGAAATAGGAACTATATTACCAGGAGCAGATAACAGACTGTAGAATTGCAGAAGACAAGCTAGCTTGATTAGTAGAAAATCAAGAACATTAAATAGGAAAGAGGCTCATTAACACCTATGGAATGAAGAGTTTAAAAGGAATTGGGTAGATTATAATGAGCCATGAAGTCAAGTGAACTCAGAGCTGCCTGACTAGAAATGCTGCTGCCACTGGCAGGCAGTTGAACTTTGCATGGCCCAGGAAGCAAAGTGGGGATGCGAATGCACCATCTCACTCCCCCCCGAATCCACTCCTGTCTCTACGCCTCTGGCACACCAGAAAGATGTGCTTTGTGCCACTTCCAAGTCTGAAGCAGAGAAACCAAATCTGAAACAGTGATTCACTGAGTCCCCTCTGACAAGGCGGTGGTGCTCCTTCTCTAGTCTACAGCCTTGCAAAGCGGCAGGGATTTCAACCTCATTAGCCCTTATACAGAACAGCTGGTAGTAGGCTGGTTTCTGATACCATGTATGTAAGGGTGTCACTACATGTCATCTTTCAAATGTGCTGAATGCTCTTAAGATTGTAGTGTCCACACATTAAGTCAGGAAAAGACAAGGAAAGTACCCTCTGAGTGTCTCAGAGATAATACTCTTCAGGCAAAGATTATCTCCAGCTGATGTTAGGCAGCTCATGTTGCAGTAACATCAGTCTGCTCCACAGGGTTAATACCAGCAATTTGCAGGCATGCAGTATCTCCTGCAGTATGCAGTATCTCATGCTCCAAGTCTCTCCTTCTTCCCCGCTTCCCCCGCCATGTGGTCTAGCTATTTTCCACAACTCTACTGCCCTAGACTGACAGTCAGGGACAGTCAGGCACCTGCAGGTGGGTGGGAACAGGAGGAAAGGTTTGGAAGGGTCAGAGGGGATAGAGGGAAAAGGGCTGGGGCACTGACCTGCCAGGTAACTGCAGGTCCTGGTGAGGCTGGTGTAGGCTTGATTCAGGCATGTCGGGGGCAGCAGCATGGATCGGATCCAGGAGGGGTCTGATCTTTGAGCAGAAGAGCCTATATTGCCACTGGAGAGCTGGTGAGCTGGGCAGGCGTGGAGCAGGCTCGGCAGCTCCTAGCCATACCCCTGCTTGCCAGCCCTCTAGTGACAAATAAGAGTTGTGTATGTTAGAGCGAGTACTAGCCCTTAGGTTAGCAACAGAAATTACACATAAACTGCCATGATTGGAAACTGGTTCAAATCTGTAATGCAACAGAAGTTCAGTGCACATGAACTGCTTTCAAAATGGCTAAAACCAGTTTACGATAAACCTGGATGGATATAGTATTAGACTTAACTGATGTAGCTTAAATCCATTTATTGAACTTCTGTCCCAAATCCCCTCCAGATTCAAGTTAACTCACAATCCCCCAGTACCCCAGGGTGCTTTGCACCTCCCCCACAACCCCTGCTCCCCTCTTGAAGGGTGGGTGGGCTAGCTTTGGCCCAAGCTGTCTTTTCCAGCCAAGCAGAGGGGTATGCTCTAGTGCCCCTGGCTTCTGGCCTGAACCACTACAGCATGTGGCCGTATTTCCAGAATCAAAGTGAATGTCTGTTCACAAGCTTATCAGTTCAGTCTACACAGCTTAGACTAACCCATAAAGACTGACTTAATTCAGCTTCAGGCTGAACTGTCTGTACTTAGTATTAACATGCAATTGTTCACAGCACATGCTAACTTTAACATTGCCTAGCATTCCTTAGAGTTAGCACATGCTGCTTGTAATGTGCAACTAGACCTTAACAAGTGCATGGGACTCCAAGCCTATTGCTCTTAATCAAAGCACATCCCTGGAGTCTTCTATTGAGGGCATTTCCCTCCCAGCCCTGTGGATTTCATTTAGCAGAAGTCAGGGTAGATTTGCACCTTATAGACTAACCAGAGTGATATCTACCTATCTATCTATTGATGAATCAATCAATAGCTATAGATATCTAAATCTATATAGTATGTATATATTCAAATAATTCTATGTAACATAGGAATTTTTCAGCCCATTGACTTTGAAAGGCAATGGGGCTGCTAAATTAATTAAATGCTAGTGTCCCTGCTGATCATAGTAGGGGTATAGGAGAGGAAGATGCCCTGTGTGATATTTTAGGCCTGTGCCTTTTCAGGACTTTAAAGTTTAAGGACAAGCCAATTCATATTTAGACTAGAAGTCCAGGGGGAGTGCAGAGCTCTGGTGTGAAGTGCTTTCCTTGGCATGTCCCTCTTACAAGACAAGCCTCTACATTGTGAACCAACTACAACTTTTGAGTGCTGCTTGTGGTTAACTCCAGCAAGAGTGTATTGCAAAATGGTCCAGCCTAGAGGTGATGAAAGCATGGAGTCACTGAGCCAAGTTCCACATCCAAATGGAAAGGGCACAATTTCCTGGCTAGCTGCAGATGAAATAAGGCGTTCCTAGTCACTGTTGCTGTTTTGGTTTCCAGAAGCAGCAAGAGCAAAATTAGGACCCCAAGACTACATCCTACCTTGGCTACAGGATCCTGCAGATCCTTTCAACAGAGGTGTGATTGTAGCTCTTGTCCCTTTCTCAGCTTGTTTCTCTCCTCCTGCTACAGGCAGTCACATCTCCTTCCTTATATTTACTATCCCCATTCTGCTTTTTACCTGCTTTTTAACTTTCTTTGGGGCTTGTTATTGGTGGCTGGAAAAGACGCAGAGAGGAATGCTACTCTGGGTATCCCAGAATACTGATGATGGTATTCTGGGATACCAATGGCACAAGGTTTCACTATCTCCTCTATTGGCTTGCCAAGCAGAAAGGTCAGTAGGGCTAAGCTCATCAGGATTCTCTGAATGAAAACCCTCATATGGAGGAAGTTAACTGGCCAGTAGCTATTTTAGCTGAGTACTGTGTTGAGCTTGCTGCCTTTTTCATATAAAAGACTGATTGTTTCAAGTACCAGGGCTACCATCTCTTTTTATAGTGACAACCTTGGACTCCTGGTAGACTGTCCTCCTGGTAGGGTCTAATGTACTTTCTGCTGAGGATAGTTGCAGTTTTATGGGTTTCCTCATGTGCATCCCTTTTGCTTTCAACCCTGGACCAACCTGGAGTAATGCAGTTGTGGTGTCATTATTAAGAGGCATTATTAAAATCTCACTTAGCAAAGGGTGCCTGCCAATTTGAGCAAGCAAGCATGTATAGTTATCTTTTGGTATGGATTCATTGTAATCACCCTGTTTCAAATTTCTCCTTGCTGAAGGAAGGCATTTCCTCTTCAGAGTTAGGTTCACTTGAACATTAATAATATCCTGGATATGTTCACATTTGTTCTTCTTTTGGTTGCTGAGGCCTTGCCAGGTCAGGAATGAGCTCCTGTCGGATTCTTGGTAATACTGCACACTTAAGCAGCTTTTCATAGATTTGGTCCCAGATGGTTACTTGTATCAAGACTGCTGATGTCTCTGAAACCATCCTTTTATGATTCTGGGTTTCAGGAATAAAGTAATTAGATGATTGAGAGGCATTATTAAGGGACTTGAAATTTGGCCTCTGCTACTTTCCCTTCTGTTACTGATATCGTTCAAAGTGTTTTGTCAGGCTTCTCGGTCAGATCATTCTAAACATGGGATGGACCTTTATCAGAAAGTTGATACACAACTACTGGCATCTTGCTTGGTGGTCTAAGCAAGCTCATTCTCTGCTACGGAGAGATGTTTGGATGGTATTGCTGTCTACATGCAAAAGATCTGCTTTGTTCACAACCCAGGTCAAATGGAACTGACACTGGAGGATAGGCTCATTATTATGCTTTCATGTTCCCAAGTAGGGTTGAGAAGGTGTGATTTGAAATTGTTAATGTTACTATTAGCTTGGCTATTTTGACTCTGACCTCTGGATAGAAAGCCCAAGTACTGGATGTGATATAAAGGTGTTTTTGGTCATTGATTTCTACATGTTTTTTCCTCTGTCTGCCCAGTTTGCAAAAGTGGTATGCACTCTTATTTATCTTGAAATTATCTTGCAATAGCAACACTTACCCTCATGGTCAATTCCCATAGTTCCCTTCTTGTAAGCTTCCCAGCTAGCACATTTCAATAGGCAGCTACTATCATATTACAAAGACTTTCTTTAAAATATTGGATTGCCTGTTTGCTTTAGCAGAAATCTGTCTATATTTGAGACCACTTCATTGGGCCTGACCTGATTGGCTAGCCGCACTCTGCCCTCTTTTCTGAGATTTTCATCATCTCTTAGTAGATCTGAGATCAAGCTATGAGAATGAGCCCCTGACAGCGTGGTCTGGTTGGAGAAATCAGGGATCCTATTAAAACTGTACTACCAACCTGGTGTGAGACTGAACAAACTGTCTTTCCTCTTCTGTGTGTCAATTGCTTCATTTGTAAATTGGGAATAATACCCTTTACTTTACACAGATTCACAGAAGTTTAGGGCTGGAAGGGACCTCATGAGATCATTGGGTCCAGCCTCCCTGCTCCAAGCAGGAAAGACTGCTGGGGTCAAATAACCCCATCAAGGTGTTCATCCAGTCTCCTTCTGAAGATCTCCAGGGTAGGTGCCTGTACCATCCCTGCTGGGAGTCTATTCCAGAGTATGGTCACATGAATCATGACTTTCTTTGAAAATTGCTTTGGGAGCTATGGGTGTATTGAATATATATACTGGGTATAGCAGGGGTGACAAAGATATGGCCCACAGGCCAGATCCAGCCCATAAAGCCCTTTCATGTGGCCCCCAGTGCTGCCCCTGGGTAAGAGATGACCCACACACCACAAAGCATGTGCCAGGCTGGCCCTGTGTGCAGGGTCTAGGACACATGCTGCACTTGATGCCTGCTCTGGCTGGTCTGGGATCCACACTACAACCCCAGGTCTGGGGGGTGGGGGCGGCGGGAGGCATTCAGGGTGGCACACAGGAGAGGCTACCATGTGAGGTGCAGACTTGGACTAGCTTAGTGTTGGAGATCAGAGCAGCGGCCGGTCAGCTGCTTACTGACTCCCACCCGGAGTCGTAAAACTGTCGCCTCAACAGGCGGGTAGTGATGGATGAGGTGAAATTAACCAGGCACAGATGCGTGTTGGTTACAGAAATTTGTTTACTTATGTCGCTCAGATAGTGACGCGCGACGCAGGCTGAGCCTTTGTTCTGTTGCAGTTTTTCCAGTTATAGCGATTATAATCAAGCATATGGTCTCAGGTTACAGCTAACGATACAACGATTACAATCAAGCGTACAGTTTCGGGTTATAGCTAACGATGACGGACGTGGCACCGGGAACGAGCTATCGTGCCTGCAGGGCTTTGATACGTCCATATTACGTTGACGGGAAGGATCTAATTCAGTTTCTATCCCTATCCCAGTGTTTGAAACTTTGAACAACAGCTAAATCCCATAAAGCTTCTGACCAGCAGCACAGTGGTACATCATATAGGCAAACGATGCCATCCTGAGCCAAAGTAGTACATGATTTACATCCTGAAGGATGAGAATTAGAAATTTGGGTTAAAACTGTCCCAGATGTTACACAGTTTAAATGAAGGGAGAGACATAGATGTAAATCCCTTAATGCAAAAGAAAAAATCCACCAAAGCTCTTCACTCCTCCTATCAGAGGTGAAGCTAGCCTTGTAATAGGATAATAGAATACCCTGACCAGTTTTAAGTTTCGTTTCTCGTTTGTGACGTGGGCATAAATTATATACAGCTCTCCGCCAGGATTTTGTTTTAACCCTTAGTTGATCAGATGATGGTCTGAATGGTATCTCTTGCAAGTGACATGGGCACTGATTAATTTGGTTGTGACACTTAGGTGGGGGGGTGCTGCTTATGGTGTGGATCCTGGACTGGCCAGGGTGGGTGCTGTGTGTGTCATGGATCTCAGACTGGCCATGTGCAGCATAGGTTCTGGCAGCAGTATCACATGCCCTGGATTTAGTACATGAGGTGGGAGGAAAGGACAATCTGTGGGCCAGATTCAGCCTTCGAATCAGTCATGCACAATTCATCTGGCCCACACCCCCAGTACAGGAGACCCTCACCATTCATGGGGGATACATTCTAGAGATCCCCGCAAATGGGGAAATCCACAAATACTGTGCTGTACTGATAATAAGCTAGGATAAACAGGCTGGATCCTCACTGCACTCGCTGCACTATCATTCACTTTTCTTTTAGGTGCCATGATTAAGGGTACAGGGGTGTAGGTTGTGGATTAATGCTGAAATACTGCAATGTACTGAATGTAAAAGTATCATCAGAGTGCAGTAACAGTGTCATCACACTGCATGGGAAGAGAGTGTGGGTTGGCGCGGCGCACCGTGAATATTTGAATCCGTGAATTGCAAATTGGTGAATGGCGAGGGTCTCCTATATATAGGAAATAAATATTATTAATATTACTATCCATGTTCTCCTGTCTGAGATAAAACTTACAACACCTCTCCTACTATTCATTTGCATCAATTTCATTTACATACTGAAGAAACATACCTTTACTCAGAATTTTGTCTGATCATCAGGTATGCCCAGCCTGATGTAGAGACTATCATTTTTCAGCCCTGGGGAATAAAACATAGACATGTCAGATAGTATCTCATTATTGTGCTCTTTCTGTACACCAGACATCAAAACCTATTCCTGCTCACCTGACAATATCATTTAAAAGAAGTAAGATTAAAGAGTTTATTTTCCATAACAAACAGTGGTAAAAGCTTTTACTGACCTATTGCCACTTGTCTCAGGACTTGGAAGTGAGCTACAAATTGCCATGCCACTCATAGAGCTATTATGCTCTGCATTTCAAAATCAAAATGTTGACTTAAGTCCTGTGCTTTGACAGAGCTCGCTCTCAGAATTCTTAACAGGAAGAGGCAAAGAAAAGTATGAAAAATGTGTTAGTAGAAGTTGAGAGCTCTCTCTCTCACAGCTGATAGAAACATACGGCTTTACAAATGGCATTCTGGTTTGTTACACTGCAGCATAGGCATTGTGGTAAGCCAGTCTAGAAAGGCAAAGCTGAGATTCAGCCAATCAGATCTTGCTGGTCTGTTTACTTTTGGCATATTTTTCATTATTTGTTATCGATTGTGAGGGGAAAAGAAGGGAGAGTTCATAAGTGTGTGTTTCTCCCTTGGGATTTGTATCTTGCAAGGTGCAAAATGCTCTCAGCTTTCATTGACATTATTTGGCAGGCAGCAACTCACAAGAGGTACCTAGTACTTTGCAAAACTGAGCCCTTGTTTACATTTTGTTCAACTTTTCAGGCCCACATTCAGATTCAGTTTTGGTTAGATAAGATTTTTAGTTGCTGATTTGCATTGGTTGAGAATCTGATACTGTATCTCGATATGACTCTTACAGGCTTGCAACATACATAACAATGACAGCTAGGAGCAATAACTGTGCTGTTTCCATCTCTCACAGAAGTGCCTTCCTCTACTGCCTCCCATGTAAGGAGGACTTCTCTGGAAGTGAAAAGCTACTCAAACTATTTCCATTTTGGGTTTTCTCTCAGCATGTTTTTTTCCAAAAGGAACATCCAGGTACTAAGAGTCTCTCTCTGGGGTTAACTTTACTCTCCAACCTTTTATTTATCTTTGCAGAAATAGTGTAATAGAATAACAGGAGCTTGGAATACAGATTGCCTTCAAGGTGTATTCGGAAATAAGCCATTCAGCTGTAATTATTTGAGGATCATTTTTCATTTTATTGGTTTAACTTTTTTCCAGTGCCACTAATTGCCAGTAAGTTACTCCTCCCCTTGGACCAATGGGTGTAAGACAAAATAATATGCAGTGTAATAAAAACAGTAATAATTGAATGGCAACATATACAGATGTGGCTGGTCAGATTTCAGGTTTCTTTTCTCAGTGGAAGTACCATAATTCCAGAAGCCTGAATTTGTAATTTACTTTTTGTTTCAAAAGTTGCAATATAATGTCTAAGAATGTGTAGTTTTTTCTTTTCTCCTTTTTTTTTCTTTGCAAATATAATCTAATAGAAATAACACAAGACTTTTCAAAAACAAAGTCTGGCAATAAATTCAGCCATGCAATGTTTTAAAGCAACACATAAAGCCATTGTGTCAACTATCTGAAATTGATTCAGAGGCCAGCAAACTTAGGATCAGAATCTGTCACTGTAGGATTAGTTCTTTACTTCACAGTAGGTGCATCTACACGTGCACCCAACTGTGCAGTAACTGCTGGTACTGCGCAGTCCCAGCACCACATGGGCTGTTTCCAACCCTACTGTGCAAGCAATGAGCTACTGTGCAGTAGCAGCGGCATCACAGTTCATGCCCACTGTAGCTCATCACTACAGCGATGTCAAGTAGACACGCCCAATAGCCGCACTATGGTAAGTGATGTTATTATGGAATAAAGTACTACTCAACAGGAGTGTGCATGTGCAGGGGGACATGTTTCCCATGGGACAAATAGGTCCTATTTGTCCCTGGGCATGCCCCTGCATTGGCACTCTGGCATGTGGCAAAGGGACCCAGGTAGGGTAAGGTAGTCTGGGGCCAGCACCTGTGCTGGACCCAGCAACCTTACCTGGGGTCCTGGAGACCTCCTGAGGCAGCAGCAGTGCCAAGCTGGCCACTCGGAGCCTGACCAGAAGCTAGAGCATGGCTCTGGCTGGCCAGGTTCCAATTTCTGGCGGTGCACGCTGCTGTAACATGTGCTGTGCTTCTTTTTTTAGTGGCATTTTTTCTGGACACCAGGATCTCCTGGTGCAAATTAGCAGAGCAGTGCATAGGTGCACATGCACCACGTGCAGTTTGCAGCACCTCAAACAGCTCTGAGGTGCTGCAAACCGCACATGTGCACTTGTGGGGATGCACCCAACATGAGCACTTGTGGGGATGCACCCAACATGAGCAAGAGTGGCAGAATTTGGCCTTAAGATATCTGGTTCATGCAAAAATTACCAAGCGCTAAAAGTGCATTTGAAGACCCACAGACACTGGTGGGTAGGCAAGTGACTAGGTGACTAATATCAGGGAGTAATTTTTATTCTGCAAAGAAGTGGCATATTTTGGCTTCACTTACTTCTTACTGTAGGATTAACTACCAGTAGTTCCTTGCTATGTGTTTTTTTTATATCTAATAAAAAAGCAATTGAAAATGAAATATACATTTATTTCATGAAAATTTGTTTATGAAATTATTGGGCCAGATCTTCAGCTGATGTAAAATCATTCACTTCCATTTGATAAGGGTCTCATGCCCATCAGATTTCATATGATGAAAAATGCAGGATGCATGGAGGAAAAGTAGAAAGTGATCTTATCCAAATTCACTAAACACATGTATTAGCACCCTATCATAGAAAAATCATAGAAAATTAGGGTTGGAAGGGACCTCAGGAGATCTTCCCTAATCCAACTGTGTGTCAAAACTCATTCATGTCTGCACTGTCTGGCTTTGAATTGCCATAGTAGCCACAACTATATTCATCAGGACATGTTTTGTAGGGACATG
>NW_005842443.1:115727-122756 GCF_000455745.1 Alligator sinensis | reverse complement strand
ATTTTCCAATAATTATATTAATTATTGCAAAGAGGCTGTAATGCATGCAGGCATAGGCCCGAGTTGCAAAATATGAATCTGGAACCAAACCTAGATCTAAACTTCCCCAAAGACATGATGTATTCTGATCTAGGGTTTGGTCACATCTCAAAAAATATCAGTGCTGCATTGGAAAGACTAAACAAAGGATTATTGCTCTAAAATCAAGATTTAGACTGATAAAAACTGGACCAAAGCAGTTTTGTTTAGTGTCTGGCAAACCTTTGTCTGTGCGATAACTTATCCACGTAATGACAGTAAGAATGTGGCAGGTCCTGAATATCCTGCTTGCCATCTTTGAGATAAACAGACCGCTCCAACTTTTATTTGAGCCTAATTTGCATAAAATGAACCTTTCCACCCAGGGGAACTTATAACATCCTTCAAATCTTCTGTGCAATATGAAGTTTCATTTTTTACCTTGGAGAAATTTTACAATCTTTGTATTCTCCTTTGCCTGAGGAAAGGTGCATGAGCCCAAAAGCTTGCAAATAAATTATTTTTTTGACAACTGTCTAGTTGGTCTAATAAAAGATCGCCGCCTCCACCAAGTGTTCTGACTGCAGGTCCTGAAGACCTTTCTCAGTTTTCCCTCCAGCTTTAGTCTGATAAAACCTTTGTGAAACTGAGCAGGGCTTTTGCCCATAAAATGATGTTGGGGTTTAGCTGCATTATGATAAATAACTATAGTGATTACACTCTCGTGCCTCAGTCTGCTATTGTAGGAAAATACCAAAGTGTCAAGGGGAAGAAATTTTTGGAGAAAGAGCAAAAAATCCTGTTCTTTAAAATGTACTTAAATTACAATTAAACTTTGGACCAAATTTAGTCATTCTTATTAAAACAAGAGCTCGTGCTTTTCACCAGTTGAGAACAACAAAATTCAGCCTTAGCTAGTATATCTTTTAATGGGCTACCAATATGAATGGTGATGAGTGAATAATATTCTGCCTTGTTCAAAATGAAAGGCCTGATCCAGCTGAGGGGAAAAGGTCTCACTGACTTCAGATGCTAAAAGGGTTAAGAGTTTCAACATCAGTTGTTTGTCCAATTTGTCTGTTAAAAAAAATCTGCAAGCAGCAAGTGGTAAAACATCTAGGGATAATTTTTGCCATCAGTTACAGTACAGTTAGAGCAGAGGTAACTGAGAGCAGGATTAGGTCTGTCATCTTTTACTGTGTCCCAATCTTTTACCGTAACTTTCTTTTTTAAACGATTCACCAGTCATGCCTCAAGATGCACTGCCCTGTTTTATCAATCAACATCCAGAGGAACAACTCCTACTGACCATTTCCATAGGATGAGTATTCCATTGCTCAGATTAATCCCCAGAAAAAGGAAGATAATTTTCGACTTTGTGAAACCAGACTGCTATCCATGTCCTTAATAAGGATGTAAGCTAGTCCTGGAGAGCAGGAGAATTCTCATGGAGAATCTGATACATAACATACAGAAAACTTGATCCTTTTACTGTACCTTGAATCCTGGGACTGCGCAGCTGTTGTGATCTTCACAGGATGTGTGATATTCCAGCAGTGTGATAGAATAGAGGACAAATAAAACTGAAAGAGTAGGGGATTAGACAGTTTAGATCCAAAAACATTAAATAGCCCTTGATAACTCCTGGGAACCATTTATTGATTCCTTCTATGTGCTGCACATTCCCATTAAGTGATTTCATTTCCTTATTTCTCCTAATCACATCACTTGGTTTAGAAGTCTTTCGCTCTCTGAAACCTGTGGGTGCACAGATACATTCAGTTTCTCATGTTGCTCTACTTTTTTATTATACGTGAAAAGTTGATACAGTAAAAGTAACTCCTTGGAGCCAGTAGGTCTGGAGCTTTCATCAGTTGTGAACCACTGCATCAGGGAAGCACCAGTGGCTTATAATTGCTGTGGCAATCCCGGCTTTAGCCCCGTTCAGCAAAACTGGGGTAAGACCAACATGTGGCTTTTTCCACCCATGTAATGAGCAGCAGGAAAGTTCTTGAAAGATCTGATTTCAGTATAAAAAAGCTGACTGCCAACTTAGCATTAATACTGAGGAACCAAATGTAACAATGGCCAAGTCCAAGTGAGTCACCCAATAGCCAGTGGTAAAGAAGATCACTGCTGTGAGAGCTAAATACCGGTAATTCCCTGCTTGCTTTTATCACAAGAAAATACATTCCCCCCTTGAGCATACTGCTAAGAAACAGCGTCTTGATTTGTTATTTTTAAACACATCGTTAAAAAATAAAGGAAGAAATTAAAAATATTAAAATTTCCCAGTTGGCAAAATGAAACAAAATATTCCTCATTCCAGCTGACCTTCATATTCCATCTTATGGGCATCAAGTGCTTTTACTGTTCCTGCTTTAAGGAGCTGCCAATGCCTCAGGCTTCTCATTAGTCAGGCCAACAGCAACTAGGACATGAAAAGTTTTCCACAGCAGGCAGTTTGTTTGGATTGTTCTTTCACCGAGAACAAACAGAAAGTCACTTACGAATTTGCACCACTGCTTCACCAAGCACAGCGAGAGAGAGAGGGACTCTTTGGGGAAAGGAGGAAGGGGGTCATGATGCCAGAGGATAAAAAAAATAAGTAATGTGTGTTTCCTTTTAGGTGTCAAACAGCTTCAGGCAGGGCATACACTCTCTGTAAAGCTGTAATGCACTCAAACTGAGTATTGGCACTTCTTACCTCCCTACTTGAAAAAAAATCTACTGCTTCATTGGAACAAGAAAGAAATGAAAACAGGGATACAGAACACTGGGTATATTGCTATTGGCTCTGGCTGCTGGGCACAGTATATCAGTAGCCTGTAGTTCCCGAAAGGTTCCTCCTTTGCAGATATTTACAAAGGCATCTGCGGCAGTCAACTGGACTGCACTTAAATGAATGAAAAATAAACGTATGAAACCATATTTCCCATTCTGTGGAGAACGGTAAAAGTGTCTCCTGTTCCTTTCAGCACCTAAACTGGATACATTCATCAGCTCATGAAAAGACATTGGCATATGGTTTGGGGGGAGACATATTCAAAGGAAACGAACCTGTGTCACCCAATACTTTCCAAATTAAATAAATACCCCTGTCATTGTATATATATTTTGAAGGCTGAGCTAGTAACAGTGTGAATAATTTTCTCACGTACTATACTAAGCCCTTTGGAAGACCTTTGCTTTTACAAGGGCTTGTGCTCTTTATAGCACAAATGCTTTCCTTTTATTTAATGCAAAAGCCCTTGAAGTGTTATTAGCTTTCCATAGCAAGTGTCTCAGTTATGTTCATATAGGTGATATACTGCAGTTAACACATTTTCCTTGAGAGAGGAGTTGCATATCATTTAACTTTAACAATCAAACCCAGTTTTGAATATGCAGGCATAAAGTACTCTATAGCTTCTTGCCATGACTGTCGTGATTCTGAAGGGAATGGGAAGATTGGCTCTGTGAAAAGGTAACTACAATGAACTTTATGAAAGGTCACTCCTTACTGGCGCTCATCATATCTACAAGCATGAACTGAGGGCACTAGATGGCTCATACACTCAATTTCAGATTTCAGGTTCACTTCAAACCAAGTTCAATTCAGAGAGCTACCATAAAGCTTTGGCATCACTAACTGCTGTTTATGGGACTTAACTGTTGTATAGGACTCGCATTACCCCTCCACACAGGGATAATTTGACCTAAGAAGGTTAGCTAATAACCTAGTCATTGTCTGCTCAGCTCCTGCAAAATAGCTACTTATGGACCCAGTAACAAGAGTCACACACCAGGCTTGCTACAAACAGCTTAGAGCGATCTGTATTCTTCCTTGACAGGACACAGCTTCTCACTCTTCTCATGCCACTTTATAACTTCTTGTAGACAAAGAGGTCTCATTTCCCATTCGTGGGCAGGGGATTTGCACACTAACAGCTATTAGTTTTAATTAATCACCTGTTTAAATCCCATATGCGTCGATGGGAGAATAAATCCTATTTCCTTTTAAGATTAAATATCTCTAAAGATATTCCCCAATCCAGGAAAGCACTTAAGCAAGTGCTTCGCTTTAAGCACATGAGGTGTCCCATTGATGTCAAGTGCTTTCCTGGATCAGGGCCATAATGCATAACAGATGTACACCTGCACCTTAGAATGAATGCCCTGTGACAACAGAAAAGTCAGGGCACCAGGGTATAGAAACACACTTGATTGTAACAGGGGCCTTATGGCTTTGCTCCTGCCTGAGACTTTCAGGCTAACGCCACCAGGCAAAAGGACAACATTTTGAAAAGCACCAAGTTCAACTAGGTTCTTTAGAAAATTTCACCCAATACTCATTCTGAAATAATGTTAAGGTTGCAAAATCAAGCACTCATAAAAGTCAGGAAATTAAAAAGTGAATGGTTCTTCAACATTAGCTCAGCAATGGTAACCATATGTAGTAGGAGTATTTTCTATTCCTGTTTTTGTTGTTAAATGTTTTAAAGTATTCTTGTTGATCATTAACATATAAAACATATATGATATTTAATATCTATATAAGACCTCATAATTATTGGAACTCCCTAGCTTTTGAATTCAAAGGGCTTGATTATGCAATATTAATATTGCAGTATTGTTTTGTTTGGTGGGGGGTTAACTGTATTATCATTTACAGGTGAAATTCATCCCTGTGCAAAGAAGAGACTTGCACGGTATATGATAAAACTGAAATTATCAAAAGCCTTGGATGGTGTTTATGAAAGCTTGTATTTTTATTTGGTTAGTGAATGTTCACTCAAGTTTTTGAGAAATAAGAACTGTGGTAAAGAAACCACAGTGCTTCCTTTGGTGGCAAGCCAGCTAAACCTCGAAAACAAATGGCCTCTACCTGAATTAATAATATAGAGCTGTTCTGCAAAATGTTTAAAATACAGAGTGATGTTTTCAGGCCAGATGTACAGCTTTCTCAAATCTACGTGTCATGGTTTCACTTACCGTGAAAACCTAAATACGGTGTGATGGTAGTGTTTAGATAAGACAGATGTAGAGTGCAGTGCAGACTTGGTATTGTAGAAATGCTGATCCTTATAAATGAGCTGTATTGCTCAGTGGGATTTTCCTGGCTGACTTTCGAAAAACCCAAGCTAGATTAAATCATCACAGCTGGGGAGAAGCTATCAAGAATTAAATAACTATTTTATGAGAGTTGTAAGAGTGTGAAAGTTTTAAGTAGTTAAATAATTACAGTGCTCTGGGAGAGTTATAGGAAAGACAAATGAGTTTGTGGCTGATGATGTTATTTATTTTATCTTTATACTGAAAGATAAATGAAAGTGTCAAGGATGTGGGGAGAATTTAATACTGAACCAGAGATATAGCTGTCAAAATAAATAAGACCTGTGTACGCTAGTGAAAAGTACCATGCACGCTCAGGTCAAAGGAATGACGACACTTCTAATTCAATACTTCTAAGCTTTTTAGATTAGATTTAGAACGTAGGTATTTTATCTAAAGTTACCCATGGCTTGAGCAGCATAAGGACTGATAAAATCAGCGTGCATTGAAGTCACTGGGAGACTTTCCATTGATTTCAGGAGGCTTCAGATCAGGCCTATAAGAAAAGAACAGTAAATATAAAAGTTGATAGCTTTTGTATTCCCTTATCATGCTCCTTATTCTTTTACAGTCCATATCTTACCTCAGCTTGTGTAGAACTGTATGTTTTATACTCCAGGTCTCTCAAAGTTTCTTTGAGCACAAATATCCTTTCATGCAGGCTTGCTAACAGATTCAAGATTGGGCTTTAGGGGAGGAATCAGGTAGGTACCAGAGAGGTACAGAACAGCAAAGAGGATACAGATGTGTAATACCATACAATGCCTGTCCAATAATTTTCATTTAAATGCTTAACAAAGTAATGAAGTGCATCTTACAGGAAAGTTTTTGAAAGTGTCTGCATCTAAAAGGTAACACTAACCAAGAACAATAAACATGATGGGGTTTTCCGATAAATGTCTGCTGGACAGACATACTGGATAGTCATCTGCAAGCAATGGAAGTGCATAAATATTAAACAGGTACATTGTTTAGGTTGATTTGGGGAAATATAGCTAAGAGAAAGATTCTGGCCATTTAGCTTGGCTCACAGGTTGCGTTCCTTATCTGAAAAGTGTATCAGACTGCAGAATGTCTCCTATAGAAAGTGTAAGGAACTCCATTGCTTTGGCCATTTAAGAATAAACTGGACAAAATCACTCAAAAATAATCTGGAAGGAATGCTCCTGCAAAGCGAGGCGATATTCAAGCACAACTGTGTGTGTTTGAGAATGAAACAGCTTGGAAGCAACAGCAATCCATTGCACACATGCAAATGGGGGCAAGAACTTCACCATCTGCTCCAAGCACATGGGAGCCAGACCCTCAGCTGGTGTAAACTGATGTCACTCTTTTTATTTCCTTGAGTGGAAGTACATTGATTTACGAGCTAAGGAGGATAGTTGGAGAAGCGCTGAAGTCTCAGAGGCGAGGAGAGCCGGGTGTTCAAGGGGAGTGGTCGCTCCTTAAGGAGACGATCCTCCAAGCCCAAAAGAAGGTAGTCCCGACAAGGATCAAAGGGGGCAGGAGAGCATACAAGCCTCCATGGCTCACCAAAAACATCCGGGAACATCTCCTTGCTAAAAAGGAGGCTTACTCCCAATGGAAAGGAGGGGTCATCACCAAGGAGGACTATTCGGCAGTTGCTCGGGGATGTAGGGGGGCAGTTAGGAAGGCCAAGGCAGAGATGGAACTGGGACTAGCTTCCCGGATTAAGGACAACAAGAAGTCCTTTTTTAAATACATAGGGAGTAAAAAGAAGGCCCCGGGTAATGTGGGGCCCTTGCAGGACGCGACGGGGAATCTGGTTGTCACACCAGACGACAAAGCCAACATATTTAATGATTTCTTTGCCTCTGTCTTCCTCAGTAAGGACCAGAACTGCCACCTCCCTGCTAGGCCCCCATCGGGCCCCGAGGGAGGCACACCTGAGCCCAG
>NW_005842443.1:93298-114327 GCF_000455745.1 Alligator sinensis | reverse complement strand
GGGTCGGACTAGATGATCTGCCCAGGTCCCTTCCGACCCTAGAAACTATGAAACTATGAAACATCAGGAGAGAACCAGGTTCAGGAGCCTGTATCATCCCAGCTAAAATGCTTCCATTACACATTTTAACATTTTAACTGACTGGCTTTCTTGCATACATACTGGCCTCTGGCGGCTTTACTACTCCATCCAAGAAGAGCACAGACCATCTGCAGGCACTTCCTCTGACTGACAAAGGGTAATTGTACCCAAAAGCTTGCAAAGAAGAATTTTTCCAATTATTTGAGTTGGTCTAATAAAAGATATTGGATTTACCCAAAGAACCTTGTCTGTCCATTACCCTTAAGCATAGTCTGCACAGTGCATTAGGCAGGCTAGTTACCCAATTAGCCTCACCCCAACATAAGCAGCTCCCCAGTATGACCCCTTGGCATGGTAGACACAGCCCAATGCTGCAGTCCTTTTAATGAACTCACCCTGAAAGGTATTTAGTCAGTTCAGTGCAAGTTTGGATGTAAACATTCTTCTGTAGGGTTCAGCTACTATCTTACTGGAATACACGTCCACACTAAAACTTGGGCCAAATAACTGCACATTTTAAATTCCTGCTTCTCCTTCTTTGGGTGCATATTTGTATCTACAGCAGCCCTAAGTTTAAGTGATAAGGACTATTTCACCATGGACAGGGAATATCAAAATGATCTCTTTTACATTGCTTCTTTCTTATTTTTATGTAGCTTTTATTACATTCAATGGATTACGGGCTAACGGAAACCTGGTGGGATTAGTCCCACGACTGGGAGGTACATATAGAGGGTTATAGATTGTACAGAAAGGACAGGGTGGGGAAAAAAGGGGGAGGGGTTGCGCTCTATGTCAATGAGCAATATACATCGACCCTCATCAAGACGGAATCAAAGGATGAGTCGGCAGTGTGACGAAGCCATCAGAAAAGCCAATGGCACTTTATCGTGCATCAGGAGATGCATGACGAATAGATCCAAGGAGGTGATACTTCCCCTCTATCGGGCGCTGGTCAGACCGCAGTTGGAGTACTGCGTGCAATTCTGGGCGCCGCACTTCAAGAGGGATGCAGATAACCTGGAGAGGGTCCAGAGAAGGGCCACTCGTATGGTTAAGGGCCTGCAGACCAAGCCCTACGAGGAGAGGCTAGAGAAACTGGACCTTTTCAGCCTCTGCAAGAGAAGGTTGAGAGGCAACCTTGTGGCTGCCTATAAGTTCATCACGGGGGCACAGAAGGGAATTGGTGAGGTTTTATTCACCAAGGCGCCCCCGAAGGTTACAAGAAATAATGGCCACAAGCTAGCAGAGAGCAGATTTAGATTGGACATTAGGAAGAACTTCTTCACAGTTCGAGTGGCCAAGGTCCTGGGGTCATCTAAACCCAGCACTCTTTCATGCCTATGCAGGAGGTCGGACTCGATGATCTATAGAGGTCCCTTCCAACCCTAACATCTATGAATCTATGAATCTATGATTTAACAGTCAAACGACCTGATGCTCAAGGATCCTGGTTTTGTCTGATAAATAAAATCCCCAATTTTTGAGTTAAAAAAACTAACCCAGAATCCACATTTTTCCATTATTAAAATGAAACATAACTAATACATACATACACACACACCCATATATACATATAAAGCTGCATTATCTGGCACTTCATTAACTGGCATGCTCTATTAACCGGCATGCCGGTTGACGCCAGTTGATGCGGCAAAAGTGACACTGGAAGTGGGACTTCCGGTTTTGCTGAATCCCATTTTGGGCCACAGCCCGGGAGAAAGCAGCCTGCACAGAGCCCCCCTTCCTGTCCCCCAGCACACTGACACCAGGGGAGGGACGGGAGGGGCGGCACAGTTAATCTGAGATGTGGACGCACTGGACGTGGCAGGAGGAATGTCTTTGCCCAACCAGGCAAAGATGCCTCTCAGATAACTGGCATATTTGGTTATCCAGCACCCCCCATTCCCCATGGGTGCTGGATAATAGAGCTTTTGCTGTGTGTGTGTGTGTGTGTGTGTGTGTGTGTGTGTGTAGAGTGGTGTTTCATTTTGATCATGGAAAAATGTGGATTTTGGATTACTTTTTTTAACCCCAAAACTGGGGATTTTTTTTATCAGAGAAAACCAGGATCCCTGTTGATGATGCTCAACCTCCCTGCACAACAGCCAGGCACAATGGCAGCCCTAGACCAACTATGGCTTGTCACAGCAGAGAAGAGACCAAACTAGCTTCACTCAGGAATTTGAGGGAGATCATAGAGTGCGCCCTGTGTAAGGGTGCTATATTAGTTTAATATGCTAAACCAAGAAAGCAGCGTTCAGAGGATGTTACTGTTAAAGTCAAGAACTGAGGCACAAGAGGCTAAGACCAACATTTTCAAAATTTCAACAAATTTTGGATGCCCATTTTGTGAAGCCTAGGGCCTGTTTCTTTTCAGAGTACATAATAGTTTATAATGGTATATACATTCACAGCACAGCTCCCATTTACCTTAGCTAAATTTGTGACCAGAGTTGGATCCAAGGTGGCATGGAGGTGGGTGCACTGGTCCACTTGCACACCCCTTTGATTCCTGCTCCACCCAAAGTTGAAAACCAACTGCCTGGCAATGACAGCAGCATTTCTAGTCAGGAAGTGCTGAGGGAGTCAATTGATGTCATGCCTCATTATAATCTGCCTGATCCCTTCTAAACTCTTCAATCCACAGGGGTTTATCACCCTTGTTTCTTTGTAATGGTCTTGATGTTCCACCAATTAAACTATTCTTTGTTCTTTGTTCTGCTGCCTGTTAACTGCTCCTGGTAATGAAGCTCCTATTTCATGGCCCTGCAAATTAATTTTAACTCATTCCAATTAAGTTATATTTGTTTTTGCTTCAATCTTAAACTGAATAATACAGCCCTAGGCCCCTAGCATATCAGTAAAGCTTTCAGTTTATTTTTAACTGGAAAAAATGTGTTGTTTTATATGTGATGATGCATCTCACCATCTGCACTCTGGTTTTCAATCAGTCCTACATCCACCCAGCGTTGTGACCACCTCAAATTTCTGCACATTGTTTCCCAGGTGTGTCAAACTGGGCACCCAGATGCCCATTGAAGATCAGTCTACTAGCTACATGTGAAAATTTGGGCTTGTATGACTTTTCCAACATCACATAGGAACTCTGTGACAAAGGTAGGGCTAGCATCTAATTCTTCATAGCTGCATTCAACTACCTGAACCAACAGACCGGTCTTTCTTTTCCTTTAGTTCCCTGGCTCATTCATCACAAGCTTTCAACTTCTGTAATGAATGAGGCAGGGTTTTTACACACCGCTTTGCTTCATGCCATAAGCACCATTTATCTTG
This sequence comes from Alligator sinensis, assembly GCF_000455745.1. Classification (NCBI taxonomy): domain Eukaryota; kingdom Metazoa; phylum Chordata; order Crocodylia; family Alligatoridae; genus Alligator; species Alligator sinensis. The sequence goes on along the minus strand of NW_005842443.1, from coordinate 110,952 downwards.
TACGCTGAATGGGACAGGGGTCCTATAAAAACATTATGTGATCGTGTAATTAAAGACTATATAATAATGCACACAAAAGAGTACCAACTTAAAGTTGCACTAATAACTCTAACATGTTTTTCCAACTACCCAATCTAAACCAGGTTATATCCAGAGTGTGACACTTAGGCTATGTTAACAAATTACTCTGAGGTAAGAAAGGGTAGGAACTTACACATACTCCACACTGGCTACCTGATGTGTGCATATTCTTACTCTGTGGTAAATGCAAAGTATCTCGGCCTACTTAATTTGAGGGCTACCTCAAAGACTTACTGAAGGGCAAGACATTGCATATGAACAGTTATTGAAGAGTAGATGACATGCTGTGAGATCATGCCCTGCCTTAACTTGTGGGAACTTGTTCATGTAGCCATACCATTCTTGATCTGATATTATCACATGTACAAAGACCTTTTAGACTTAATCAGATAATTTCAGGGAGTTAAACACTGTTTGGTATCTATTTATTATGTTTTTTAAAGCCATTAGTATAGTATTAATATAAACTAGAAGAAACACAACTCATAAATTAAATGCTATAACTATTGCACTTCATATCCTACTTATTCAAGTTACTATACTACATTATGGATGCCATTGATATTCAAATCTGGTCCCCTGGACCAGTGTCACCAAGGGCATCTTTATATGGGGGGGAGCGTCGGTCTAATGAAACACATCTGCAACATCATGTGTATTCAGCATCCCATGCTTCAAAATGGCAGCAGGGGCACTTTAACTAAAGCTTGTTTGATGAGCTTTAGTTAAGGTGCCCCCATCGCCATTTTGAAGTGCAGAGATGCTGAATACACACGATGTGAAGGTTGCTGGAGCGTGCTAATTAGCATACTTGAGAGCAGACATCCGGCATGTGTATAGGTGCCCCAAAGGCTGAGTGTTCAACATCTACAGTTTATCTGAGCAAAGCAGTATTTGTACACCAGCCACCCAAGCAGCGGCAAAAACAGAGGCCATTATCTGTTTGGTGCAAGATCATACTTTCTGTATATACATCTCATGGGGGACAGCTAGGGCCTAGATTTACAAACATTGAATACTTTCTCAATTTTGGGGTATCCAAATGAAGAATATTGGAACCGTAAAGGTATCAGAGGGTAGATGTTGATAATAGATAGAAAAAAGCTAACACTTTACGGAGTCCCAAATTGAGCATCCAGACACTCAAATTCTGTAGTCACTTTGGAAAAATATTGGCCAAGCAACTAGTTTTGAAAATGTAGTCTTTTGTGCATCCTTTCACTGACTCCGTATGGCAATATTCAAAACGACCCATTCTATTTGCAATGCAGGACACAATTTTTTTTTTTTTTGCTATGTACCTGTCTAGGTTTATCAATCATTGCTCTTAACTGGGTTGTAGCAAGACAAAGGAAAGAAAACATCTGAATGCTGACACTTGTGCAGTTGGTCCCCTGGGGCTCAACCTGCCACCTTTGGGTCACCACCACCTGTGGTGGCAGTCCACCTCTCTGACTGCCCAGAAGCCTCATGTCTTGCTTGCCATACCTTTGCTGGTTGTAATTGGTATGAGTCCTCAGCTCAGGCCAGAGAACATTGATTATAGCACCACACCTTGCCACTTCACAAGACAACTCAATGCTCTTCTCATAGATTTAATAGATTTCATAAACATTAGGGGCTGGAAGAGACCTAATGAGATCATCGAGTCCAGCCCCCTGCCATAGGCAGCAAGTCTGCAGGGATCAAATGATCCCAGCAAGATAAATATCCAAATGCCTTTTGAATGAGTCCAGAGTAGGTGCTTGCACCACCAGACCTTGGACACTCGGACTGTAAAGAAGTTTTTCTTTATATCGAGTCTGAATTGGCCTTCTAGACGTTTGTGGTTGTTAGACCTTGTTATGCCTTGTAGAGCTCTGGTGAACAACTGTTCTTCCAGGTCCTGATCCACCCCCTTTATATAGTTATAGGCAGCCACCAAGTCCCCTCTGAGCCTTCTCTTCTCCAGGCTGAAGAGTCCCATGTCCTTCAGTCTCTCCTCATAAGGCTTGCTCTCTTGGCCTTTGATCAAATGGGTGGCTCTCGACTGGACTCTCTCAAGCTTATTCACATCCCTCCTGAAGCGGGGGGCCCAAAACTGGACACTACTCCAGCTGCCGCCTCACTAAGGCTGAGTACTCCAGCTGCAGCCTCTTGGGGCCTCTGGTTTACTCTGCAACGAGAGTCCTTTCTCAGGGCTCCTATCCTGATACTAGTAATCCAGTCTTGGGGCGGCTGCCCACAACACTAATAACAGTCCTCACTCAGAGTTTTTGCTTGCCATGCAGGATAATAGTCTGCTCACAGGGTTTGCTGTCTCCAGCGCAAATAACAGTCCATGCTCAGGCTTCTGTCCACTATGCAGAAGAGTCTGCTTTTTGGGCTCTGGCCTGCTCTGCAAAAGAGTCTACTTGCAGAGCTTTGGGCCCCCAGTACAAGCAGCACTGCCAAAGCACAGAACCCCCCAGTGCGAGGCCTAGGTCTCCCATTACACGCCTCTGGAAAAAATGTTAAACACAGATATTTTTGCGGCGCAAGGGCATGAAACCCCTCCAACAGCACTTCAAAGAGCCCTTTGTGTAAAACTTGCGGAGTGTGGTTTATAGATAATATAGAACCAGTCTACTGCAACAAAAGAAATGACAGCTAAGAATATTTGAGGTCGAAACCAATGCACGAAAGAACAAATTCACAAAAAATAGGCCATTATTTTTGACAAGGTTCCTGCACATGTCTGAAACAATACTGGGGCAGAATAAGGGCTAGAGCAGGACTGCTTAACTAGTAGCTTGTGAAGGGTTAAATTGCAGCCCCTGGGCTCTACCTGCCATGGCTCCCTCCCTCAGTCCAGTTGCAGCAGTCTCTCCAGGCTCCCCTTCCCTCCTCTAGCTTTTGCTAACTGCCCCTGCCCCAGGGGGCCCAAGTGGCCATTTTCCCTAAGGCTGGCTCTAAGACAGACCTTCCGCACACATACTGATTTCCGAATCTCTTCTTTTTAAAGGTCCAGTTTTTGCTCTATGCCCCGTAAGCTGCAATTTCCCGCTCAGACACGGGAATTTACACACACAGTAAATTGTTCTTACAGACAAGAAAGTAACTTTCCAATTTTTTCCCTTTTCTCCCAAAATATTGTAAAAAAGAATCAAGGGGAATTGTGACATGCTGAAACACAGGGGATCAAAGTGTAAAAGCTTTGTCTCTCATACCTGAGTCCAACAAAAACTTTGTATGTTTAGGCTCTAAAACCCTGTCAGCCAGTTCTTACACATCTGCCTAACTTCAAGTACCTGAGTAGTTTCTCATTGATGTTTAGTGGGATTTAGTCATGCATTTACCTCTCGCTGAACTAGGGCCTCCGAGAGTCATCACTTTGGGCCTGATTATTCACCATTTGACAACTTGTGCAGCTATTTACACATATACACAGTATAAAGTGGAGGTGAAATGTTACCAAGAAGTCAATACGGTAGAGATTTACACCCTCCTGTTTGCACTTTGCAACTGGGCAACTATCTGTACAAGGTGCAAGGTAGGGTCCTCCCAGCCAATGAATGCAGCAGCTCTGACAGACTGCAGAAGGCGCAGTAACTGCCCTTCTCTAGTCCATTTGTCACTCGGCTGCTCCAGCGCCTCTGGCTGGGCACTCACCGAGCTGCTGTTGCAGCCCTCATGTGCTTTTAAGCTTCCTGAGACTTCCATGTGCTGCCCCTGGCTCTGGGTTTCTAGGCATGTTCTCAGAGTGCAAACCCTCTGTCTAAAACTCCTTTTTGGGAGTTGATCCCTTCATGGTCCAACTGCTGAGGCTTTGTAACTGGCTGCGATTCCCAGAGACTCCCCAGTAGTTTAGTAAAACTGGATCAGTGTCTTTGCAGGATTCCTGGTCTTCTTCTTGGCAAGGCACTCCTCCAGGCAATGTTTCCGTTCCAAGTAATAAGAGTCTGCTTTCTGTCTTGCTGTACTTTAGCCAGCTTCTTTTGATTTTGGTTGGTCCCACTGTCAAAGACATCCTTTCTCTCAAGAAAGCTTGTACCTCTTCTCCTCTGAATCCTTCTTCCAAGTTTCCCCCTAAAGTCTTTAAAGCTTTGAGTTTTTTAAGATCCAATGTGAACATCTGATCTCTCTGTTTTCCTTTTCAGGAAATTCCACTACTTCAAACTGCAGTCTCCTACAGAGAAATGAAAGAAAATTCATTCTCTTAGCTTTCACCATTGTCCAAAGGTGCTCTCTTTTGAATGTGCAAATCATCAAGGGATACTAACCGTCCATTTCCTCTGGTCTGGAAGAACAGCATGCAGCGTTTGACTGAAGATAGTGGTTTCCACATACAGTGGTACATTAAATGATACAGAAATTTAATTAAATCAACTAGAATTCATAAATTATACATAGAGAGATTGCCCAAAACACAGCATCAGAGGAAGATTCCTTTTCCTTCAGGAGCTATAAGCTACAAAAGAAGATAACAGAGGACTGTACAGAATCCCAGTCCTGACTTGCATTATCTTTGATCTCCATTGAACAACTAGAAAAGGGGTGACAGAAGCGGTAAAAAGCAATCTTCATTACATATCACGTAAATAATTATTTACCATGCATATATATATACAGTACAAAGGAAAAAGGGGATGACATATTGTATACTTAGCCTTTGCTGGATTTCAATGAGGAGGACAATGAATTGATTCATAATGACACACAAGAAAATAAAGAGATCCAGTACAAAGTTAGCTCTGCTGAGAAGCAGAGCTTATAAATGTGGGTGTAGCTCTGCATTAATACAATTATACTGCTTCTGGTTTGGGCTCTCTTTACATAGTGCTGCATTGTAGCATGTAGACATATCATGTATAGATCAATGGGTAGTACACTTGTGACATCCTGAGTTCACATTTCAATACAAGGAAGGGAGAAATAAAAAGCAAAAATGTCATGGTCTTAATCCTAGAAACTAATGAGATTTGCACAAATAAAAAAATCCACCATAAAATTTGAGCAGCATTGCTCAAAGAAGCCAGAATTAAACAAGTTATTGTTGTAGAGTGTGATTGGTTTTGACTGACCTGCATGCTACTTGCACTCTGTTTGCTTGCACTATGTCTTTGTGCCAATGAGAATTTTCAGCATTTTATTTTTGCAAGTGCTAGATTTGAACATGGTCACTGGATTTATTTATTAGAATAAGAATCATAGAAAAGTACAGATGGAAGGGACCCCCAGAGGTCATCTGATCCAACGCATGGCTTGAGGCAGGATCATCCTATTGAAGTCCTTGTCTAACCTATTCCTAAAACTATAGTCACCCCTATTATATAATTGCACTTTGCAAGTGAGCAAATATCTGTACAAGGTGCAAGGTAGGGCCCTTCCAGTGGATACATCTGGCAGCACTGATAGGCTGCAGAAAGCACTCTAACCAACCTTCTCTAACCCATTTGTCTCCAGCATCTTACATGGCATATTGTCTAAAAACAGATCTTTTCTCTTAGGGTGCTTTGGGTGAAATGCACCCTAACCTACCACAGGTAAAGCTGGGGGACAAGAACTGTCAGTGTCCTGCTATTTAAGAATTGTTAAAAAGTGCACATGAGAGATCCAAGGAAGGAGACTATTGCCCCTCACTACAGAGGAAGGCAACCCCTCCCCCAGTCCATACCCATCTGACCACAGGGTAAAATTCTGTCCTGATCCCAAATGCAGTGACTGATCTGGCCCTGAGCAGAGGGGCAAGACCCTGTAACCAGGTACTTCTGGGCTTTAGTTCCTGCAGAAGCATTGGTACAACCAATCCAAATCCCCAACTTTGGTTGTGTAACCCAGGCGCTACTCCAAGAGGTACCCCCTCTCCAATTGAAGGGATCAAAGCAGATGCACAAGCGCTGTGGGGGGTGTAGGGACTCCCCTCCCCCTATAGAGCAGAGCCAGACCACCAATGGGTCTGGGGACTTAACCAGATACTTTTTAATGAGCAAACAATACTGGGAACATAACAGGCATAATCAGGGGGTATAGTGGACACTACAATGCCCCAACGGGGCAGGATTCAACAAAGGTTAGACACTTACAATCATTGACAAAAGCCAGGGTTAACAAAATATAAAACACAAACAGCAGAGCAACCAATACTGGCTGCCCCTTTTATCCCCTTCCAGGTGACCCAAGGGGCCAATCAGGGGACGTGGAGGGTGAGTCTCTGGGGCCTGATTGGTGAGGAAAGGGAATCCCAAATCCTCCAATCATCTTTTACCCCTTCAAAACTCCTGGGCCAAATCATTACCAGATTGGTGAGAAAAGGGAATCCCAAGCCCTCCAATCATCTTTTGCCCTTTCAAAACCCCTGGGCTAGGTCACTACCAGCCAGCCTGTCACATCTGCATCCAACATCCCATTCTTTTAAGGAAGGCAAAAAACCGTCGTGATATCTGTAGCAACAGGAAGGGAAAAATTCCTTCCTGGCTGCATGTGACAACCAGCACAGCCCAGAAGCATGGGGAAAACCAAACGCACTTTGCTCTGCAACATGGGAACAGCAAGCATCATACATCACACCTTCAACTGGACAGGCAAAATAACAACAAATGCCCTCCCCCAAGTTAGGACTCAGACTCTCGGATTGTGTGTGTTTTAAAGAGCCATTGAGAGGAATTTGATGGATCAAAATAAAATCGGAGATAGCAAAGGATTTTCAGGGAAAAGACAGAATAAATTAATTAAAATGCATTGGCAAAATTTGATAATAAGCAGCTGAAGAAAAGGAAGACGAATCAGAAATCTCTGTGACTACAGTTAGCATAAGGGACAGGCATTTTATAGGTCTGTAGAAAGCCCTTGTAAAAGGAACAGAAATAAAATAATGAGATTGATATGGCTAGGATGCGATTGATATGGGTAGAGAAAGAGTAAAATGAGGAACAATGAGAGAGACATTACTGAAACATGCATTTGTTGTTTCAGCTTCAGTCAAAAAGTAGACTAGTAACATTGTTTTCTACTTTATCTGGAGCTTAATTTGGAGACAGGTCCAAATTAATATAGCTGTGCTAGGGCTCAGAGGAGAGCAAAGCCAAAGAACTATCCTGTCTGTAGTGAGCGCTGGTTTTATATAGCTGTTCATTTACAAACACAGGAATTCAACAACATAAAAGTTTATATGGAAAATTTGGCTTTCCAACCTTTCTCACTCATAAAATAAAGCCGGCATGAGTTGGCACAGCAAGAAAATGTAAAGTTGTTCACAGTTGCTTTTCACAGATTTTCACGTTACTTTATAATCCTTTGTTTTGCAGAGAAGCAGAGCTGTGAAGACTAAGCAAGAGTGCTGTTCAGAGGAATTTGATGGATCAAAATGAAATCAGAGATAGATAAGGATGCACAAAGGAAGGAATAAAGGGATTTAAAATGCACTGACAGCCAGAGTGCAGGGCCTTTTTGGTGATTTGGAACCATATCACCCAGTAAACCAATACAAAACAGCAGTGCCAACTAAAATGAGCCGCCTGTATGATTTCAGTTGTGTCTCTGGCCTACTAAGTCTATATCTCATTTGTGTTTTTGAAAAACGTTGAGAAATATGATCAGAGTAGAAAAGATGGCTCTGTCTGGGCTCTAAGATTTACCCTGGCTATAGCTGCAAGCCATTTCCTGCAGTATTCATTCATCCACTCCTTCTGTTTGCACCGGGTTGGTCATGTTCATAGGAGCAGGTATCAGGAGTAAAGCTCTAAGTCAAGGTATTTTAACAAGGCTATTGAAGTTCTTTGGGATAACCATGTTAATTTACAGTTATTTTAACCTTATTAAGCTGCAATTGCAAGGTTGTTTACAGTAGTGGAGCATTACTTAGCACCAATGGCAGCTGGCACCAACTAAGAAAGGAATATGGAAAACATGAGGTTGAGCGAGTGGGACTAATTAACACCAGTTTCCTAAATTAGAAAGCCTTTAATAGCTCAAGTTTAAAAATAACACCATAATGATAACTAAAAATAGCTGCTGCCAAGCTGAAGAGTATTTTGACCTGCATTAAACTGGAAGTCCATTTCCTTAACTAATGGTGTAAATCACATTTAGCTTTCATACCCCATTCTCTTTGGGATTAACCTCAGAACCTAACGCCTGACCTTGAAAGCGTTTCTGCAGACATCCAGAAGTAACTTACAGCAGACTTTCATATGTCATGTGATACATAGATATAAGCGTGGACTGACTGATGAGATTGATCATAACCAGTTGCTCTATTTCCCTACCTATAGGAAAGAAACAGGTAAGAAAATTAAGAAAATCCAAATAGGTCAAGATAAAGACTTCCCCATCCATAAAACTGAGATTGCAAAGATGGCCAGCCATGATGGCCCTAGTCTAAGAAAATGGAGGGCAGTGCCCTGTTTTCAGCAGTACCATGGACTTTCTGAATGACTGTGGGAAGCCAATTGCTCTCTCAGCACCCCAGCTTCTCATCTAAAATGGCAAGAACAGTAGTTGTGAGGATAAATTCCTTAGTATATAAAGTGCTTAGATATTGTTATGCACCAGAGAAAAGTCACATTGGAATGAAATGAGGCAAACTCTTTTATTTTCATCACATCTATTGCAGAGTACAAAACCAAAATCAAACCAGATCAAATACACAAATTAAAAGGGTGTTCTGGGAGTTCTTCTGAGCTGAACAATCTGGGGTAACACAAATGTAATGTTCTGTGTTACTGTAGATTTTCATTTTGTTTTGCTCCTGAGACTTCCTACGTGATGTACTTTGCTTTAGGTTCTATCCTTTAGGATCACAATACGTTATAGCAATGGTGACAGAAAGGAAGGAACCTGGGGTACAGTCCTCCCCAAAATACAGCAATAGATAAGAGAACTAATGAGGAGGGGAGTTTCTAGAAGCAAATGCCAATTTTTTTATTGCTACATGTAGATCAGAGGTTACTCAGCAACAACCTAAGATAGCTTTCCATCATTTAAGAAACAGTCACAGAAGAGTCAGAAGGTCATATAAACATTAGAGGAGTAAAAAACAGCAAAATCTCTTCCTAAATCCAAGTAAAACAAAACTGATTATTGGTTTCTGAATATTTATTCAGTTACCAAGGCAACATTATTACCACTATACTTTTTCAGATGTCTGCTAAGGAGGACAGCTGAGGAATGGTAGCTAAAAAACTCAGCTATGTCCCTCCTAACTATACAGTTGGTCTAATAAAAGATACCAACCACAAAAATCTTTGCCTCTTGCATTCTTCTTGGACCTTCATAGCTGCCACATCACTCCACCACTACCGAGGCTAGACTAGTCAGTAGGGCTGTATGAAACAGCACTGTGTCATTTTGACTTCTGTTTTGCCATTTCGAAGGGACAGTGTTTCATTCTGTCATTTTGCTTCATTTTGAAGCACTGTTCTGTTTCGTTTCATTTTGTGAAAACCGTTTTGCTGTTTTGACGGGTTTTGACGTTTTCCCCATAGGCAATAATGGAGAATCATGAAAATGCCTATAACTTTTTCATTTCTTGCCTGATTTAAATGAAACTTACAGGGATGGTAGCCCCTTCAGAGGGTATGACACCTGCCAGGTTTCAAGGAGATAGGTTCAGGGGTTTCTGGGAAACTGCACCCCAAACTGCAAAATGCAAAACTCATCACTTGCCAGCAGTGGCAACCTCTTGTCATCCCGTGTGCAGATCTGGGGGCCTGCACCCCTACGAGGACTGTGGGGCTGTGCTGGACTCCTCCCGGAGGTGCAGGCCCCCAGATTTGCGCTCAGGATGACAGGAGGCTGCTGCTGCCACCTGGGACTGGCGCTGGGCACAGCCTGCGCCCAGCGCCAGGAAGACTGGTGCTGCCACTGGCCCCAGGCAGCAGCAGCAGCAGCCTCCTGTCATCCCGTGCACAGATCTGGGGGCCTGCTCCCCCAGGAGGAGTCTGGCAGTGCTGGGAAGGCAGGTTGAGCCCTGTGGGGCTAGCAGAGCCACTTGCAGTGCAGCCCTGGCTCTCCCCACCTCCTGCCACCAGGCTGTACACCAAGCAGCTCTGCCAGCCCCATGGAGCTCAGCCTGGCAGTGGGAGGCAGAGACAGAGACAGTGGCAGAGCTGCTTGGAGCGCAGCCCTAGCGAGCACAGCTTAGTAGTGGGAAGCTTCACAGCTGCATGAAGCTGAGCCTGGCGGTGGGAGTGGGTGGGAGCAACTGGCCAGGGCTGTGCTCAGAGCAGCTCTGCCACTGGCTCTTCCAACAACTCCTGCCGCCGGGCTGAGCTCCGTGGGGCTGGCAGAACCACTCGGAGCACAGCCCTGGCTCTCCCCCACCTCCCACCACTGGGCTGCTTCGAAACTTGAAACGTTTTGAAATGTTTTGAGTGCCCTCATTTCATTTTGAAGATGTTTTGAAGCTCAAAATGCATCAAAACAGCTTCAAAACAAAACGCTTGTTGAAATTTTGCACAGCCCAACTAGTCAGCTATCTTTCCATTGATGTAATCAATACAAACACTAAAAGCACAGACAGAAATACAGCTCCCACTTCATAGAAAGTGCCATGAGTTAGATTGATCCTTCTGACTCAACAGACATTAGCTATTATGTTGGGAGGGTGAGGGATTGGGTTCTAATTTGGAGCTGATCAAGGGAGAGAGACTGCAGCCTCTTCCCTTAGCTCTGCCCCTCCTCTCTCAGCTCCCATTGTGTCTCAGGGTGGGAGGGGATGAAGGCAGGGGAGGGAGGTCCATTCTGGGGTTTCCCTAGCCAGGCTGGAGTGTGGGTGGGGGGTGAGTAGATTGGAGCCTTTCATCTCAGGGGGGCTCCAATCCACCTGCCCCACCTTTCAGTGCCAGCTGGGCAATCCCCAGAACGAGCTCCCCCTGCTCTCTTCCCCCCCCCATTCTAAAAACCACATCAGATGCAGGGCAGGGCTGTGTCAAACCAGCCCTGCTCCCAGCATGCACAGACCGAAGTTAATGAAGGTGCTTTGCTTTGGAATGCCTTTATCTGAGCCCTCATGTAATGAAGGTTCAGACTGTTGCAGGTTGGGCCCTTTTAAACCATTCTGCAGCTGCACACTTGTGTTTGGTCATGACTGTAGAATGCCTTCAGGGGCCACATGAAGTGAAAATTGTCACTTCTGTCTGAACCTTAAGACTTAAAAAATTTGCACGTAATTAGGAGTTCATTTCACAATCTTCATTGTTGTAACCACCATTATTTACCCATCCTAGCAATTCCCCACCTTTTTTTAAATTTCCTTTCTGCATAATGTTGAATGAAGATTGTAAATTGCTTTGAGTTCTTGTTGTCTGGTCACATATTATGGGAATGTGTAAAGAAGAAAATTCAGCACTGCTTCACAATCCAAGCAATCCTGCTTAATGAATAAGATTGCAAGTGTAAATCAGCACTGCTTTTTGGCCTTCTGCGTTATTTCTTTGTACCAAAGGTCGAGACTTTCATTGACTACTCTTGTTGGTCACTTTATTCTAGATTCTTGCTCTGCATGCATGCTTTACCTGTTAAGGTCCAGTTCTGCAAATACTTACTTTCATGTGCAAATTCAGCATAAGAATAAAACTTAGCAGGATTGGAAATTAAATTTATTTCTGGTTTCCTTGTTGGATTTTGATGCAAGTCATTTTATGTATTAATATATTTTCTGTCCAAACACATAATATGGTACCTGTAGCAAACCTTGCAAGGCAGCCTCTAGTGCACATTACTAAAATATACATGGAAGAAGAGCTTCTATTTCTTGTATAGGTTCTTAAGTTAGAATTTATGTCTTCTGAAACTGTGAAGGTGTCACTTCTCAGAAGCTGCGGGATGCACATCTGGTTTCACATGCTATCATCTACCCCACAACCTAAAGTCATAAACTGTGTCTCCACAGAGACTAATGAAAATGATTCCCCTTTGAGTTGCTTTATTAAAATACAACCTCAAGAAATACTGGCAAGTGCGGGAAAGTAACTTTAATCCAATACTTGTTATCCTCTTCCACAGGTTTTAAATCACTCTCCCTGTTCCCTAGTTTGAGCAAATACACTCATTGTTTTTGTAGTCCTGCAATGACCTTTTGGGAATGTTTTCATCATGTAAAGTAGCTTTCACATGCGTACTTTATAAATCTCATTCATTCCAAGTGTTAACACTTCCTAATTTTCTACTTTAAAAAGGAAATCATGCTTTTCTGAGGAGCCTGTTGGGAAGAAGAATATTTAAATTTAAAATACTTTTTCAATTTCATAAATTGTTTTAAGTTTTCTTCTCAGTGGGTTAGAGAAGCCTGTTTATGTAAGTGAGGAGGTAAGCTTACTTTCCCACTGCTTCCACAGAATAGCCTTAACTGCAATAACTATGCTAATTATTACACTAACGGTACTTGGAATGCACCTTACTGGTTACAGCAATAATGCATTTGGATAATATTTAACTTCTTTTCCCTCAATTACCTTTTATTAGGGGACCAGGAGGTGTCAAAGTAAAACGGCTGCATATCTCTCAAGAACAGCCTATGTTTTCAGAAGGAATTCAAGCGGAGGTACAATATTAAAAGGGAATAATCAGGACAAACATTAACATGGCAAGCATGGCTGTTCAGTTACTTGGCTTCTTCCTCAGTCTGTTTGGTCTAATGGGAACATTAATTGCTACTATATTGCCTCACTGGTGGAGAACAGCACATGTGGGCACCAATATTATAACAGCGGTTGCATATGTGGAGGGGCTCTGGATGGAGTGCGTCTGGCATAGCACTGGCATTTATCAGTGCCAGGTCCACCGATCTCAGCTTGCACTACCTCGTGACCTCCAAGCTGCCCGTGCCATGATGGTGGTTTCTTGTGTTCTTTCCACCCTGGGATGTGTGGTGTCTGTCATTGGCATGAAGTGCACTCGGTGTGCCAAAGAGGCCTCTGTCAAAAACTCTATTGCAGTCTGTGGAGGAATCTTTTTTATACTGGCTGGTCTTATATGCTTGGTACCCATTTCTTGGACAACCAATGACGTAGTCACAGATTTCTACAACCCCATGCTTTACCTTGGCTTTGTCTCTGCATCTTTGACTATACTTGGTGGAGCTCTACTTTGTACATCATGCCAAGACAGTGAGAACAACATCCCTTATCAGCCACAACCACAAGGTGCCACAGGGGGTGTTCCCTTATATAGACCACCAACTGCCTACAAGGGAAACCATGCTTCTTCCCTGACATCTGCTTCACATAGTGGCTACAGATTAAATGACTATGTGTGAGTTCCCCAAGACGTGCTTGTGGGTCACAGCTGCTTTATAATTTGTCTGCATGTCATAAAACAAAAGAAAAGACTACTTTTAATTTATGAGAGTTTTGTTGCAACATTTACCATTGTTCTATTTTTATGCAAAGAAAGAATGTGAACATAAAATAGTTTGCTTCCAAATGGGGAGTGGATGGTTGGGGGCAGGGGGTGTGTGGAATCTGTAATATTCCAAAGACTGCAAACATCTGCCTATGTGAAGTCAATGTACTTTAGTTTGGGATGTGGCCAGAAATCTGATTAAAACCAATGTTTTTAGTTACGTTTAAATTTTTTACAAATATTAAGGGTTTAACAGTACAGCTGGCCCAATTTTTTTTCACAATGATATTCCATTCTATCTAAATTGAAAGGCTTCATGGGAACATGTTAATTTCAATTAATTGCTTCTTTTCTTCTTTCTCACTTCCTTACAAAGGAAAACATTAGGATATTATGGAAACAAAATAATGAGACATTATGAAAATGAAACATTCCCATGTTTCAGAACCATTTTAAAAAATAGAAATTGTGGCTTTTTGTTCCAATTCAGAATGGGGAAAAATATCAGGATTTACCATGGGAGTTCCATTTTCCAGTAAGTTCTGATTGATGGCTAGTTTTCTGCTACAGTATAATCCTATTTATTACACTGAGAATAATTACTTCTATTGTCTTGTCCTAGAAAATTCAAAATAATCAAAAGTATAATTTCTTAGAAGCAGCTCTGGTGTTTTATTGTACTTGGAACTGGATCAAAAGTTCAGTGAAGTCAATAGGAATCTTTCTGTTTACTTCAGTGGGATTTAGGTTAGGGCTTGACAGAAAGGTGTGTATCAAACTCACTTCCAAGATATAAGAAATTTTAAACAATTTTAAAACCATGGATTGCAGCATTGACTGTTGAGCAAAGTCCAAAGAGAAGCTACTGTTTGAAAGAACCTTAGTTTAAAAATCCATGTAGAATGCAGTTATTCCACAAGACATTCAAACAATACAAATATCTGCCCTAGTTGTATTAAAGCCAATACAACATCAGAGTCTTGGTATAAAACCATCACTAATAATAAAAACAGCAGATTTCTGATAACTCCACTGATAGGTCCCACTGGAGCACCATATGGGCCAACAGATTCACATTTAACAGAGTTAAAAAAAATACTTCCAACAACTGTAAGTCAACTAAGTTTAGTTCACTTTGTCTGGCAAAAAGTCTGTATGTAATTACAACGTCACCTGGCAGCACCAGCAGAGCTCAAATTCTGTCAACATTTCCATTGTTTTCATTATAAACCTTTTCTGCTAGAAGATGATCACCCACACATTTTTATTCACACTTGGCTTGAAACATGACATGGAAGCTTTTGGAACTGATGCAATTTATTATCTTCATTATTATGATTTTAAGCAAAATTAAGTTTTTACACAATTTTGTCATTATTATGATTTTAAGCAAAATTAAGTTTTTTCAGAATTTTGTGGGGAGCCACAAAAGTATGATTTGGGGCAACGTCAGACATCTGATTGATAAAACTGACTGCAAAGCTATCTTAGTGAGGAACTCTGACACTCAGGAAATGAGTAAAACCTGGCTGTTTTACACAAGTGTTTTTCTTAATAAAGGTGGAACAGAATAGTCCATAGTTTATTAGGGTATTTTTTGGGATGGTCATTTAAGATGAGAGGTGCCTAAAAAACGTGCTCTTTTATGTAGAATTCACTGCACTGATTCTACAGTACATGGTACAATATCAAAAAGGTTTTGGATAGTCATAAATACTAGAACTTAAGTCCAAGCCCAGGAAACAGGCTTGTATCACTATGTAGTATGCTTGCTACATACTGATAAATATTTCTACTTGCCAAGATGTTTGTGCAGTGGGATAACTAATTTAGTACTATTATTACTGAACAAATTCCCAACTAAATGGAATGTGTATCAGTAGTAAAAACAGTTTAGAAACTCTTGACAAAAATCTGGAAGTGCCCTGATGTCAATAAAATAATGGAATGATTTATTTCTTAGTGTACTGTGGACCAATGGATTTAGTTCCAGGAGACAGGGAATGAGTGATTTTTTAAAATGTTTTTTAACAATTATTTTAAAAATTCATATTTATGCTGTCAAGGATACTTACATGAGCTGACTTCAACAGCTAAATGCAAAACATTAAAGTTCAAATAACAAATTAAATTGTTGAAGGCATGTTGAACTCAAGTTTCCTACCCTGATGAGCTTTAGCCACACACATTAGCAAACCAAATTTTGTCTAGGCACAAAGTATTCTTACTGAAATGTACAATAGCTGTGCACACATAGACAAGGGCAGGATTTGCTCGCACAGTGTGTAAAATGAAATTCTGCTTTGAGATCTTAGCAAAAGAGTGAATTCTGAGCCTTACTCCTCTGAGTAGGCCCACAGTCTACTCCAAATAATATTATTCCATCAGAAAGTTCAAGAAAAAGCTGGATGGTAACTGAGACGGGGAAAAAACTAGTCTGGGGGCCAGAAGTTCTGCAGATCTAAAACAAAAGGAACATTGTCTGTAGTAAGATACTCATGATATAGATTTTTTTTCACAGCAGTGACTAAAATGTATGGAAATTCAGTGTCTAAATTGCCTGCATTTCTTTAAAAATCTCACCTAAGACCTTTGTTTATTTATTTATTTATTTTACAGATTGATTTGTGATGTCTGCCTGGCACTTAGAAGGCAAATTTGGTGCAGGTTGTTTTTTTTTTCCAACTTCACTCATTTACTTAAAAACTGATTCCTATACCTTTGTATATTTATTTGGATCTTATCTATAGTCTTTCTTGTGCTCACCAACAACCACAGCACTTCCTTCCCTTACTTCTAAACGAGCCAGATCTTCTGCTGTTTTGCCAATGACACAAGAGACATATCTGAAATAGATCTTGTTTAGCCATCTGATGCATTTCCCTTCACCTAGAAACCTGCTTATATATGAAGATTTTCACCTACTGAAATACCTGAATGGGCCATAAAACAAGGTACATGGACTGCCCTCACTTTTCCTTTCACAACTGTTTCTGAAACAGGCCTCCTGGGAAAAAGTTGTTTAGTTCATTTTCTGCTTTCAGCATGAAGAAAATCCTTTCATTTTGTCAGCTCATTTAATAGTATTTAGTGTGAAAATCTCTTTGGTGAGCAAACTGCTGAGAAATCCAGGGATTAGAAAAAAGGAATTTTTGTGTATCTAAACCAGGGGTGGGCAATTATTTTGGGCAGAGGGCTGCTTACTGAGTTTTGGCAAGCCATCAAGGGCCGCATGACAGGCAGCCCAGGGCAGATAAATATTAATTTTCTAATTTTTTTAGGGGCCCCGTGGGCTGGATAGAATGGCCTGGTGGGCTGCCTCAGGCCCCTGGGCCGCATTTTGCCCACCCCTGATCTAAACAGTGAAATGTGATTTGATCTGGTAAATAATATATATATATATATATATATATATATATATATAAATAAAACATTATATAATGTATAAAATGTTAAATACACGTTTAACAATTATGCATATATACGTATATATAACGACGAAATCTTGTCTCCATTAACTTTAGTAAGGGAAGGATTTGATTCATAAATGTACTTATCATTAATACTTCCAAGTCTATTATAGAGCATTTAATTAAAAATCCTGGCTAGCAAACAGAATCAAAGTCATGGCAGACTTTGTCTGTGGAGGTGAGACTGCAAAAGAAGACTCAAAATGACCATTTCACCAACACAGTTTAATATAGAGCTGGATAGTCATTTCTGGTGGCATGTGTGTGTTCTCCCTCCCACCTTAGTCAAGGACGATCAATTTTATTTTATTTTTTAAATGCCATAATCATTTGTATTGATCACTGTTCTTAATGGCAGTGCTTTAGAATCCATATCTGGCTTGGATTATTTTAACTTTGCTTAGCACTTCATGCTCAATTAGGCTGGCCTGCTAATGCATGTCAGTTTCATTTAATCTCTCTCGTGCTGGTAGTGTGAGAAAAGGGCAAGCTGACAAAATAATCCCACACTTTACTTACACTTTGCAATGAACTGCCCTTTTTCACTCAGTCAAATTTTAAACTGCTAAAGAGTTAGTTATGTGTCAGACACACAAGGACAAAAGTCGAGAAGGAATTGCTAGCCTTGAAAAGCAGAGGTAGGAGATGATTACTAGCATTTTGAACAACGGCTCTCAAATATTTTCTGTATTACCCTGTGTAGCAGGGCATTAAGGTGCCTGCTACTGAGAGCGCCAGGAAGACTCCTCAGGTGCTGGTTGCTGAGGCAACTAGAGGGAGCTAATGATCCGCACCTGCCTA
>NW_005842443.1:90803-93267 GCF_000455745.1 Alligator sinensis | reverse complement strand
CTGACAAGAAGGGGCAGGGCCTGGCTCCTATATAAACCACAGGCAGGAGGCCAGGCGGCAGTTCCCTACCAGCAGCCAAGGCAGAAGGAGCTCCTTGCCAGGGGGGAAAGAGAAGCCGAGCCGAGCCGAGCCGAGCCGAGCCGGGATGCCAGAGCAGTGTTAGTCACCACAGGGTGACAGAGAACCCTGGTAGGCCTGAGCGCAGTTTGGCTGGAGGCTTATGTTTGCTTTCTAGCCCAGGGGCTTGTGTTTATGTTGCTGTTTGGGTGAGGCTATAGAGGACCCCAGCCCCAGCGAGGGCACGGAGTTTGGGGTGTACAGACCCCAGTTCCAGAGAAGGCCCCAGTGAGAAGGGCGGCACTAGTTAGAAGCCCCAGGGTGGGTGTGGAGAGCCCCAGTGAGAGGGGCAGCATTACAGAGAAGGCCCCAGTGAGAAGCGCGGCGTACAGAGAAGGCCCACCAGGCTTAGATACACGGAACTCCCGGAACAGGAGCACTGTGGCCAAGTGGAAGAGAGGTAGCCTCCCTCTAAAAACACAGATCATCAAAGTCGTGGTGGGCAAGAATAGGAGGGTGCAAGTCAGAAGCTTGGCACAGTAGAGGAGGTGACAGGGGATAGCACAGCAACCCTGCCGTCCCTCCTGTTACACCCACCTTTTCTGTAAAGCAGGGATACATTTACAGCATTGGATTAGTAGCCCCCTCAAATTGATGGGTAATGGTCTATCACGTGACAGAGGTATGTGCCTTCAAAACCATGTCTCAGATCACGTGACTGTGAAAGAAGGAATTTCCTGTTCCCAGTATTGCAGCCCCTTATTATAGACATACTCCCTTCACAGTTCTTATCCCACACCTTCCCTGCAGCAGCAAGATAATTGTTCATACTCATTAGCAGGAGATCAGTGAAAAAAACACAATGGGCGCATCAACATGTGCAATTATGGTGCATGAATAAACTGCGGAGTTTATTACTCTGCAGTTTATTGCTCCCTGCCATGCTGTTTGAACGTGCACCTGGAAGCAATGAATTAACCAGCAATAAGCTCAGCAGTTTATTGATGCACAGCATGTTGAGCTGGGGTGGATCAGCCCTGGCTAGCAGGGGTCCAGGGAGTTAGGCTGCCAGGCTGGGGCTGGTCTCCCCAGCTCAATGTGCTGTGGAAGGGCTGGCTAGGGCATGAGGTTGTTTCAGTGTGGGGCAAGCCAGCAGACAGCCCCCACACTCAACCACCCATGTGCCCCTGCCAGCCCCTCCAGTGTCTATATGTGTGCTACTGTGGAGTTTTTTTACTCCGCAGCAGGATAGTACTTGTATTTACAAGTACTATCCAGCTGCAGAGTAATTTAATATACTCCAGCCTAATAGGGACACATGTGCAGTAAGCACCTCAGCATCTACACAACTAATTAGTCAACTATACGGTAAACATCTCATGTAGATGCACCCAATGAAAATAAACTTGCTTCAACACAACGGGTACAGCTGATTGGTTATGCCTTCCCATTTTTCAGCTGCACTGTTCACTTCCTGCTTTTCTTCATTTACTAGCATCAAAATGCTTCTCTCTGGCTTACATTTGCTCAAGCTTTACTCTCATCCATCCAGGTTGCTTTGCAAATTGCCTATAGGTAAACTACTAGCAGTTTTTGTGTTATTCAGAAATGAAAGAAAAAACTTGGAGGAATTACAAAGATTTTGGAAAATAGGATTTAAAATTCAAAAGGATTTTGATAAACTGGAGAATTGGACTATAGATGACAAACTGGAATTCAGCAAAGACAAGTTTAAGGTGTTATACCTAGAGAAGAAAAAACAATTGATGAATACAGAATTGGGGATAATTAGCTTGGGAGCAGCACTGCCAAAAAAGAACTAAGGGTCTAAGGTGTGTGATCCTGAGCAGATCTACGATTTTGAAAAGGGTCTTACAGATGGTGTGGTGCATCACCACATAACATAACATATTTTTCTCTAGTGAAAGAGAAACTGCAAGCTTTACTAATATGCTCGGGGCTTAGCACTATATTATTCAATTTAAGATCAAAGCAAAAACAAATATAACTTTACTGGAATGTGCAGTGATTTGCTAGATTATATGTTAAGTTCTAAAAACATAAAAAACTAGATAAAATAGTCAAAAGATGTCATTTCATTGGTCCTGCAGTTATTATTATTAAATGCACATCTATTACTGAGACTCATAAAATAAAATCTAGCCGTCTTGACAATGTCTCCAGTACTTCATTGCCAGTCATTTTATTAACTCATTAACCTGAGAATTAATATTACCACACTGGAAGATAGACACATGACTGAAATGGTTACATATCTAGAGCTAAAAATAGTGTGCAGGGTTATAAAATAGAAGACAGATATTACCAGGAAAAGCTGACAGACAGCAAAACAGCAGAAAAAAAGAACTAGTTTGAATAACACCTCTGGAGTGAAGACAGATCAGCA
>NW_005842443.1:89625-90793 GCF_000455745.1 Alligator sinensis | reverse complement strand
ATGATAGTGAGCTCTGAAATCAATTGACTCCCTCACTCCCTGAATAGAAATGCTGTTGCCTGTCCCAGGCAGTTGGTTTTAAAGTTTGGTGGAGCAGGAATCAAAGTGGGTGAGGGGTGCAACTGCACCTCCACTAGATCTACCCATGTGTAATCATAAACTCAATGTGATCAGCACACTCAGCAATGAGATGCAGTCACAAAAAAAGCAAACGTAGCTTTGAGCTGCAGTAACAGAAGTGCTGTATGTTAGACATGGGATGTGATAATACCAAATTATAATGCAGGTTACACTTCCGTTAAAGTAGTGTGTACAGTTCTAGGCTTCACCATTTAACAAGGATGCAGAGAGGATGGAGAGAATCCAGAGATTAATTGTAGCAAAACCCCCAGTTTTTCTTTTTTAATACATACATATATACATATATATACATATATATATGATAGATATGCATTCCCTTCCCTTCCCCAATTATTTCTGGCTTTTCTTTCTCTCCCTTCTATTCCCTATAGACAAGCCTAAGCAAGCTCAGACTTAGGATAAGCTTTAACATTTTTATTTTGGTAGGAAGTTTTTAGTTTTAGATATCCACTGTTTTATATTGTATTATTATCATTTTCATATTGATTTTTATTGTTTCATATGGATATTGTATGGTTTAGGCCTGTGTTTGTAAGTGAACCAAAAAAATGTCAAGTTTCATTTTTGTATGTCAAGTCTCCATCTTGTGCCCTCTGCCTAGGCATCCCATGTGTTGCAACTGTATGATTCACGTATCCTTCCCATATAAATTGGTCCCCGGATGAATGAGAGTGATTGGGAATAATTGAAATACAATGGTAGCAGGCCTCTACTGAATGGCCTGTAACAACCAGGCCATCACCTCGCATTGATTCATCCAGGAACCTCACCCAGGAACAGAGACAAGAACCCAGCATTTGAAAGGCAAAAGACCCTGCAGAACCAGCAACTCTACCATTGTAGCCCTCCATTACAGACACCCAAAACTGCACATCCCTGCATGGAATACACATGCTCAGTATGCCAGGGGCTGACCCTTGCCTGGGCATGCCTCCTGTCACTAGGGTCACACAAGGTCTGCCCCTATAAAAAGGGGCAGTGAAGACAGACCCAGTGGGATGCCCTCTCCATCTGGACCAGCACCATG
>NW_005842443.1:80512-89566 GCF_000455745.1 Alligator sinensis | reverse complement strand
TGGACAACACCTACTGGACAAGGACCCCTTTCCAGCCTGGCTAGGTAGCTATCACCCCCCACCCCCTCTTCAACCAGGACTTGGACTCTGCTTCTCTTCCCTACCTGGACTCCAACCCTTCCACTGAGTCTCTTCTCCTGCTGTGTGTGCGCGCCACCTCCAACACCTGTCCTGAGCTCCTCTCTGCCTCCAAACCCTCTGTTTCTTTGCCACTGTCTTATCCCCACTGCCTTTTCCTTTTCCCCTGAGCAACCAGGTTTCTGCCTCAGTTTCTTTCCTGGCTGTCTCCTCCTTGCCACCACTTATCTGCCCCCCCCTCCCCAATATCTCAGCTGTCTTCCTCAGTTTCCAGCCCAGTCTACCTTAAGTAAACCCAAGCTTCAGTTCCTTAGCCAGCTTCTCTCTAGTCCACCAATTCTAATCCCAGTTCTGGCAACTTTCACTCCCTACACTTTAACTCTCTCCCTCTCACTGGAACCTTCCCCCAACTATCCCAGGTACCCCAAACACATATACACACTGTACCATCCAAGTTAGGAACTTACCTGTGTGTATGTGTAGGTGGGTTGAATGTGTGTGAACTGGTGAGTGTGTGTATTTATTTATATATATGTGTATATATCTGTATATATATATATATGTGTATGTATGTCATTGTGTGCATGATATACAAATTAGTGATCTGTGTCTAACTTTTGGGGTGTATAGTGTATGTGCTTGAATTGGTGATAGGTATGCATGTGCCTGAGCTGGTAGTGTGTGTGTATATACACCTAATTCATTTGTGTGTTTGTATATGTGCAATTGCGTCACACCCTCCTGTCTAACAGCACAATATTGAGATCCTGAGAGTTGGCCCGAACCCACAGGGCTACAGAATGACAAGGATGGTAAAGGGATTGGAATACAAGGTTGTATAAAGCAGTAGTGTAATTGGGCAGGCAATGCCTGGCCCTAGGCAGAGAGAGAAAATTTTTTTTGAGGGGGCTGAGTCCTTGTGTACATGGGTATGTGTGTGTCCCCCACCCAGCAGGTAAGCCTGTGGGGAAAGGGGCAGGGGAGGGGAAAGGGCCTTGGGGGGAGGGCAGATTGAGGCCCCTGCTGTGACGGAAGGAGTAGGGCAGAGGCAGGGACTCGGGTGAATGGTGTGACAATCAGAGTCTGGGCAGCTTGTCCAGGGGTGCGGGAGCCTCCTGCCACTGTGCACACCCCAGGGAGGCCAGTGGGGTATGTGCCCCCCTGATCTGTGTGCAGTGCAGAGGTGGCTGCTGCTGTATGCTGGGCTTTGCACCCCTCTGCATTGAGAGCTGTGTGATGCCATGTGCATCCTGCCACTGGGCAGGCAGGGGTTGCAGCGCAGCTTGGCGGTGGGATGTGCATGGCACTGCACTGGTCCCAGGGTAGCTGCAGCAGTGTACAGAGCCCACCACACAGTGGCAGCCACCTCTGCCCCATGCACAGATCAGGGGGGCACATGCCCCCCAGGCCTCTGCTGAAGTATACAGAGTGGTGGGAGGCTCCTGCACCCCTGGACGAGCCACTCAGGCTCCGATTGTCCCACCACCCGGCCCAGCCGTAGCCCCATTCACTCCAGCCCCTTCCCCTGCCTCTGCCCCAATCCCTCCCTCACAGCACGGGCCTCAAACTGTCTCCCACTCCCAGCCCCTTCCCCTTCACAGAATCGACTGGTACTTGCCTGCCTTGCTGGGCAGCCAGTGATCCGCATGGCAGGCTGCAATCCTGGCTGTGTGCGCGCCCCTCCCCACCCCTGCTGCAGCCACCCAGGGCCTGCAGCTGGGCTGCCTTGCAGCCCTACCTGCTGCCCTGTGTTGTTTTGTTTTGTTTTGTTTTGTTTTGTTTTGTTTTGGGGGGGGGGAGCTGAGCCCTGTTAGCCCCGACCTTCCACCACCTATGTGCCTGGGCTCCAGCCCCAGCCACAAACTTGGTGGGAGCACCAGAATGGCACTCCCACCAAACCACATCTTGATAGTAGTAGCAGCTGGGCTCAGAGACATCACATTACTGCTATAGCAGCAACAACTGGGGCAGGAACACCATGTTGAGGCAGCAGTACCTTGGGACTTCTTTTTATCTCTAGAGCACACCTCTAGTGCAGGGAAAGGTTGAGAGAACTACTACATATGTTTAGGTTGAAGAAAAGGAGATTAAAGGATGCAGGGATTATAGCTTTTCAAACAGTTAAAAGGCCACCACAAAGAAAATGGCAGGACACAAAGTAATAGGCTTAAATGGCAGCAAAACAGATTTATATTAAATCTCGTAAACATCTTAACAGGAAATTGTGAAAAACCTTCATTGGAGGTTTTATATGTAAGATGTGGGATGTGAGTCTACCACTCTACTAGATATGCATTTTCCTGGGATTGCTTATGAATATGTATCTGTTCAGGGGATTGGGCTAGCTGACCCTTGTGGACCCTTCCAACTCTACGCTTCTAATGTTCACATGATTAATTTACAACAAAGAAACACCTGTCAAGCCAAAGCCGTGCAGAAGGAAGAGAAAGAAAAATGAAACTCCTACAAGTAGACAAAAGCATTAATGAATGAAGATACACACATGACTGAAATGGCTATATAAGCCACAGGAACCACTGTATTGCTCACCAGAAGTCTAAGGAATGCTGCTGGGGGAGAATTGAAGTTAACTAATAGCTGCAAAGGAAGACTACCCATGTAATGCAACATTATCAACATACTTTTTTAGGTATTCTTTGAGTAGTTCTATATTCTGCAGATTTCTTTAAGAAAAACAGGAAAAATGTTTCTACATTTTAGCTATTGTGTTCTTGTACACAAAGTCTAATTCTACACCTTTGGATGGCCAACCTGCAGCATGGGTGCAACAAGTGGCACAGACCACCTCTGCCTGTGGCACCTGGCAGATCAGGGAGGGACAAGCAGCACAGCAATTGATAGGGCAGGAAGCAGAAAGCAGACCAGGAGATCAGGCAGGGATAACAGGCAGGAAGCAGAAAGCAAAGGAGGATATTGGGTAGGGAATACAGAGTAGAGAGCAGAAAGGAGAGCAGCAGATTGGGCAAAGTAAGGGGATCAGAGTGGCAATCAGGGAGGGTGCAGGGCTAATTGGTGGCATGCCTACCAAAAGGACTGGCCCCACTATTCTACACCAGTAGATAGAGCTTGGAGTGGGGCTCGTTTGAAAATGGTTGCTGTGTCCATAAAATATTTCAGTTAAAAGGGGGGAAAAGTGTTTTTTAAATGAAAATTTTCTTCAAAATATTTGGATTTTAGTTGAAACATGGAAAATCCCAGAGCTATTTTTGTATGTAGCCTATTTGTTTCAGTATTTGACTGCAGAGAATGTAATGCTTTTAGTTTTTGGCTGAATTATTGTTTAATCTTCAGCTGCCAAAGACGAAGTGTTTGGTTTTTCATTAAAAATTAAAAAAAACCCCAAAAGCAGACATTTGAAAAAATTCACAAAACAAAACAAGTTTTGAATGAAGCATTTGACTAGCTCCACTGATTTCAGTAGAGTAGGATTAGAACTACAGTTATTTTGCTATGAATGTTTCAGAGTATCTTTACTATGAGTTCCATGCATCTTCAAAAATCATTTTGTGTATTTCATGCATCACAGCATTAATACCTTTCTTTTTGTGTGTGTGTGTTCTGGTTTTGAAAATAACTAAGGACAGGCCCCTTTAGATGTACAGAATGTTAATCCAGATGCTGTGGTTTTCCTCCTCCATCCACATCACTGTCTTCAGTAGATTTCAATTTTAAAAGTTACACAGCTATTTCACTATAAAAAAGTGAAAAGAAAATCCATACTTAAGTTGGATACCATCCATGTTGTAAGTAACATGGTCTTCAATGCCCACGAGCTCTATCATGGAAACACTGAAGCCAATAATACATGTTTTAAACTTAACTGCAATTGGTTATTACTATAATAAATATACACATATATTCACACTTATATAACAGTTTTTGTTCATGAATACCACTATAAATGTAGCAGGGGTATAGGTTGTAGCCATGTTGGTCTAAGGACATAGGTTCCTTGGGTGAAGCTGATATCTTTTATTAGACCAACCCAAATAGTTGGATAATAGTTATTAAGCAAGCTTTCGGGTTCAAAAACCCTTCGTCAGGCTGAGGAAATTTCAGCAGTTGGTGTGTGCTCTTCCTTGAGCTGAAGATTAAATTACTTTTCACTCCATCCAGGAAGAGCGCACACCAACTGCTGACACTTCCTCAGCCTGACGAAGGGTTTTTGAACCCGAAAGCTTGCTTAATAACTATTCGGGTTGGTCTAATAAAAGATATCAGCTTCACCCAAGGAACCTTGTCTGACTATAAATGTAGTCCACTTATAAAAAAATATATATATTTTTTTACAATAAATATCAGCATTTTCCACTGGGGAAAGAAGTCTCGGGTAATTTATTAAAGATTAAGTGAAAAGCTTTTATTAAAAATCAGCAAACTATTGAAGAGCCCACATTAGTAAGGTACGAAATTCACCCCACTGCAGAGAGTCAACACAAAGCTTAATGCTTCACTTAAGCCAACACAACACATCTTAAAGGCTCTTACTCTGGCTGCTTGACTTGTGTCCTTCTCTCCCCGCATCTTCCTAACACCTCCACAAAGGGGTCTGACACAATCAGTCCTATTTATGGGAAACTCTAATTGACATCAATGTGAGTTTCCCCGCATAAGAACTTGAATGAGGACCTTAGGATTTGGCACTATGTTAAGGGTCATGGGTGTCTGCAGTGATTCCAAGTAAACTGGGAAATTTGGTAAGGGCATTCATGTCTCTTTACAAGTTAAAAGGAGTGAATGGACGCAGCAGAATGGGATTTTCAAAAGCACTTGATATTGCCTTGACTGCTCACCACAGAAATCAGTGGTGAAACTCTCATTGATTCCAACAGGAACAGAACTAGGTCAGTGTTGAGTGTCTGTATATCTCCCTTGAAATGTGCACCATCTTCATCATGACTTCTACAAATGGTGATAGGCTCTTGATGGAAATCAATACACAGAGAAAATGTTATTGACTGTACACTACAATGGCATTTGTGCCACGGAAGCTAAATTCATCTCCAAAATACTTTCCCCGGTAACAAAAAATAGTATGAAAATATGTCTGATCCTTTGGCTTGCTATGGTCTAAAAATAAATGTAAAGGAAAAAAATGTTCAGTGTGTAGGTAATAATGTGTAGTTACATCATACGCTAATTGTTAGTTAGTACATTGTATTGGATGCACGGGCTTGTGGTAATGTAATCTCCTGTTTAATGAAAAGTGGAAAGACTGCTTTTTAATATTTACACTGTTGAACTCATGCTGTAAGGAGGTTAAATTCACCTGTGCTCTCAGGCCTGATCTGGATTCTGCAGTGGCCATGGATCAAGCAGTGGAAAAGGAGTTAATGCAGCCATCATTTGCTTCCTTGCTACCAACAAGTGTTCCCAGCAGGGCTCCAGAGCTGGGAATTCAGTGGCAGGCCTTAGCCCTGCATGTCCTGCCTCCCCCAAAACCTGGCCTCTCTAGGAGCCCCATAGGCTGTCTTGTTTGACACTTCCACATTGTAACTAACAAATGTGGATGTGGAAACTGATAATATTTAAATTAATTATTACTGCTATATGCGACTTCCAAAGATCAATCTACGAATTCTATTCATGTCAAGAATTAAATGTGAAGAAATTAAGGAAAAATAAAAGAACGTAGAGGATCAGAGAAAAGAATCATTAAGGTATGACAGTTAATTGGACATAAAATATGACCTAATAATGATTAGAAACAGCTCTGCAGGGACAAACCCACTTCTAGCAAATGCTATTCTTCTACATTTGAAAGACAGACTCCAAAAGATGGTATCTACATTGCTGAGAAGTCATCAAGGATGTTTTGTCCTTTTCTCAAAGCAGTTAAAATAAAATGAAAAAGATGAAAGATCAACTCTGGGAAAATGATCCCAAATATCTATCACATAGCTGTTACACACCATCTTTTAAATACCACTGAGAAAATAACACCATTTACCATAGTCATAAACCACAATGTGGTAGTTGAAGTATTCTTCTGTAGACATCACCACTCACAAGGTTGGTTGATTCAAAAGGAAAAAAAGAAGAGGACAGATGTGCCACGTTCCAAGTTAGACTCAACAGAACCCAAGGAGATTGTGACTCACATTTGCTGACCATGAGAGGGCTTTAATCCAAACACAGCACACATTTCATACAGTGAAGAAGTCTACAGAGATCCCTTGTATTTACAGAAAGAACGAGCTTGTGAAGAGATGTGACATATCATTGGCCAATGACAACTGTCAGTCTCAGAGAAAAATTGGCTCAATTTATTTAACAAAAAGAGAAGGTATTGCACAACGACAAAAAAAATCCAGAAAACTCTAGAACCTTTCTATCTACTAAGCCAACTTGACTGGATCCAAATACAAAGAGCCTGACCAGAGAAGAGGAAGAAGAGACCAAAATGTGGTTGATCCTGAGTTTTTTCCCCTTATTCAAACATTTACAATTTAAGATTCAGATTTCTACCCCAAATCCTTGTTTGTGAAAGAGGTTGTGTCACTGTTTATTGCATCATTATAATCAAAGTTACTACTTACAAATAAATCGGTTCTCAAAAGCTGCTATTTTTACAGTTAATGTGTAGATTCCATCTCTTACTGCTAAAATTTAAATAATCTCATGTAAAGCACTTTTGTTTGATGGCACTGATGTATTGCCTAATAAACTAGCAGACTGCTCCAGGTGCATAGACCTCTTGATTCTCAATTTTAGTATCACTTACCTATCAGCTTTGTGAGTGAATCCTCAGAAGACAATATAACAAACATTTGAACAGTCCCTTAAGAGGTGGGAAAGGGCATGCAAATGCAATAACCATTATGTTAGCCAAGAGTAGTAGTTTAAATCATTAATCCTACAGGATTCCAAAAAAGTGAATTTTGACACTTGCAGAGCTACGGCATCTTACCTATTTTAATGTGCTTCATTAAAATCGGTAACGACATTAACCTTTTTTGCTTACAGAATAAATGCCACTGTCATTTTATAAGACACTGTATCTTTCTTGGAAAATTCAGCAATGATTCATTTTAACTGTACTATGTTACATCACATTATGTGTGTCATTTTATGCCAGACTGAAGTCATCTCACTCTGGAAAGAGATGTGTGAATGAAGAGGCTGTGGGGTGTGCATAGTTTAAAGAATTCTGCTGGTAGCATTCTACTTATGACCTCGGCCCTGTAGCAAATCATAGGAATGTCTTCAGACTGAATAAGTTATCCAATTGTTAGTATTTCCTGAAGTTTTATGAAACCATTGTTCATAAACACTGAAGCATATGTCACCATTCTGTAGCTATAGATATCTGAGAGGCAGGTAGCAGAGTTCAAAAGGTCTTGATCATTTTTCTCCCCATGAGTACAATCAGTTCATTTAGCACACATATGGTATATTCCTGTCTTAGTAATTCTTTATGGTTCTTCCTGGGCTGTGTCTAGTCATTCAACCTGTACATCACTAGCTAGACAAGATTTTTCAAGCAAAATCCCACTCCCCTTCTATGCAATGTGCAACAGAACCTCGCCCAGTGCCCTCCACTGGCCATCCAGCAGATTGCTGTCAGGTGATCCAGCAGCTTGACCCACAGCCTATGGATTCCAATCAGAGTCCAGATGCTGAACCTACCCTTGGGGTATTGAGGCGCACTACCAGGGTGCAGCCCCTCTGTCCAGCACCCTTTGCGAGAGCTGGAACTTACAGTCCAACTGCTGGCCCCTGGGGTCCAGTAGTGACTCCACACCAGCCCTGTATAATACGCATATACCCTTTCCCAAAATCTCACTAAAAGCCTCAGCTGCCTGTTTTAAAGAAGAAGTAAGGAGAAGTTTAATTCTTCAGGAGTTGATTAGCAAATATAAGCAAATTGAAAAAGATTTGCACAGAGTTTCTGAACATATACTAGTGCTTCTTTTTTTTCAAGGTGAAGAACAGGAGAGGTCAGATCATTTGAAAACAACAAACACCCTGAACAGACTCCCTTCAAATTATTTCTCCCATTCCTCATGGGACTGACTATCATCAGGCAGGTAGGCAGTAGGGCTGTGCGAAATTTTGCTAAGTGTTTCACTTCGAAGCTGTTTTGACACATTTCAAGCTCAAAACAGCGACATCGAAATGAAACAAAAAGCATCAAAACAGCTTGGAAATGAAACGAGGGCACTTGAAACATTTCAAAAGTTTTGAAACGTTTTGTTTTGAAACAGCCTGGTGGTGGGAGGCGAGCAGAGCCAATGCTGCGCTCTGCCTCCTGCCACTGGGCTGAGCTCCATGGGCCCGCAGAGCTGCGCTGGTCCCAGGCAGCAGTGGCAGCCTCTTGTCATCCGACACAGATCCAGGGATCCGCGCCTCCAGGAGGCCTGTGGGGCTGTGTCAGACTCCTCCCAGGAGTGTGGGCCCCCAGATCTGTGCCTGAATGACAGGATTTGCCACTGCTGGCAAATTTTGCTTTCAAGATTTTGAGGGGCAGTTTCTGAACGTCTCTGCACCTATCTCCTTGAAACTTGGCAGGGCTTCATGCCCTCAGAAGGGGCTACCATCCCTGCAATTTGCATCTGAATCAGGCAAGAAATGATGTTTTAGGCATTTTCATGATTCATTATAGTCTATGGGAGAAACATCAAAATGAGTTGAAACAGTTTCAATGAAACGAAATGGACAGTACTTTGAAACAAAATGAAACAATGAAATGAAACACTGTCCCTTCAAAACAGCAAAACAGACATCAAAATGAAAGATGGTGCTTTGCACAGCCCCAGTAGACAGACAGCTAGCTCATGTTTTTTACTTCTCATTTAGGTTCACAGGCTACAAGAGCCAGTTTAATTTCTTCCCTCTTCCTAATGCTTCCTATGTATTTCTGAGAGACTTTGTGAGTCATAGATTCATAAATGTTAGGGTCGGAAGGGACCTCAATAGATCATCGAGTCCGACCCCCTGCATAGGCAGGAAAGA
>NW_005842443.1:79970-80447 GCF_000455745.1 Alligator sinensis | reverse complement strand
GTTCCAGACCTTGGCCACTCTAACTGTGAAGAAGTTCTTCCTAATGTCCAATCTAAATCTGCTCTCTGCTAGCTTGTGGCCATTATTTCTTGTAACCCCCGGGGGCGCCTTGGTGAATAAATACTCACCAATTCCCTTCTGTGCCCCCGTGATGAACTTATAGGCAGCCACAAGGTCGGCCAGCCACAAGGTCGCCTCTCAACCTTCTTTTGCGGAGGCTGAAAAGGTCCAGGTTCTCTAGTCTCTTGTCGTAGGGCTTGGTCTGCAGGCCCTTAACCATACGAGTGGCCCTTCTCTGGACCCTCTCCAGGTTATCCGCATCCCTCTTGAATTGCGGCGCCCAGAATTGCACGCAGTACTCCAACTGTGGTCTGACCAGCGCCCGATAGAGGGGAAGTATCACCTCCTTGGAGCTATTCGTCATGCATCTGCTGATGCACGATAAAGTGCCATTGGCTTTTCTGATGGCTTCGTCAC
>NW_005842443.1:76530-79398 GCF_000455745.1 Alligator sinensis | reverse complement strand
GCGCCACGAGCATTCAAATATTCCCGCCAGTGGCTCTGCAATGATGTCGGCCAGTGCTTTCAGCACCCTCGGATGGAGCTTATCTGGGCCTGCCGACTTAAAGGCATCCAGTTCTTCCAAGTGACTCTGCACCATCTCAGGGTCTACGCATGGAAGTCTGGCGCCTTGCTGCTGCCTCTCTACAATCCCAGTGAGAGACTTGTCGTGCCCCTCACTTAGGAACACTGAGGCAAAGAACTCGTTGAGGAGTTCAGCCTTGTCCCCCCTGTCCGTCACCAATTGCTTATGCCCATTTAGCAGGGGTCCTATTCCTCCCTGGGCCTTCCTTTTACTCCCTATATATCTAAAAAACAATTTCTTGTTGTCCTTTACTTGGGATGCCATCCTCAGCTCCACGGTAGCTTTGGCCCGTCTAACTGCCTCCCTACAAGCACAAGCAGGGGAGGTATATTCGTCTTTGGTGATCTCTCCCTGTTTCCACTTTTTATGTGCTCCCCTTTTGGCCCTTAGGCTGCCCTGGATTTCTGCAGTCAGCCAGGGAAGCCTCCTGGCCCCTTTCCCTCTTTTAACCCGCATGGGGATCATCTCGCTAAAGAGAGTCCTTTAAAACTCTCTTATGTCACCTGTGTATTGGGTTAGTCCTTGGTACCTTTTGGCTGCTCAATATCCAGTCATGTCTTGAAACTAGGACAAACTAGGAAAAACTGATTTTCTAGTCCCAGTAATGAACTTACTGGGGCAGATCCAGAGGGGACGCAGTGGCATGGCTACACCCTGCTTTCAAACCGTACTGTTCTGCTAGAGCCTCTGAGTACTTTAAAAAAGGCCCCAGAGTGGAAGAGAAAGAGAATCCCCCTTTCCCTTCTGTGCTTGGAGGTATGTCCCCTCCCCCTCCTTCTCTAGTCTCTGCTGCCCTTCCAAGGGTGAGGGAATTTTCACAGCTACCCTATGCAGCCCATCTGGGGTGGGCAGGGAACTGGGCTCCCCTAGGGAAGCCATAGTGGTAGTAGTTTTCCACACCTGATCCTGGGAAGACTGGACAGTGTGAAGGAACCAAACCCCTCCCCATTGCTGCTGCTGCTGTTCCCAGCTAAACCTAGCTCCTGCTCAGCCTGGCTCAAGCAGGCAAGAGCAGCTCTGAAGCGTCCTCTGCCACCAGGACAGCAGGGAAAGCAGCAGTGACTAGAGGACAAGAGGAGGGAAGGAAAAGAGAGAGGGTAGAGGACAGACCTCTGAGCATGGACAGGAAAGAGGGGCATGCTTACCTGCTTTGGGAACTTTAAAAAATCTCCAGAGGTTCCTGCAGTGCAGTTAGTCTACACTGGTGGGTTGCAGGGGAGGAGGATGCGAGAAGGGGTGCAGTCACCCCTGCAATGAGGATGGCTGTTTCAACATCTCCCCTTTGCCAAATCCTTGATCCATCCCTGCAACTTACCATATCCATGCTTCATTAAAGAATTAGAAAGAGCAGACCGAGGGAAGTTATTATTCCCTTCCAGTTTTAGGCACCCCACTACAGAAAGGAACATGGAGAAATTGGAGAGAGTCCAGCAGAGGGCAAGAAAAATGGTTAGAGGACTGGGGCACATAACTTATGAGGACAAGCTGAGGGAACTAGGCTTATTTAGTCTGGAGAAGAGAAGTCTGAGAGGGCATTTAATAGCAGCCTTCAACTATCTGAAGGGTGGTTCCAGAGAGGATGGAGCTAGACTGTTCTTACTGGTGGCAAATGAAAGAGAAAGAAGCAATGGTCTAAAATTGCAGCAAGGGAAGTTTAGGTTAGATATTGGGAAAATCTCTCTCACTAGGAAGATAATAAAGCACTGGTACAAGCTACGAAGACAGGTTGTAGACTCTCCATCCTTGGAGGTTTTTAAGACCTGACTAGACAAAGCCTTGGTTGGGATGATCTAGTTGGGGATGGACCTGCTTGAAAAAGCGGTTGGACTGGATGGCCTCCTGAGGGCCCATCCAGCCCTAATTTTCTGCGATTCTAAGGTTGAGTACTGGTGCTTTAGGCCAGTGTTTCCCAACCAGTGCTGTCAGAAATGAACAGGTGTGCCGCAGAATTTTGCCATGGCAAAGAGCTACAATGAGCTACAACAGGTATGAGGATGGGGAATGCCTTAACAGGCATGCTGAAGAAAAATGTTATTAAGGTAAGTGTGCTTTGGGCTGGAAAATGTTGAGAAACACTGCTTTAGGCCACTCAATATCTTAATGACCTTCAGTGTAGTTACTACCTAATAGGGCTGTGCAAAGCTTCAGGTGGTGATTTGATTCAGAGGAGATTCTGCCCGATTTGACAGCTGAATCTTCTAATCGAATTGGGAGACCAATAAAAAGGTCCGAATCAATTTGAAGCTCTCTGAACTGACTCAGAAAAGATTTGGAGAGCTTTGGAGAGATTCTGAGACTTGGGCAGTCCCTGCTCACTGCAGCAGGGAGCTGGGCCTGGACTCCGTGCCAGTAAGTGTGGGGGAGAGGGGCTGCAAGAGGGGGAAGGGAACCATGGGGGGACCCTACTCACTGGCTCCTGCCAGGCAGGGGGGCAATCCCCACTGCACCCCACTGTCCCCCACTGCATGTGGAGTTCTGCCA
Source organism: Alligator sinensis (assembly GCF_000455745.1). Taxonomy (NCBI): domain Eukaryota; kingdom Metazoa; phylum Chordata; order Crocodylia; family Alligatoridae; genus Alligator; species Alligator sinensis. The sequence continues at coordinate 76,797 of NW_005842443.1, read as the reverse complement.
TGAGCCCCCATCCCCTGCCCATTCTCCCAGCCCTATTCGATGGTTGCCCTGCCTGGCACCAGTGTCCTCGCGGTTTAAAAAAGAAAAGCCCCCCTCACACTGGCTGCTACAGCAGCTGTTGCAGCTTCTGGGGGCTCATGGCAGAGCCCCCCCACGCAGTGTGGGGCAGTAGGAGGCAGCAGGGATTGCCCCCCCACCTGGCAGGAGCCAGTGAGTGCGGGGCTTTAAAAAAAAGGGGGGGGGCACTGGGATGCTAGGGCTGGGTGT
>NW_005842443.1:55029-76520 GCF_000455745.1 Alligator sinensis | reverse complement strand
CTGGGATGCTAGGGCTGGGTGTGGCAGCCATGGGGGGTGCTGGGAGAGTGAGCAGGGGTTGGAGGGCTCTGTAGCAGTGCCCCCCCACACAACATGGGGTATTGGGGTGTAGTGGAGATTGCCCCCCTGCCTGGCAGCAGCCAGTGAGTGTGGGGATTTTTTTTTTTATTTATTTTTTTTAAAAGCCAGGATACTGGGGCCAGGCAGGAGAGCCATTGACAGGGCTGAGAGAGTGGGTGGGGGATGGGCCGTGTTTGATTTGGAGATTTGGCCGATTCGGTGGCAACCGAATCTCTGAATCAGATTCGTCTGAATCGATTTGGGACAGTGATTTGAATCACCCTCCCCCAAATTGGCCAAACCTGAATCTGAAGCAAATACTAGCTGCTTCGCACAGGTCTACTACCTAGCATTTTATATATATATAATATAGGTAACAGCTTACTCCTAGGAGGGTAGTAAAGCACTGAAACAGGCTTTCTAGAGAAGTTGTATAATCTCCATCACTGGAGATTTTAAAGACCCTGCTACACAAAGCCTTGGCTGGGATGATCTAGTTAGGAATGGTCCTTCTTTGACCAAGGGGTTGGACTAGATGACCCCCTGAAGTCCCTTCCAACTCTAATTTTCTATAATTTCTATGAATAGTCTTTACAGGTAAATGGTCTCCATTTTCCCTAGTATGGTGGATACATATTGGAAGCCTTGTCAGTAAGGTGAATATACATTGTCAAAGGTATTCAAAATATGTTAGTAATAACTGCATAATAATTTCATATCAAGCAGAATTCATGAGTTGTTCAGATTCCTCAGGTCACCACACCTGGATAGTCTATCTGAAGTCAATTATTCTTCCTGAACGAATAAAGAAACTAAGTTTGACCCCTATGGAATTTGGAGGATTTTAAAGTGACCCCAATGTACTTTCCATAGACTAAGGCTTGAATTCTTCATTCAGCATCTTTCTCAGTACATATGAACTTATTAACTCCTACAATTGCACAAAAATATTTTATACTGTTTAATATTTTATACTGTTTTATATTTTATACTGTTCAAGTGTATCCTCAGCCACAGCAGGGAAAACCCAATACCAACAACAAAGGTCTTAGAAGATAAGTAAAAGAGAAACAGGTTTAAAAGTTAGCTTGAGAATTTTTTTTAAGGTCTACACATCCTTTTATTGATTTAGGAATTCTAGACAGCTTTAATTGTTTTTAAGCATGTCCATCTATATTTCAGTTGAGGAGTCCTTCAGCCTAATGGGAGAGCCTGTTCTATATATTTATTTAGTTTTAATCTAGCTATTGCAACCATACATTATGCATGATTCAGTTGCAGGACTTATACATCGAATGTAACATTCTAATGTATGGGAAGAAACATAGGAAATGCCTATAAAATGGAAGAGGATGGATATCTACTACTCCAAGATTCCCAGCTGAGTCTTCCAAAATGGGTGAAAGAATTCTCTGGGCGTGATGGAGAATTTTCTAATAAAATTAGATAGTAACATAGTAGTTGTAAAACAAGCCATGTTGAAAGGGTCAAATATTATGACTGGCTTGGTTTTAATACCAGTATTTGTTGCTTTATTTATGGTTCACGCTCAGATATCAAAGTGTGAATGCAGAAAATATTCTACTAATGAGAAATTATGCAACATGACTTGCAGACTTATAATACTGTATTTCACAACATTAGCAAACACTAGATAAATAAAATTATAAAAATAAGAGTGGATACAAAAATATCATAAGGTAGCTCTTTATAACTGCAACTGCAATGCCTCCCTTCATAGTAACTTAAAAACTTTTCCTGGCCTGTAATAGCTTGGGATGGCTATTTGTATTCTGTTCATACTCTGACATCTTTGGCCACATGTACCTTTTTATGCCAAAAATGTAAATTTCCATACTGTGAACAAAAAAAAGTTGTTTCTACATGGGTTTGAGGCAGCATGAGGACAGACTGAAGTTGGAAATCTAAATGAAAAAAACAGACATTGGTAAAGTAGGTCAGTATGATAATCATTTATCACAAGTTATTTTGAAGGTCAGGGATCTCTTACTGTAGTCTTTGGCTCCCTGTCAAAAAAAGCAGCAGTAGCAGCAGCTTTTCTATGGTCAAAATATGGCAAAGACAGAACAGAGCCGGACAAGAAAGTTTTACCATCCTACAAGATTGTTCTGGGTTACAAAACCTTTTCCAGTCTCCTTTGGGATGAAATAATGCCTGTCTAATGTCATCTGGAGAAGACCTTATGCTTGAAAGTAGGTCTAATTCATATCCCAGGTGAATACCCTGACTACCTACGCTACTTCTTCTGGGGCAGGGATGTTGGCTCTCAATCTCTCTCTCTTCATTCCCCTTCCCTTCCCCCTCCACGCTTTTCTCAATGACACTTGAGTCAGAAGTGGTATATGCCTACAAAATGTTTCAGTTACAACAAATGAACATTTCCAATGAAAAACTGTTTAATCAAACAATTCTGGAGAAACTGTAGCACAGATTGTCAAGCCCAGACTAGCCACCATGTTCCTTCTTTCCATCTTTCTCCCTCAACTTTGTAACTCAAACTATCTAAGATACCTTTTCGTTTCCAGGTCAGAGAAAAGGATGCTTTTAAGAACAATTTTTTAAAAACTTTTCCTTCTCTTCATTTCTCCATTCCTCAGAGAAGTAATTCTCCTTCCACAGTGTCTGATTCCCGTCCCCTGCTGCATCACATCTATAATTAGATAGGTTTAGAAATTAAATTCTTTTGAGAATGATTTTTTTCATTTTTCCCCTTCTGAAGCACCTAATATACTTTTTCATGTTTAATGATCAATAATATAATTTTCCTTGTGTAGCTCAGTGTCTGTTCAGATGTGTGCCATGTGTTGGGAAGCAGGTGGCTTATGTGTCATGTAAATAAAAATTCAGAAGCACAAACATCATGTCTCCATTTGAATTTTAGATCATATCTTCAGGGCTTTTAGTCATAGAGCATTATCCAGAAATGATTAATTAATCAACACTGTATGTTGATAAAGCTGCAGATCTGTAACGCCTTTATGTTTTGTAAACTACTCAGTACTAAACTTTCCTCCCAGGCAGCACCTGCTGCTGGATGGCAGGTTCTCCTAACAAGTCTCCACCCTGCTGATGCTTATTAAAATAAGAGTCCTGGTAATGGGAAGGGATCAGATTGTCAGACAACTACTATGGACCACAAAGCCACCAAATTAACAAAGGTAGGCATCAGGGAGGTCATTTTAGTATTGTAATTTTCCATTATTAAAGATAAGAGCAGCATTTTAAACTACTTCCTCTGAAAAAGGTTGGAAAACCCATTTGTCTTCTGAAAAATTATAGTGCCAAAGTTAAAGGCCAAATGTAATCATTAAAGAGTGAAACAGGATTTTTTTTGTACTGCTTGGGCATGTCTGCATGTTCATTAATGCGCCGTAATTACGGTGCATTAAGGTTAGTACTTGTGCCACCAAGTGATCAAGGGGGCAGATAAACCCCAGTACAACAAAGGGCCGGGCAGTTCGGCCAAAGTCCCACCCACCCACCAGCATTGCTTGGTAGGGGCAGGAATGGGTTGGTTCGTACCTGAGGGAGCGGAGCTGGAGGGCACGCTGTGCTACCACTGCGGTTCTTGAGCACTTTCATGTTGAGGCTTAAGAAATGGGCATGCTCTGACATCAGAAGCCCACGCCCACCACCAGAACTACAAAGACCAGGTACACTGGTCTGGAGGGTAAGAGAGAACAGCCCACTTCACTCACCCTGACAGGGAGGCGAGTAGGCAGTCATGCTTGTTCCCCAGATTGGAAAGCCAGTGGGGTTGCGAAGCAGGACAGGGAAGTGGAAGGCCCTGCATGGCAGTGCATGTCGAGGGGCCCAAAAACAGAAACCCTGGAGGAGGACCCAGGGAAGAACCCATGCCAGAACCTGGAGGACATGTACCTGGCAAGTAGGATAATGTAGGAGATAAAAAAAAAAAAAAAAAAAAAAAAAAAAAAAAAAAAAAGGAAAACAAGGGAAAGAAACAGGTTCGAGCATGCCTACAGGGGAGAGGGGGAGAAACCCCATCCTGAAGGTTGAGTTTTGAAGCCAGTATTACAACTGACAGGGAACTAATGGACTGATCCCTGCATTTTCAGTTGAGGTTAAAATTAATTATTGTTCTTATGAATTGATTAGTTTGATATGCCTGACTTCTCTTTGAGTTAGTATTGTGAATTAGGACTTTCTAGGATCCTTGATGGATATAACTAGATTTTTCTAACCCAAATATAAGGAGGGTTTGTGTGTGACCCATAGATGAGAAAAGCATAAGAAAAATATTTGCTCACAACTAGACTAACTGGAGCCATTGAACATGGTTGGTTAGTGGATGAGGTATAGGGAAGGTGGAGCCCCACGAATACACCACTGAAGGGACATGCTCACAGCAGTCTGTAGTAACATAGGAGCCTCCCTTTTCTTCATTCTTTCTATTTTAAAATCAAGACATGGCAGGATAGTCAAGGGGGACCTTCCCATGAGGGAATAGCTCTAAGTACCCAGATACCGACTGAAGGAGGTTGCTAAAGTAGGAAAAATCAGTCCCAACATTCCCAACACCAACTATTTTGGTCAAAGCAGGTACAACCTGTAATAACAGGTACTAACCTTAATGCACCATAATTGGCGCTACTGTGCATTACCACAGATGAATGCTTTTTGTGTGATGCTAAATGTGCATTGAACTAAATCTACTGTGCATTAGCATGGTTTTTGCCAGCTGCACTAATATGCAGTAGAATTGCCCAATGTGCATTAAGCATCTTGTGTAGATGTACCCACTTAGTAGCAAATCTCAGTACAACTCTGTGAAGTCACTCACAACTCCATAGTTAAAAATGAATAGATAAATTAATAACTTTACATGCTCTTTTGTGTACACTTCTTTCTTTGGTGCATAATCACACATGGAAGCAGCAAACAATCTAACAATTGTAATTTTGGTTAATTACTCTTTTCTGAATAAACATGTATAAATAAAATATTTTAAAAACGTTTCCATACTGCATCTTAAATCCACTATTACCTCATTTCTGGATTTGTCTCTGGGCTTCCAAGTACTTCTGTGCACTAAGGGAGCTAACCCTTGCCATACTGGTTCAGCCCATCTTGCCTATAGTTTTAAATACTATGTTGTAATGGATAGACACACAAAGCTTGAAAAGATGTGGGGAATAACAAATCTTGCTTACTCAGTCTGCTTGAGAAGGAACAAAATAATGAACTTCCTGTGATGAGCACTAACTAAGCAGTGAGTAAATGAGATTACTTCATCAGGCAAATTATTTTACATATTTTCATAATGAGCAGCAGGTAATGGATGACCCGAGTGACAAGAGATTCTAATATCCAAGCCTGGGCATTTTCTATAATATATTAGTAAAAGTATAATAGGGTCCTCCATTTACCTTCAGTGTCTGTATTATTAATATTTAACTCCCTTTTTTGTAAAACCTCATGAGAGACCTAGCGTAGGCAGGCTTTCATATTGGCCTGTGCTATCAAGGCATTTACATGGCCTCTTCTCATTGTCACCTTCAAACAGGTGTGTATTTAGGCTCACAAGAGCCTTAAGAGACATAGCAGCAATGTTATCCTCACTTTTTCCAGTGGCTTACTGAGGTGCCCAGAGAAAATCAATTTCCCGTTATGTCATGAGACCCTTGGTGGTATCCAAATATAGGACTACTGGAGGTAAAAGTTGAGTGTCTACTGTCCAATCTCAAAAACTCAAGTTTGTCATCAGAAAAAGCTATAGCATATAAACTTCTGTGTTTGTTCCAGATATTAGAGGATGACTGAGCACCATACTTCCTAAGTACACTGCACCTCTAGACCCCAAATATCTACTGTATTGGACCCCAGCCCTTTCAGTCCCAGCCCCTGAGGTGTTGTCTTCAGTCCCTGCTGTGAAGTCAGCTATTTATTTATATAGAAGATAAGCTAAATAACATGACTTGTCTTATTTAGTAATCAAGGCTTTTAATAACATTCAAACTACATTTCATCTACATTCCTGCAGAAAAAAAAACTCTACATCTCCGTGTAGGCTAATCACAGAATCCCCAAGGATGCAGTCAATCAAGTCTTTCCTATTTAAAAGCAGCGACCCCATTCTGAATTGGGTATTAACTACCTGTTTTGTTTGGCAGATCTCTTATTCCAAAAATAAACAATTGTATGAAAAGTCATAAACTATATATTGCACTTTTCCATTAAAAAAAATCAAAATAATGTCAGGATTTTTAGCAGGCTTACTTTTTTGCAGGAAATCTGGCTTCTACAGCTGGTCATGTTGTACTGTACACTTCAGCCAACTGTAACTGCAGGCCAACATTTCCTTCTTAAGGTATCCCTTACCAAGGAGCAAAGCCAAGTGAATTTTGGACAGGAATAGTATGTTAAAAATTATGAATGTGTTCTTATTAGAGCAGGTTGCATGTTTTACATTAAATATTCATTCAAGTAGTAATCCAGCAAAAAGTTTGTCAAGATGATAGTTACTTTGGCTTAAAGAACACATTTTTTCCCTGGGTTGTACCAAAATGCTTGTATTTATCACCTATAGAATTTGAGGACATTACTGAGGATCTTATTTGAGAACAACTATGTGCTATCAGTGGTGCCAGATCCTGTGCTTTTATATTACAGAAGGACTATTTCAGAAACTACTTGGTTTCCACTAGGGAGAACCCTTTTACGGGTTACACTCAAACTCATAAAGAAAAAAAAAAAGATAGTTTACATTTTCAGCTCAAAAAAGCTTGATTTCAGCAGGTCAGACAAAAAATGCAAAATGTCTCTCAACTATGTCTGATTGCAGATATATAATCAGAATGTTGTCCATTTTAGATACAAATTTGCCTCCCCCTCCCACAAACCCGTTGTTGTTACCTGATTGTTTATTACTATCAATATTTCTTTCATTCCCTTCTATACCTTGTCATCCTTCTCTTAACTGCTCTCTGCCTCATCAACCCTTCCTCACTACATTTGTGGTAGCAGAGCAGCTAAAATGCGACTTCAAGGTCTCACTGCAAGCTCTTCCTGAATTCTGGGCCCAGATGACCTGTTATAAATGGCCATATAGTCCTTCAAACTGGGGAATCAAAGGCAGCTGGATATGATATTGACTGCATCACTCTCTTGTGTGCTGTCAACCATAAAAATTAGTGCATCTCAATCATGCTAAGCCCTTAGGCTCCAAAGGCCAGCCAATGCACTTTTCAGCGCTCAACTTGAGCCCTCAGGCATTTTTTTCTACATTTGGGAGTTCCTTCCATCTCCCATGAAGGAAGTGCTTTCTCTTGCTCTTTTCCAATCCCTCATTGAAGCCCTACTACATAACTTTTCTCTTTTACCTAGTATATACATCAAAATTAGGCCCTGATCCTGCCATGGAGCTCCATAGGGAAAGCTCAGAGGGTTGTACCATGCTCCCTTCTGCCCAGGACCAGAGCTTTAGACAAAAAAATTCTCTAGGGGAAAAGAACTGGAATTGAATCCTCATTTGAAAAAAATTAAATTAACTCTTCATTTTATTGTAAATTATCTTCTATACTATACTTCACTATACAGTATATGTTCTATAACAACCCTCAGAGATGCTCTACCTTGAAATGAAATTTAAGAGATCTCATGGAAAATCTTCATTTTATGTTTACTTTAATGTTTTTGTTACTTCCCCATTTTACACTTAAATACTTTTATGCCCACATGTATGTATTGTAACAGATGTATCATTACACAGAGTCACAGTTTAAGTGTTTATAAAACAGGTACAAGGTGGATTGGGGGTGGAGCTGGGGGTGCAGTTGCTCTACTCAAACTTTAAAACCAACTGCCTAGAAGGGGCAGTGGCATTTTTATTCTATTCTGGCAGCACGGAGGAAGTTGATTGACTTCATGGCTAATTATAATCTGCCTGATTCCTGTTACCGTCTCTTCGGTCCATAGGTGTTAAAGACCCTCTCTCCTTTTTAATGGTCTTAATGTCCTACCATTCAAATATCCTTTCTTCCGCAATTTTGTTATTTGGTAGCCATTCTTGTTAATGTTTCTCTTCTGTTTCACAGCCCTGCATACAATGTTTTTAGCTTAACTCAAGTGTAGTAATATTAACTCAGGTATAGCAATGACTGTCAGGGAGGTACTGGAGGCACTGTCAAGAAGCTCAGAAAGACCAGATTTTGTTTTATAAATTTGTATAATAGATGTACATTAAATTATAATGGCTACAGGACTAATAAAACAATATTTTTGATTGTTTTGGATATTTCTGCTTAGTTTTTTGTGTTTTTTAAACTTTATATATAATCTAGCAAATTACTGGACATTCTGATATAGTTATATTTATTTTTCTTTGACCTTAAATGGAATTATTAGTTCTAAACCCATAACTTATTTGTAAAGTTTCTAGTTTCTCTTTAACTGGAGAAAAATGTGTGTCATATTATAAGCAATGATGTACAACATCTGCACCTTTTCAAAATTCTAGATTTGCCCATGAACAGGTAGCAGATATGGTATGTGCACAATCAAAAACAATGTGTTGCAAAAGAGTTTTCCTTTAAACAGCAATTAATCTTACCTATCAGTAAAATTACATGCCTTTTTCTAAAACAAAAGAGAACACTGCAAATCATTCAGATTAATCAAGTTAAAGGTTAGCAATACTGCCCTCATGTGGCTGGCATGAGTAATTGCTCAGGCATGAACCTGAATTCATTAAGTACCTGGAAACCACTGGTTTCTGCTGAATGTTTCTGTTAACACCAAAAAGTAACAATTAAAGGTGCTTTGCTTTAAAAAAAGTATAGACTGTACAGTTCTGGTATTATTAATATCCCAAACTCCCCCATTACTACCATAATTTCTACAAGCTTAAGGTGGCCACAATATCAAGATTGATAAAATTTTTCCATTGTAAGGATTTATAGGTCATGCAGCAGGCTGAACCTGACTCTCCAGATCAGAATGGATTCAGTTTTACATATTCATACACACTCGGTGTAGTTCTTTTTCAGCAAGAGGAGCTCAGAGAAAAAATAGGACATGTAAAAAGGTCTTCGGTGATTATTTAACTCCAGCATGGTTTAAAGAAAAGAACTGGAGACTGTAGCTCCAGGACGTGAACCAGTGCTTTGAATTATTATGAAATAAATAAATAAATAAAAACTGCTGAAGTACTCACCATCTCTGTGCTTCCCGAGCCAATCATGTAGCATAATCCTTTTCTGATAAAGCTTTCAAAAAAGGTCAAATCTTGGCAGAAGTTGAGACCTCTTAACTTCCTAGAACTTTGGTGGGAGCTGGTGGACCTATAATCAGGCAAAACCAAGGTTTGCAGTTATCATTAGGATAGAAGACTGGTAATTATTTTGACAATATTTACTACCCTTGAGATATTACAAGGATAGTACAATCCAGGAGCAGACACATTAGCATGTGACAAACTATAGACTGGCTAAAATTCAGTGGTCTGGGTAATACAGGAGTTGAGACTAGATGATCTAATCAACCCTTGTGGATGTTAGAACTATGAATCTTGAAAACCACCAATTTATACCAGTAGCTAATCTTCAAATCAACAAGAGCTACTACAATGAACTGTTTTGAAAGTACTTTGAGATTCTTGAATGAATACTGCATAAAGACAGTGCCATTTTATTAAAAATATACATTCTGTAACCGCATGCATTTTTCATTTAAGAAAGGAAAACTGTCAAGCACAATAACTCATCCTTATTATTACAAATTGGCCTGCACATTATATTTACATCAAGCCAAAATATTTTGATAGAAAACTATTTTATGTTACATATGGAATGAATACTGGTTTGTTACTGACTCATAGCCATTACCTTTTGTAATAGTCTGTCATATGCCATTGATTACACACACACACACACACATTTTCTCACATACAACACACCCCTTCATGTAGTACAAACCATGTTTTTAAAAACAGAATGAAGAAAAAATATTTTTCTAGAGTTATAGTTGCAGTGAGTAGGGCCAGAGTCTAACCTTCAACTGACTCACCCTCCCTTTCCTGCTTAACTAAAATCCTAGCTGTTGAAGACTGGTCTCCATGGGTGGACCTATTATTTTGAAAAGAGCTAGTGCTATAAAACAGGACAAGAGACCAGTAGCACTAGCAGTAACATTTGCTAAGAAAGGTTAGCTTGATTAGTGAAACATCAAGCCCACTGAAAAGGAGAGACATCATTAACACCTCTGGAGTGGTGAGGCATTAAGACAACTGACTCCCTCAGCTGTCTGAGTCATAGAGAAGTAGGGCTCCCTATTCTGTTTTGCAGAAACATTTAATAGAGACATTTCTGTTAGGAAGGGTTTTGAATTTTCAGTTTCTTTGTTCACTTCGGCTTTTTTATTAAAAAAAACAAAACTGAAACCCTAATGTCTGAAAAATAAGAGCAAGCTCTATCATTTAAAAAAAAAAAAAAAGTGAATAAAACTCAATTTTCCCAGAAACAAGCATGCCAGGAAGTGTGTGTTATGGGAAAAGAATAAGGAAGGCAAAATGAAACAAAACCCAGAACAGCAGCGCACTGCCACGTGTCAAATAAGTATTCTTTATTTTGACCATAAAAATGTTTTCATAGAAAACAGAGAAGTAGTGCTGGAAGGGACCTCCATAGGTTTAGTTCAACCCCTTACCTTCCTGACCCCAAATACGGCAACTGGTCTAACCCTGAGTAGAGCATCTAGACTTCTAGCTAGGAACCTCCAGCTTTAAGTCTCAGGAGGAACACTGGCAAAATACCAGAACTCCTGTACTGTGGAGCAGGAATCAAAGCATGGTGCTTCTCGTCTGGACAGAAAATCCGCTTCCCCACTTAATATATGTACTTCAATTTTGGGAGGCTAATTTTTGGGGGTAGTATACATACTGTGTCCAAGTAAATATGTGTGTGTGTGTGTACAGGCATGTAGTAAAATTTTGAGTTCCAAATACTGCAGTAGCAAGTCAATGAAGTGCACCTCTTAGACCTGCGGGTTTCATCTACACATTTCTCCCCATGGTCTTGGCCAGCAATAATTTTTTTTTTTTTTGCAACTATTTATTGATGCAGGTCCATCACTGATACAGGCTGTGAAAGCATCCAGAAGCCTCCTACCACTGCCACCATTTGAGGACTTGCCTATATGTAGAAGGTGCCATCATATCTGTAAATGTGATTTTAAAACAAATTAGTAACAACAGTGCAAAAGTCTGAGTGGATACTCATTTCCATTTGTACCCAGCCTTTTTTTCAGTTTAGTTTACATCTTTATGAATAGTTTTACTCTAAAATCATAGAATCAATGGACCAGAAGGGACCTGGAAGATCATCAAGTCTGGTCCCTTGCCATAGGCAGGAAGTTAATGAGCTCAGACTAGCTCAATGAGGTGCTTATCCAGCCTCCGCTTGAACACCTCCAAGGATGGCGACCGCACCAACTCTGTCGGTAGTTTGTTCCAGGTTCTAGTTACCCTTACAAAGTTCTTCCTTATGTCCAGTCTAAATCTTCCCTCTGTTAGTTTGGGTCCATTGGTCCTCATCCTCCCAAGGTGTGCCTTCCTGAGGAACTGCTCCCCCAGATCTTGGTGCTCTCCTTGGGTGAATTTGATATCTTTTATTAGACCAACCCAAATGGTTGGAGAATAGTTATTAAGCAAGCTTTCGGGTTCAAAAACCCTTCATCAGGCTCAGGAAGCTGCAGCAGTTGGTTCCTGGATGGAATGACTATAATTAGATACATGTTAGTCAAAGTAGCGATAGTGAGGCCTGATATCAAGGAATACTCTATGGCAGACTATGACTAGTGTACAATGCTACTGTTAGAAACAAAGGGACAGAATGAATACTGTTTTATGTGAATGCCTGTGCATGCACACATATTGCTATATAAACATAAAGCACATTTTTCTGTTGAGGACCTGTTGTGCCCTGAAAATATATGAGTGCCTGATTCCTTTAACCTAGTCCCAATATATATATTTTTATAATATATATTAAATAATATATTATAATATATATGCTCTGAGAACCTAATCAGCATGTGCATGCTGGTTTTGTCATTTGGATATTTGCATTGTAGGTATTTGCACAAGTGAATATTAAATTTGGTGGCATCACTTCTATAAGTTTGGTCAGACTTTCAGGTAACTACATGTAACCACATATAAAAAGTTACTTGTATGTAGTATACTATAGTTACTTTTTCTTCCTGTACATTACCTCTTCACTTAAAGCCATGTTCCTTATTCTGGCATGCCTGTGGGTATCAGGGGGGGGGGTGGGACTTTATGTCAAGGAGCACTACACATCCTCTGCCAGCAGTATGGGGTCAGGGGAAGGGCGAGCTGAAGTGCTCTGGGTCAAGATCCAGGGGGGGCAAGGCGAGAGGGATTTGACGGTGGGGGTCTATTACAGACCCCCCAATCAGGAGGAGGAGCTGGACAGGGAATTTTCAGGCCAGCTTGCGGAGACACTAAAAGCAAGGGATGTAGTTGTCATGGGCGATTTTAATTACCCGGACATCTGCTGGGAGGAGCAGTCAGCCGGGACGGACCGCTCCAGGAGGTTCTTGGCCGAGTTGCAGGACCTCCACTTGATTCAGGAGGTGCACAGTCCCACCAGAGGAGATGCTCTGCTGGACCTGGTCCTGGCCGCAGGCGACGACCTGGTAAGAGGCCTCCAGGTTCTTGACCACCTGGGCAATAGTGATCATCGCGTGCTGGAATTCACCATCCAGCGTAGAGTGTCAAGGGCCCGCAGCAAGGTGGTGGCCCTAGACTTCAGGAGGGCCAACTTCAGTGAGATGAGGAGATTAGTGGGAGAGGAACTGGGGTCCTTGAGGGCAGAGGAACTCAGCGTCCAAGAGGAGTGGTCGTTCCTTAAGGAAACGATACTCGGGGCCCAAGGGGTGTCCATCCCGACAAGAAGCAAGGCGGGCAGGAGTGTCCAAAAGCCCCCCTGGCTCACCAAGGGTGTCCGGGAATGCCTGCTTGCCAAAAGGGTGGCGTACGCCCGGTGGAAGGGGGGTGTAATCTCCAAAGAGGAGTATACCTCCTCTGCTCGGGCCTGCAGGCGGGCTGTTAGGAAGGCCAAGGCGGAGATAGAGCTCGGATTAGCGTCCAGGATTAAGGATAACAAAAAGTCCTTTTTCAAATATATTGGGAGGATGAAGAAGGCGCCGGGTAATGTGGGGCCCCTGCAGGATATGCGGGGCAATCTGGTGGTTGCGTCAGAGGATAAAGCGGACCTCTTTAACCAATTCTTCACCTCCGTTTTCTTGTGCAGGGACCGGGACTTCCCTGCTGTGATAGAAGCCGGACGCGAGGGGATCGCCTTCAGACCTCAGGTTGGGGAGGACCGGGTTAGAGAGCTTCTGGAGGGGCTGGACGCGTTCAAGTCAGCGGGTCCGGATGCTCTCCACCCCAGGGTGCTGAGGGAGCTGGCTGGGGTTATTGCAGGGCCCCTGGCACGGCTCTACGAGCGATCGTGGTGCTTGGGCCAGGTGCCAGACGATTGGAAGGTAGCTAATGTGGTCCCCATCTTCAAAAAAGGGAAAAGGGAGGACCCGGGCAATTATAGGCCCGTCAGTCTTACCTCAATCCTGGGGAAGCTCTTTGAGAAGATCATCAAGGAGCACATTTGTGATGGGCCGGCATCCGAGATGATGCTCAGGGGCAATCAGCATGGATTTATTAGGGGGAGATCATGTCAGACCAACCTGATTGCCTTTTATGATCAGGTCACAAAGGCCATGGACGCAGGTGTCGCGGTGGATGTAGTCTTTCTGGACTTCAGCAAGGCCTTTGACACCGTCTCTCACCCCATCCTAATTAATAAACTAGGCGACTGTGGCATAGATGCCTACACAGTCAGATGGATTGCAGATTGGCTGAAGGGTCGCACTCAGAGGGTGGTGGTGGATGGATCATATTCGACTTGGGGGGAGGTGGGTAGTGGAGTCCCCCAGGGCTCGGTCCTGGGGCCTGCGCTGTTCAATTTCTTCATCAGCGATCTTGATGTTGGGGTGGAGAGCAACCTGTTTAAATTCGCTGATGACACCAAAATTTGGGGGGAGGTGAGCACGCTAGCAGGGAGAGAGAGATTGCAGAAGGATCTGGATAGGTTACAGGGGTGGGCAAACAGGAACAGGATGTGTTTCAATACGGACAAGTGCAGGGTGCTGCACTTGGGTAGTAGGAACCAGCAGCACACTTATACGATGGGGAGCTCCCTACTTGAGAGCACGGAGGCGGAAAGGGATCTTGGTGTCATTATTGACTCCAAGATGAACATGGGCCGACAATGCGAGGTCATGGTTGGCAGGGCTAACCGGACCTTGTCGTGCATCCACAGGTGCATCTCGAGTAGAGCCAGGGAGGTGATCCTCCCCCTCTATGCGACGCTGGTCAGGCCGCAGCTGGAGTATTGTGTCCAGTTCTGTGCGCCCCATTTCAGGAGGGATGTGGACAACATGGAGAGGGTCCAGAGGAGGGCCACCCGCATGATCCGGGGACAACAGGGCAGACCCTACAGTGAGAGACTGCGGGACTTGAACCTATTCAGCCTCCACAAGAGAAGGCTGAGGGGGGACCTGGTGACCGTCTATAAACTCACTAGGGGGAACCAGAAGGGTTTGGGGGAGACGCTGTTTCCCCTAGCCCCCGCTGGCATAACAAGGAGTAATGGGCACAAGTTGATGGAGAGGAGGTACAGATTGGACATCCGAAAAAACTACTTCACAGTCAGGGCGGCTAGGAGCTGGAACCAACTTCCAAGGGAGGTGGTGCTGGCCCCTACCCTGGGGATCTTTAAGAAGAGGCTGGATACTTACCTGGCTGGACTCATTTGAGTCCCGTTTTTGTTTTTAGGGTGAGTGGTTGTTTTTTGTTTGTTTGTTTGTTTTGTTTTTGTTTGTTTGTTTTTTGTTTTTTTTTGGGTTGTTCTCCCGCCCTGGCGGGGGGTCAGGCTAGAAGATCTATTAGGTCCCTTCCGACCCTGAAACTATGAAACTATGAAACTATTTACATGGTTAATGTGTAAACTCGACCATAGTTACTCAAATACAAGATGAGGTTTTTTTCACCCAATTCACATGGGGAAAAAAGCCCTCATCTTATAACTGCATGCAACAAAATCTCACTGAATACATCATCTATCATTAAACTTCTGCCAAAAGCAGTATGTGCTCAACAATGGAAACCAACTATGAAGTTGATTAAATGCAACAAACACTGAACATGTGTGACAGCCAGAACCAGAGGGATTAATAAGCAATAAATATGTGCTTCTTGGAGGCATTTGGTATTTTGCCTAAACAGGTAACATTAGTTAATATAAGCTTGTAAGTTTGTAAGCTGCAAATGTAACTTGTCTGTCCTAAGTTTAACCAAAATGATAAATTAACTGTTCGTGGAACTGACTGGGCTACATAGGCGAAGCTGTAGCTGTAAGATTAGGAGACCCAATGGTTTTTTGCTCAGGGTTCAGCCTTAGCAATAAAACCTGGATCTAACTGCTTGGCACACCCAACACATTCCAGGAAAACATATCCCAAGAAAGCATATTCAAATGAAGCCTAGAAGGGGTTGGAACTTAGGCAGAGCAATGTCAATTTCAAACCTAAAAATGCTGCATCATAATTTGTTTATTGGATAAACCCGAGTCTGGGCAGTAACCTTTTATGATAATTTTAACACCTTTCAATCCCATAGGGTAACAGCTATAGGGCAACGTTGTGAGTGGCTCTGAGGCCAACAGATTAACGTAAGACTAGGTATAAAAAGCATGTGCATCAAGTAACCAGCAGGAAGGAGGGAACAGAACGGTCATTTCTGTTCCACGCCCAGACCCCAGACTCCCCGTGAGTGAGGATTGGATCCTGATCAAGGGATCTGCCCCAGTAATCCCTCTGACAGCGTCGAACAGGGACGCCTGACTTTGCTGGAATCACTTGGTGCACACCTGGCATTGAGGGACTATCGATAAATTGCCAACCCATGTCCGTCAATCTGTTGTTTTGAACAGCCCAGTGGCTAATACCCTCGCAGTGCCCAGTTAGCCTGCGACAGATTGATCAATCTGTTGTTATTATTCACGATTAGCTCTTTAATACTGCATTATCTGCTTATTGCATTTATCTTTCTGTTAACTGTTTTGTGTGTGTAAGCTATAATAAATTTGCCTTTATTTCACTCCCAACTTTGCCTCCTCAATCTGAAACTGAATCAAACAGCCCAGTTGGCCTGTGATAAAATTGATACACTCACAGTGCCCAGCTGGCCTGTGACAAACATGTCTATAAAACATGTGGCCTACATTGGGCAAACATGCTGATGGGAAACTACCACAATAGGTTAGTGTAGCCCATCTGAATAAGACATATGGTAGTGCATCAGTCCGTGGAGTAGAGGCAAAAGTCCTGGCCTACACAGATGACATCAATATTCTGTGTAGTGACAAGTACTCAGTGGAAATGATGCTACAACACACACACACACACACACACACACACACACACAGTGTACGGAGTAGTGGCAGAGGCCAAGTTCAATGTAGGTAAGTGCACCTGCCTGGCACTGGGTGAACTTGGGGACCTGTCAACCCTAGGGGTCTCTGTCCCCTGTGAGGGATGGAATTCAACTCAGAGTTGACAGGACATAAAGCATGGGAGAAGACAGAGGCCAAAGTCAGAGACTGGAACATACACTGCCTGACAATGTGGGGTAAGCTCATGGAGCTTATGAAAGTAAAGTTGCTACTGGTGCTTCTGTATACCACACTGGTTTTACACCCCCTCTGTCAGTCCCCCGCTGTTTTCCCCCCCCCCCCCCCCCAAAAAATCAAACCATCTATGAAGTCCAGAGGCCCATGCATGTCTTCTTCTGGGGCTCCAGATGGGAGAAAGTGGCAAGGACCATACTGTACAAGAAAAAGAGGAATGCCAGATGTTCTGCTGTTCATTTGGGCTAAATTCATGAGCCGGATCTGCAAACTGACAACCAGGGCAGGCTCTAAAAACAGCTCACTTTGTGAGATACTGTGCAGAGAATCTACTGCAATTCTGGCAGGTGTACTTACTGCTCAAACCGCACCCCTGGACCTGAGAACCACTGTGGTTCTACAAGGTCCTGGAGCACTTTCGGAAAAGATATGAACTACACAATGAAGCCCTGGAGACACTGACAAACCATCGTAAGGTGGTAAGGGCAAGGGACAGACTATCACCTGTGGACATATTACTTGGCGATAGCTGCCAAGCTACGTGGAAATCTTCCGTAAGGACCTGCAGAAGGAACACAAATTTAAGGAGAAGACTGTTCAGCGGTGGGTCCTCCAGTCATAAAGACAACAATGAGGAAGAGGAGACCAACAACGATGACAGGCAGGAAGATGACAAAGATGAGGAAGAAGAAGATGACAAGGCAGACAGGGACTTGTGGGCAGTGGACCTGTGAGGGAACTAGGGAGGGAGGCAGAGGGGTTGCATGATTGTATTGGTTAAAGAAGACGGTGACATGCACATAAGCACATGTATTGCAACAGGGATGATGATGGTCAACTGTAGACATGTTATGGACTGTCAGGTGAACCGTCTCAATCACAAGATAGAACAGTAAAGGTTTAGGTGCAAATGTGTGTGCACGTGTGTATAAAAATGTATAAGGGCTGTGTGAAATTTTGTTGGCCATTTCAATTTGACACTGTTTTGACTCATTTCAAGCTTGAAACAGCAAAATCGAATCGAAATGAAGGGTGTCAAAATGTTTTGATTTTTGAAGCAGCCAGGTGGTAGGAGACAGGGGAGAACCAGAGCTGTGCTCCCAGTGGCTCCGCAGCTCCATATAGCTCAGCCAGGAGCACAGCCCTGGCTTTCCCCGCCTCCCACGGCCGGGCTGTGCGAAGCTGATCACAGTACTGGGGAAGGGAACTGAGCTTGGGCTCAGTTCCCCTTCCCAGCACTGCAAATCGGGCTGGGGAAGGCAACTCAGCCCAGCTGAGCTGAGTTCCCCTCCCCAGCGCTAAGATTGGGCTGGGGTAAGGAACTCAACTGAGTTCCTTTCCCCGGCCCGATCATAGCGCTCGGGAGGGAAATTGAGCCATTGGGCTCAGTTCCCTTCCCCAGCTCCCAGTCCCAGGTGGTAGCACTCTGCTTCCCTCCCTCATCTGGCAGGCAGATCAGGGGTCCGTAGCCCTGGGAGGACTGGCACAGCCCCCGCAGCCCTCCTGGGGTTGCGGGCCCCCATCTGCCTGATGGATGAGAGGCTGTTTCGAGCTTCCCCATTATAGCGTATGGGCAAAAGTGTTGAAACAGTGTCACTGCTTTGACGAAATGAAACAGAACAGCGGTTTTGAATCAAAATGAAATTCGAAATGAAATGCTGTTCTGTCAAAACTCAAGTTAAAACTGAATGGTGCCATTTCACAGAGCCCCACTGTATGTGTGTGCGCGCGTGTGTACACACACACACACACACACACACACACACACACACACACACACACTTACATTTGCAATACATATATATTGCAAAAAATAAAAAAAATAAAATAAATTATACAAAATATAAGTAGGTGCTAATGTGCTGCTCAAAAGTATGTTTATGGAGTACCCATGCTCAAACTTGCAGCAGTTTCAAAAAAAGATAACATGAATCAATTCTGGATAAGCTAAGTGCATGGCTACTATATGCAAATTGCTACTGTCATGTTTAATTTCAAGATCTTCTATTCGAGTAAATACAGTATTTTAAAACGTGCATGTTGGGGCAGAGTGTCCTGTGACACAAGCTAAATGAGATGTTAGCCATCAGAAAAATAAATGCATCTTTTCTTCTTCACCATTATTTATTCAAGAAGGAAGAAGCTCCTATTGACAACAAAATCCATTTTTCTGGAAAGCATATACATTTTTTATTTTATATATGTGTACACACACACACACACACACACACACACTTTATTTCCCATCTAAAACCCCCAAAGTCATCTTTCTCCAGCCTGCTGGATTTAACACTGCTAGTTTCAGTGTCCTTTCCTTACAGTCCCAAGATAAATTCCTGTAGAACAGTGACATCCAGTGGATGTTAAGATATCCTTTTGCTTAAAATCCCATACCTAGGTCTTTGTAGACTTTGCTTGTGTCAGCTTCTTTAAAAAAAATTATCTGCAACTGAATGGATTTCAGCAACCAAATTAAAGTCTTCTATCATCTTATTTGCCACAACGGTAAGGATGGCAACCAAGGAGTAGGCTGAATTCTGACGAACCAAGATTCTGTATGTATGGCACACAGAAGGACAAAGACACAGGGCTGATTAGAATGTAAAGAATACCTTGTTAGTAGATCTTTTACACAATATACGAATTAATACTTAAATATGACACATAAGTTAACCAGTCCAATTGATGTGCCCACTAAAGAACTGAGGGTACGGACTAGTTTGGTGTACATTACAACATTTTGGCAGCCTATCTACGTCAGCTGGGGAAGACTAAAAGATCGTGCTGTCTACTCAGCACAAATGTGCTGGCACTCTCAATCCTTCTCTGGATGGAACTAGGAAATGGAAGAGAGCTTCTGCTAGCTTAACCTCCATTGTAAGGGGAAGTGGTATGGCCAAGGTAACCAGGTAACCGGGGGGGTGGCAGCGGCGGGAGGAGCCCGTGGAAAGAATTGCATATAAATAGAAATGGTTTAAAATTAAAATGAATGCTCAAAAACCACTGCACTTAAATGGCAAAAGCTAGATTCAGAGGTTATCCAGCCTCTCTCATGGACTTCCACTCTTCAAAGTAGAAGGTAGCTTAGACCCAATTTATGAAGAAAACATTTCCTTGACTGTTTAAAAAGCTTAAGTCCAAACTATCTGATGTGCAGTACTTCTATGGAGTAACATACATCAAAAACTAGGAGGTGGGAATACTAACATTTTCATGGCTCAGATTAACAAAAAAAATGCCCAAAACAACATAAGTGCAAAACGTACATTTGATGCAAGTATCTGTATTACTATCAAGTATCAGTACAGGTCCATTAATATATAATTTTTATTCAACAGCAGTTAGAAGCCTGAGTTGGCTTGGTAAAAACATCTCTATTTTCCTTACTTTAGGAAGAACCTGGCATGGACAAAGCTAATAAACTTGGGCCGCTTCTCATCCAAGGTTTAGAAGTGATCCAAAAGAGAACTTAGGTAAACTTTTAGGCACTTAACTCTAAAAGTGTGATTCAAAAATCCAGCAGCCACTTAACCGCAGAAGCACCCAAAACTCATGACATGCCCCATTTCAGCACAGCATTCCCTAAGACACATCCAGCACTGCTCTGGTTGTAGGAACAAGACAGAGTAGTGCCTAAATTCCTTGACAACCTGATTTGGTGGGCATGTTCAGTGCATTCCTAACACTCACCAACAGAATAAGGCTGCTCACAAAAAATACTGGCAGTTGCTTTACTTTAAGCCTTTGCCTTTACAGAAACCTATGCCTGAAAAACTTGTCTAATCTCTCTCCCACAGCAGCAACTCTTAATATCTTTAATTGGACCAAACAGATTTTGCTACTTTTGAAAAAGTAGCTGGAGTGGGAGGAAGTGGTACCCACCCATTACTAGCCATAGAAAGACTACAGTATTGCACAGATTTTGGGTACCACCCAGCAGACATATCTTGGAAGACTAAGTCCAGCTCAGTTCTTTGAAAGAATTGTAGGCCTCTACCCATAGGACAGGCCTAAATTCTAGGTCCCAAAAGGACAGAAATGCCTGCCTGCATCTCCAACTCATAAACCAGGGATGTCAAAAAAATCCAGCCCACAAAAGCTTATCATCCAGACTGCAGTGCTGCCCATGGGCCTTGGACCAGCTGCATACAGCATGTGGAGCTCATCTGGCACAAGTTGGAGCAAGCATGTGTGCTGCACATGATGTAGTCAACCTGGAACACGTACTGAACAAGTTATGCAGAGCTGGTCCAGGGTGCGAGCTGCAGGTAGCATCTGTGCCAGACTAGCCCTACATCCTGGATTTGAGGCTGGCCCCACTTCCCAGATCCAGTGTACAGGGCTAGTCTGGTGTAGGTGATACATGGAGCACATGCCCTGGACTGGCCCTGCACACCGTACACAGCAAACATCCCAGATCTGCCCCATGTGCTGCATGATAGGCTAGCGTTGATGCATGCTGCAAGCAGTGTGTGGGGCTGGAGCTGGTAAACACACTAGGCCTGTGCGAAACAGCTAGTATTCACTTTGGATTCAGCTGATTTGGAGGACAGCGATTTGATTTGGCGATTCGAATCACTGTCCTGAATTGATTCAACTGAATCTAATTTGACAGGTGCCAAATCAAACAGATCTTGCTACTTTCGAAAAAGCAGGTGGAGTGGGAGGAAGTGATACTAACCC
>NW_005842443.1:41207-55001 GCF_000455745.1 Alligator sinensis | reverse complement strand
GATCCTCGCTGCCCCATGTTGCATGATGGGGCTCTGCCACAAGCCCCCAGAGGCCCAGACAGCCACTGCAGCAGCCGG
The DNA here is from genome assembly GCF_000455745.1 of Alligator sinensis. Classification (NCBI taxonomy): domain Eukaryota; kingdom Metazoa; phylum Chordata; order Crocodylia; family Alligatoridae; genus Alligator; species Alligator sinensis. The sequence goes on along the minus strand of NW_005842443.1, from coordinate 54,923 downwards.
TGAGTGTGGGGCTTTAAAAAGCACTGGGACACTGGGGCCAGGCAGGGCAGCCATTGACAGGTCTGGGAAAGCGAGCAGGGGTCGGAAGGTGCTCAGGGGACGCAGGCAGGGGACTGGTCTCCTGATTTGATTCAAAGATCAGGTTACTGAATCGGGCCGAATCTCCTCCAAATTGAATCAACAACTGAAGCTTCGCACGGCCCTAGTACACATTAGGGGCTGGGGAAGCAGGCAGGGAATGGGGCCCTCCCCCTGTCCCAGCCGCCTACGGAGGGGTCAGGAGTGAGAGGATGGTGGGGGGGTAAAAAGGTAAGAAAGGTTTATTGACTTAAAACACACAACTACGTGTAAATAATAAGGCTACAATGGACAGACAATAACAATTCACAAATCGGCAACTTATTGGCAGTCCTCTGATGCACGACAAGTTCTTTTTCCACAAAGCTCAGCAAAGTCAGGTGTCCCCGATCAGCACTAAGGGGTACCGGGAAGGACCCTGGTATTCAGTCCTTGGGCTCCTCAAGATCCACTGGCCCACTGATCCAGGTCAGCAGCTACTTAGTAGTTTCTTTCACAGAGCTGCATCTTCCTTCCAAATGATTTCCGGATGTGCCAGTCAATTTATAACTTCTGACCTATGCTGGTAACTTACAGCCATCCAGATTCTCCAATTATAATTATTCTTAGGACTGACCAATAGCAGTACAAGCCTTGCATTCTTCTGATAAGGTTAATTTTTACTATGCCACAAGGCCTACTACTTCAAGGCTTTGCTAAATTTACTAGGCCTTACTACATACAAGGCCTCACTACATTTTTTACTTTAATTAGGCTCTTAACAACAACATATAGCTTAATATCTGAACAAATGACAAAAAAAAAACAAAACACTTGGTCTAATTTTCGCAGAGCTTTCAGCAAGCACTTTTATCACAGACATAATTTCAGCTGTCACACCCCCCTCCTCCAGCTCCCCCCCACCCCCTACTTACCAGCACAGAGTCCGGGTCCAGCTTTCCGAGGTGGCAAGGAGGGACTGCCTGAATCTCCAAATCTTTTCTGAATCAATTCGGAGGCTTCAAATCGATTCAGACCTTTTTATTGGTTTTCCAACTTGATTCGGATTCGAAGATTCAGCAGCTGAATCTCCTCTGAATTGAATCAGCAACCAAAGCTTCGCACAGCCCTAGTACACACTGCAAGTAGTACGTGGGGCCAGCCCGCAGACTAGCCCCATGCCCCTCATCTGGGCCACAGGATAAATTTGACACCCTTGATCTAAGCTCTAGAAAGAGGGTAGGAGTTCAGACACACCTGTCTGTAAGTGGCTCACTGTGCACAGCATCTGATGAAATAGATAGTTGCCTATGAAGACTAATAATTCTCTGAACCAGTCTTTAAAAGTGCCACCCTGTCCAGCCTTCTACCTGACTTCAGACTAATATGCTGAGGTGATTAGCAGTAGTGTGGTGCCCAGCTCCCCTCATGCTGTGTACAGGGAGCCCAGGCATCTGCTGCTGGGGTTCAGGGCCAGGCACATAAAAAGTGCTTAACATGTAGGCACTTTAGTCTCTTCCTGAATCTAGCCTTTAGAGCAGTGATGTAATCAATATTTTTGAAACTCCCTGTATGTAACACACTACAATAGAAATGTTTGTAGCAAAGTATTCTTAGCAGCTGTTTAACATTAAGTCTTGCTGACAAGCATTTAAGTAAAATTTCTTGCTTACGAACACCGTTTTATGAACCATTTCTTAAGTATTTTTACATGGACTTTACTTTTCCTGTGTTAGTTCAATTTCTCAGAAAGTTATGAAAAAAGATGAAGTAAAATTGCTTATTTTAAAAACAAATCATTTTACAGTGAAACAACCAGAGCCATGGAAAACTGTATGTAGAAAAGCTTTAATGTGAAATTGGAACTTTTTTTTCTCACTGCGTGCCTCAACACTTCAAATGTTAAAAGTATAAGCTTAATCACAAGGGATCAATAGCACTTTAAGCTCTTTTTTTTCCATGTCAAAGTCAATTAAAAGGACTTTTCACATATTTTAACCATTATCTTAGTTTTCTTTTTAATAGCTCATGGACATTACCCAAAAGGCTCCCACCTCTTCAATCCTCCACCACAGCTGAATGTAGAAAACATAACAATTAAACATAGCTTTCAAACAATTTGAATTTTGATTTCATTTTTTTTTCCCCCAAACTCAAGGTTATACTGTTGAGCTATGCAACAGGTATTAAGTGCTAGAATAAACATCCATAAACAAAGATAAATGTACACTGGTTTTGTGTTTTATTGGCCAACAGAGTAGGCTCTAAGATAAAAATAGCAAAAGAGGTATTTTTCTTTGCTGCCATGGAAAACTTCATGCCTGCTCTTATTTTTTGAACAAAAATATAAACTAAAAATTAAGAAATCTGTTTGTGTTGTTTAATGCTCATAACTGATCTTTAGAATGTTTCTGTTCAATTCCCCATTCCTTCCCATTATAAGTTTGCAACTTCTGCTGCAGTGTTAAAAATACAGTTCAGTATCACTGATACATGCAGAGCATGTAAGCATTAACTACTTATAAAGAATGAAAGTTGGAAGGCATGAATTATCCTACAAACTGCTAAATTTAAAATGGCACCTGAAAGTCAGATGCCTACATGAACCAGCTGTTAACCACATAAAATCACTATAAAGATGGATAAGTCCTTAGAAATCCCTCTTTGCCAAACAGACCTGCTGGAAGACTTAACAGTTTAAAAATATCAATATGGTGATTATAGAGGAGATCCTTCAGTTGTCATAGGATACTACTATAAACGCATTGTCTGAAAACATTGTTTTATCATACAGCTGACATTTCTTGATTAAGAAAGCCTTCTTCAAAAGCGTGAGAAAGTTAAAAGCTGTTTTCCAGCTATTTCCCTTACTGCAAAGCAGTGCTTTTGTAGAAAAATCAGTCTTTTCTTCTGCAGATATCTTCCTTCACAGCTCTGCATGCCCAGTACCATTACCACTTATAAGAAGCTGCCAAGAAGCCATCCTATGAAGGAAGGCAATATATTTGCTATTCTGTCTGAACTGTACTCAGAGTGAGTTTATTGAAAGTTTGGCCTTTAGTTGTTTGAAGTACAGGTGGTTTGGTCCTCAATAGTTAGAGACAGGCGTTTCTTCAGTTCTAGGACGTTTAGAGGCTGGAGGATTGTGCACAGGATCATCAGGCGGTGATGGTGGCTCTGAAATATTGAGAAACATGAAAACCATGCTTGGTTGGACTTCACATTTATTATGCTGAGTTTACAGGTGAATTTAGTACTCGTGAAAGATTCTAGGTTGGTAGTAGTAGATACAAGTTCTTCATCTGTACCAGAAGCATGCCACAGATGCAGTGGTGGAAGCTGCCTCCCATAAAACACACCAGTAGTGAAGTAGTGATCTGGAGAGGACAACCTGCATGCCAATTCATTTTACAGTGCTGAGACTGCTGGCCCAGGTGCCAATTGGTATCAACTGTAGATAGATGACTTTGTGATATAGGTACCTGCATTCTACTCACCTGTACAAAAAACAAAGCACCACTGAATAGTAGCAATTTCCAAATCTGTGAGCTGGAAGTTCAAGTTCCTTATTTTTTGTATTTGTGCCTGAACTAAAATCATCATACTTATGAAATCAGACAACAATCCATAATGACCTCTGGAAAGAAAGGACCAAGTAGGGAGAACCCCTATTCACTATATGTTACAACCAGAAGGTTACTTACCATGTTGAACTACTCCTGAAGAGGAAGGTGTGGGGGCTAGATTTGTGGCAGTTGTGTTTGGTGCGTCTGTCCTCACAGGAATTAAGTTTATTCTCCTGGAGAAGGGGGGAGGGAAAGAAAGAGAGAGATATACTTCCAGTGCTTTTAGAAACCTCATTTTCCCCACATTCTTCTTTGAAATGTACTGTACAATTGCAATTATCTACAGTGATATATATTTACTTCACATATGCTTTTTCTCTGGTCATGAATGGCATAGGGACATATAGAACAGAAAATGTAATGCTTATAAATAGAAGCATTTTAAGAATTATTAGACACCCTTTTCCCTGGATTAGTATGCACAAATAATTGAATGCAGGATCCTTGACTTAAACACACACTTCCTCTGTAATCTTAGTGTTTGTATTTTTCTTCTCTTAAATACATTAGATGTCTCACAAAAAAAGAAACATTACAAATGGGGCAGAATGACAAAAAGATGTAACTGAACATCTGATTGTTTTATTCTTGCAAAATGCCTATATATTGCTCTTATGAAATGACAGTATTGGGATAATTGGGATCGTGTTAACACTAACAGCAGTTTATAAATTATCCCAGTATATTTAGAGAAAAAGCTCCCCCTAAAATTTTAAAAAGTACATTTGCAAAAATCTCATCCATATAGTAAATATTCTTTCCATATTTGTGTACAGGTTTCCCTAGCTTTATGTGGGTTCTGTATGTGCGAATTCACTCTTATGTGATCGGTGTGGTGGAAGCTGCTCTGTGCAATGCATTATGGAATTGATGTGCACCAAAATATAGTCTCCTGTGTGAATCTGTGCTCCTCGCTTGTTGTCTGCGACACGTGTTTCTGTAGTTGTCATCCCCATTATGATTGTGTCTTGTGCTTGTGTGTATTGTCTGCTGTTGGCAAGTACCAAAATTGTCTTGTAAAAGTGGAAGAAATGGGTTGGGGGTCAGTACAGTCGAGTTCTTGGAACGTATCCCTATTTGTTGCATTGTAAAGTGGGTTCCCTTGATGCGAATTCAAGTTATGCGCCATTTTTTGGGAATAAATGTGCAGCATAAAGTTAGGGAAATCTGTATTAATCCTAGAGAATAATTTAAAATGAACCCTTATATGCTCATCTAACAAACTCCTTAAAGAACTTACTATTAATGACTTGTATGGTATATTTAAATATATCATGCAGAAAACACGTTGTCTTGAGTGAAGTCATACATTTATTGTGCGACTACATTCCAAATGTAGCCTCTTATTAACTTAAAATAAAGGACAGGCATTAAGTCCTACCAGATTACATCTTTAAATACAAGAACTGCGACAGAGACATAGAAATCTGTTGTATATAAATGCACAAAGGAGTAAGGCAGAATTTAACTTTACTACTGCCCACCAGTTTGGATAGCAACTCATAAAGTCAGATCTGGGAGTTGTGTTGAGCTTTCAGCTAGAGAACAAATTGGAAGGGTAAATTGTCACGAAAGCCACAACCAGGATACAAAATGTAGTTCTCAACTTCAATATATTAGAAGTAGCAACAATACATCTTATGTTGGTCTTCATATTTATAACTGAAATGGAAATTAAAGTCTTACCTTGGTGTCTTACTCCATGCTTCTAAGGTATTTAGAGTAATCCTTCTTGGCTGGTTTACTTTAGCACTCTGGCTGGCTGCCTGTATAGGTTTCCTCTCTTCTGACAAAGCTGGAATATTTTTTATGCCAACAGGTGTTGAAGGAGAGTCCTTGCTGGTTGCTACTGCTGTTGGTATTTTTGGCTGGAGAGTGGGAGTGCTTGGGTCTGCAATTCTGCTTGGAGGAGTTCCATCTGCTGGGCGAGAGCCTGGGGAGACCTTATGTGACTGACTTTTCTTCACTTTCTTTTCTGCTACAGTAGGGGTCCTGACAGTTATCACTGGCTTCTCCTTCAATGGCACTCCAAGTTCACCCTTCTCAAATGTGACAAAAGAGCAATACCCATCCGTGGAAGAAACAGCCAGAAAAGATCCATCACTGGACCTGTTATTTCATGGGAGGAAAGATGAGAAATTGACTGTGCTCCCCAGAATAACATTTTATGCCAAAACCACAAACTACCTCCCTCCAACTAAATACAGAAATTTAAATAAATCTTATATCAGCTCCATGACAGCTAATTTAAAAAACAAAAAATCTTATCTGCCTGGGTGTGTGGCTGTGTGTGGGGGGCATAAAGTATGTTGGGGGGTTGTGGGGGCAGGGTGTATGTGTATGGCATTTGCAGGGTCTGAGGGAGAGTGCTGGGACCCCTGCACTTCGCCCATGGCACAGCAGCAGCAGGTGGAAGCGCTTAGGGTGCTTGTGCCCAGTGCAGGCACTGATGCCCAGAGGCATGCAGCTCCAGCCAGAGCTGCACATCACAGTGAGGAACACAGCCTCCGCCAGGCAGTCTCTATTGCTGGTGTTCCCCACCACACATGCTCAGTCTCTGCACTTGCACTATGAGGGAAGCCCCAGGCACTGGAGCCAGCTGCCTTTCCCACCCCCGCAAGGGTAAGGCACCTGGGGCTACCCTTTCATGCTGTTCAGCCCTGGCGGGGAAGGCAGCAAGCTCCAGTGCATGGGGCTTCCTTCCCATGCCATGCAAATGCGGGGGCTGAGTGTGCGTGGCAGGGAGCACCAGCAATAGAGATTGCCCAGCAGACGCTGTGCCCCTCATTGCAATGTGCAGCGCTTGCCAGACCTGCGCACTGCCAGACACCAGCGCCTGCACCAGGCACGAGTGCCCCGAGCACCTCCACCTGCTGCTGCTGCCAGCACCTGCTGGGGCTGCACACCATATGGGGAATGTGTGTGGGGCAGATCTCCACACACCCCTACCCTCCCTCACACCCACACCCTGCCCACCTGAGCTCAATGCTACCACCACCCTCTGGGTGCAGGCTCCACACTGCTGCCAGCCCTACGCTCCAGCCCACCTGCAGCTTGCCCCCTGCTTCTTTCCGAGCTGCTGCCCAGAGGGACTGGAAGGCAGGGGAAATGGAGCAGGTCCTCCGGCGGCAGCAGGAGCAGCCCTGCCTGGAAGCTGCCTGCTGGCTGGGCAGGGTGCTTCTGCCCATGAGGATGGAAGCAAGATGCAATAGGGTATGTTTAGGGATGTGCATATGCAAGGGCATCTCACTCCCACCCTCATGGGTGGAAGGGCTGGGCGGGATACAATTCTCTGGTGGGCACTGCAGGCTGGATGAAAGTGCTTGGCTGGCTGGATCCAGCCTGCAGGCCATATTTTGCCTGACCCTGATCTAAAGTGATGCTGAACAGCTTGTCCTGACCTATGCTGCAGCAGAACTGTGCTCAACTGCACCTCTTGCCCTTTGCACAGGTAACAATCACCAACTCACTGATGAGTTAAGCACCTGGATTTTCTCACATTCTCCTGCAAACTTCACCTTCAGAGTATCTGATCACCATCAACATGTTCTGAAAGAAGCCTTCTGCTAGAAGGGTACCAGCTGCAATAGAGGCTCCAGGGAGGAAGGAAGGTCCCATGACTGGGGAACAGAGTCTGGGATGTGAAACACAGACTCTCACTGCCTAAATGACCTAGGCAAGTCATTTTGAGCAGGGAACCCAAAGGGTTACCACGCATCCTGTGGGCTCCTGACTAGCCACCACTGCCCCACCCCTCCCCTGCCCACTGTTGCTCCTGCCACTGCAGCTGGGGTTCTTTGGGCTCTCCCACCTTCCTTTAATTTCTACTTCTTGCCCCCGCTACTGGCGATGGGACAGCACAGCAGGAGAGGTCTCAGGTACCTAAGTGGGAGGCTGAAGGTACCCATGCTGCATGCATAATGGGAGGCTGAGCTATTTGTGCAGCCAAGCTGACTGCACTGCTGGTGAGAAAGTGGCTGGGAGAGAAGGGTACTTTGCATGCTGGGGGATAAAGGTGGGCTGTCTGCACTGCACTGTGTGCATAATAAGGAGGGGCCCATGTGGCAGGACAGATCCAGGGGTGGGGAGGGTGCAACTGTCCACACAGCCAACAAAAAGCAGCTCTTGGTCTATGGCCCACATCTTGTGCAGCCTTTAGTATTGTGGCCTGCTTCACATATGCCCCTCACCTGCCTGGAAGTTAGACAGCCCTCACTTAGACCAAGATCCACAAGACAACCAAGCACCTTAAGTAGACCTTTGGCAGAATTTAGATGCCTAAGTTTAGGACAGTGATCCTCTAACACCCTTCCTCCTCCCAGATAATCCCATAGGCACCAAAGCTCCACCTGTGAAATTCACTAGAAAGCTAAGGTTCTGATTCTGTGCACAAGCAAGGCTGCCTCCCTCCTGTCTGGACTGAGCAATTGGTTATCCAGATCAAGCATAAGACTGATCAAGATCCTCCAACTATGTTTTCTTCTGCTGATCTACCCTGAGAAGCCGGATCCAGAAGAACAAGCTCAAAGCATATCAATAGAATGAGCTCCATGCAAAACAGAGCTACAGGAGTTGTTACTGCCCCTTCTCTCTTGAGGCACTGCAACACCCAAGCCCCTTTGTAGGTGTAGGCTGCAGTCTCTCTGTGCCTCTGCTCCCCATTTATAAAGCATATAAAAAGCACACTTCCATAGCTCCTGGGATAAAATTATTTTAAAAAGAATGAAAGGCACTGAAAAACATGGTAATGACAATTACTTAAGTACCATAGATTACATAAAACAACCTGACATAAAAGGAAGAAGCATGAGCAACCTCAAAACTTCAAAAGCGATAAGAACAACAATCTACCCAAACATGACAAATCTGTCAGTCACCTACCATGAAATATCACTCAGGGTATGGTAATGTATGTTAGACACATAACCAAATGGAAAGGACTGCTGCGTATCATATAAAAGCACAGAATCTTCTGAAGCAACAGCAAATACCAACCGATAAGGAAAATTTATTAGACCAGGAACCGACTTCTGACTGACTTCATCTAGAACACAAAGAAAACACCATTGGGAAAAGTCTCATACAGACCACTGCCTCACTTAAATGATACTGCTTAAATTGACATAGTTACCCTGAGTCTGAACATAATTTTTATCCTTAGAGTGAATCAGTAACCAAACTGTGGTTAAAAAGGTGACATTTTCATTATAAACCACCATTTTCAGACTCTCATGAATTTCTGGAAAAACTACTCTATTAAGTTACTCTTATTTTGTCTCACCTTACAAGATAAATTGTTGGGAGAGGTTTTTGGTTTATTTGTTTTTTTGGTGTTTTTTTTCAAATTACAAGTGCAAATCAAAGCCCTGTAGCTAAACATCTTTTCCACTATTACTTCAAGTGTGAACAAATCTCAAAAAACTTACTTTAATCAGTCATGCTAAATTTATAAAAATACACAGTTGCTATATAAAATCCACTCAAGATGATAAATTTATGGTTCTTTTTATAATTTTCATGTTCAACTATTGGCTAGTTTTTCAGACTCAGAGTTTGCTCCTAAGTGAAAGAGAAAAAGAGCGCCACCCTAGCAAAGTTTTCCAAATCCTTGAAATTAAGCACCCAGTGGCCTCCTCAGCAGTGATAAAATATAGAACTCCCAGTCACTTCTGTGTTGGTTACAGAAGCTCCCCTTTTAAATGAATGGCCTGATTTTTTCACTTTAGGCATCTGATAGTGTAAATTTTGCCCTAAGAGTAACAACATGTGCCCAATAAAGAGTGATTGACAATTTATGGAGAGGATCTCATTCTCCAAAAAAGAGAACAGTGCCTCTGAAGACTTTGTGAAAAAAATGGTTCACGCTTTTAAACAATTCAGTAATAGACACTAAGCTGAGCTAGATAATTAGAAATGAGGAAACTTGTGCCTTTTAAGCAAGATTGTGAACAGTCTCATTAAAAGTCCTAAGTGAAATCCTGAGTTCATTAACTTGAATACGAGCAAGATTTTACTTCCTGCATCCATCCACTTATGTGCAGTATGCTCAGTCATCCCCATCACAGCTATGCCAGCATGATCCAGTTCTAACCAACAAGCCTAGTGCTACTTCAGTCTTGGCTTCCCCTGAATAAACATCACAAAACTGTGACAAATGATGGCAATTTTGGGGTGGCTCCAGGAGGTGGGAAACCAAGACTAAAAAAATATTTTACTACATGGTTCTTTAATGCTGAGCCAAATTATTTACATTTATTCACACCAACCAGTTTAAAAGTTGGAGAAAAAATGCTAAATAGTTTTTCTGTAGCCTCAAAGGCCAACTGAGAGCATTCAGCCACTATACCAAAAGCCACTTAAAAAGGTACTTAAAGTGAATTAAAGTTCTTAGACTCAGCAAACAGGGTTGCACCACAACTTAAAAGCTTTCTTGAAGGAATGTTACAAAAGGTAGGACATAAAATAGTATGACCTGCAACATTATACCCAAGTTTGCCTTTTTAATACATTTGCTGTAAAAAATGTTCTCTGAAGGATTTACACTACCTTTAGTAAGTGCAGTTCTCAATTCAAAGTAGACTGGGCAGCAACGAACAGCTAGTGTTGCTTTGCCAGGACAGGGAAGGTGAGCCATGGGCCTATTAGGAATAAGAAATATTTTTTAAAATGGCATTAAAAATTATTATTTTTTGTAATGATAATAAAGAAATAGGTTTTATTAAACCCTACCTTTTAAGATTGTTTCTGGAAAAAACATATGTAGTGTTTGTCACATTTTCTCCTGATTCAACACATCCAGCTGAGAAAACACAAAACAATTAAACTGTTACTCATCAATTCAAAAGGTACTGAACATACAGCATATATTCATAAACGTTTTATTTCCCAAGAAGTAGCCTTGCGTCAGCAGGCCAGATTTTTGTGATCACATATATTTCTTTAATACTACTTTTGTTTCCTTTATGTACTTCCTTAACACAGGCTTCTTTTTGATGTTTCCAGACATCTGCATTGGGAATGCCTATACTGGAAAACCCTTCTTGCAGTGTTATTCTAACTAATAGTGCAGAATGCTTTTAAGAACAAGGACATATCAAAAAAAACCCTCAGAATAAGAGTCAAGAGTAACTACTTATTTCTGATTTTTTTTTTTTTTTTTTTAAACAGTGCAGCTTTGTTAATATACCAGGTGTTTCGTGTAAGCTGCAAGCAGATTTTAACATGACATGAGAGAAATTCTCACAAGCTGCAGGCTTGATGGTAGGAGCTTCTCAGCCAATAAATAGAATACATTAGTTTCATCATGCAAGAACAATACACCAAACAAATACTGTAAAGCTTTCCTTTGATTGAACTCAGCCAAACTGTTTGGAAAGTGGTCTCAGTGAACTTTCAGATCAGTGTACAAACAGACTAACGGAAAATTTTTATTGACAAAGTACGCTGAATTTAGTGTCAGAGGAAACCCCAGGCTGCATCATCACCACTAGCATGTCACCAGAACAAAAAACTGCTGGCCATATTCACAGTAGTATTCTCCAAAGCATCAGCAACTGTTAGACGCCTCCTATGTGAGGAAGAAGCCCTATGGGCTGCCCCACATGCACAGTACTTGCTTTCACATACCTGGAGTAAGTAGCAAGGAGCCATCAGGAGTGAAACTAAGCCTGCGGAAGAATGATTTCATGCTGTCATCATGAAACATTCGGAAGCTTCTCATCTGTAACATTTTGAAAGTATTTCAGATGCAATGTGAAAAAATCCTATTAATGCTGGTAATTAACTATGTCTTAGGAAAAAAGTCATCTTGATTGATCTTTTTGCCTAACGGATGAAATATTTGAAGTTTCTCTCAACAACAAAATGATGCTTTAAGTTCCTATATATGCTTTAAGTTCTCTATAGCTAATCATAGTCCCTCTATACACATGCTAATTAATATCAACAAGAGTCTCATTTAGACTAGACTATTCCTTTCCTTCCCTTTTTGTTACTATAGATATTTAAAATAAAACAGTCTCTAAGATGACGCTACTTAGGTAGAAAGTAGTGCTAGTGCTCTGCTATCATGGTTCAAACAAACAAACACCACAGAAAGGTGATTTAACATTAGAAATGAAAAAACAAAATTCAGTAAAAACACAGGGAAAATATATTTATAGGTTAGTCTAAAAAAGTACTCCTTTTTATCATACTAGAGGTATCATGCCTTACCTCTAGTACTATTAATTTAAAGATGCTGGGACATCTTAAGTTCTAAGATGCTGTCCCTCCAAAGGACAGCATTTTAGAACTTATTTTTCCCTAACTTTTCTCTTGAAAGACTTTATTCTCTAGAAAAGTATATTCTAAGCTACTGATTTAGATATAAAAGTATTCATACAATATTATAATACTTGGTCACTGTAACTTGATTATCGCACAGATATTATTTAAAATTCACTGCACAGACTATTTTGTTTCTCTTTCCTTTAATCTATTACCAATGATATTAAACATGATTACTTTAGGCTGAACTTGCAAGAGATATTTTTTACAAGTCAATGTTCTTTGTGACAGCCACTTCGACTAATAACCAGGGATTCGGGTTTTCCGTTTCCCACAGACAAAATCACAGATTCCTTGTTTTTAAAATTGGAGAAAACGCCGATTTCCCTTTTCAGCAGAGAAATCTGCAGATTCTCCGCTTTTGTAAAGAGCTCTTGCAGGCTGGCACAACTCCAGCCTGCAAGAGCTGATTACAGAAAGGGCGAGAAAGCCCCAGCCCTACCTGGAGTGGGTGGGGGAGAGGGGGAAGGGTGGGGCCTGAGCCTCTGAGTCAGCCAAGGCTGGGCTCAGGCTCAGACTCTTCCTTCGCCCTTGGATCCTAGAAGTAAGTGGGGCTTGGGGGTTGTGGCGCAGGGCTGGGGAAGGGGGCTGAGGGAGCGGGGAATGCTGCCGGCCCCAGGCGGCACACTACAGCCAGGTGCAGGGCCAGGGGGTGAGGGCAGGGGTACCCCTCTGTGGGGGGCTTTGCAGGCAAGTGATGCGGGGTGTAGAGTGGTGGTGCCCACCATGTGCGGGCCCCGCACACATGCCGCCCAGCCAGCTGCCCAGGGGATGGGGAGGCGGAGGCTCGCATGTGGCTAGTTGCACAGTTCCGTGGCCGGCTCTGCAGCGGCGGCGAGGGATGGTGGCTGGGGGGGGCAGGAGGGGCTCACATGCGGCAGACTCTTTACCTATGGGGCCATGCCAGTGGTGATGGCCGCTGTGTACCCGGCACCCACCACACTGCCACTGCCGCCCTGCTCCAAGTACAGCTCCGCAGCGGTACAGGGGTTTTGTACGCATCGGCCTTTACCACTGGCACACAGCAGCCACTGCTGCTTATCTGTGGGGGTTGTTGTGTACAAAACCTGCCCGTGTTGCCTCGGAGCTGTGCAACCAGGTGCAGGGCAGCAGCGGCAGTGTAGCAGCTGCTGTGCGGCGCAAGATGGTGGTGGGGATGACTGTGTGCTGCCTGGCTGCCACCACTGCCGCTCTGCGCCTGGCTGCACAGCTCTGGGCATGGATGGCTCCATGGTGGCACAGGGAGGTTCTGTATGCAGCGGCTGTCACCGCTGGCACAGCCCCATAGGTAAGTGGCAGCAGCTGCTGCATGCGAATCCCCTGATCCCCATTCCCCACTGCTGCTGCAGAGCCAGCCACAGAGCTGTGCAGCTGGTTACATGCAAGACTCCCCCTTCCCCAGGCAGCTGGCCAGGCAGCATGTGTGCAGCCTGCACAGGGCTGGGACCACCACACCGCGTCCCACATCACTTGCCCACAAAGCACTCCTGCCCTCACCTCCTGGCCCTGCACCCCTGCCTTCACCTGGCTGTGGTATGCTGCCTGGGGCCAGCAGCACCCCCTGCTCCCTCAGCCTCCAACCATCTTCCCCAGACCTGCCCCACAGCCCCCAACCCCACTTACCTCTAGGATCAAGGGGCGTAGGGCATGGCTCTGCAGTGACAGCACTTGCCCGCAATGCCCCCCCCCCACTGGCTCAGCCAGC
>NW_005842443.1:30728-41111 GCF_000455745.1 Alligator sinensis | reverse complement strand
CCCCCTTCCCGGCCCCTGGCTGGGTGGCATGTATGTGGCCCGTATACAGTGGTTGCCACTGCACTGCCGCGCCTGCGCTGCTTGCCCACAAAGCCATGCGGGTAGCCATGAGATGGTAGCGCAGGGTGCAATGGCAGAGTTGCGGTGGTGGCCTCCGTGTGCGAACCCCGTCAGGCCGGCCGGTGTGTGTGGCCTGCAGAGTGGCACCCTGCCCACACCCCCAGGCCCTGCTCCAGGGAGTGGGCACAGGGGCATGCTCTGCCCCTTCTTGATCTACCTCCCCAGCACCTTCCCCCCGCCCCCACACACATTTACCTGCTGGAGTGGATGTCAGTGTCTGTGAGTCTGTTGTGAGGAGCATCAGGAGGGCTGTTGAGGCTGTGGGGGAGAGTGCGGGGCACCAGTTGCACGGGGGGTGGGGTTGTGGGGGGCCTTCTAGGATCAAGGGGCGTAGGGCATGGCTCTGCAGTGACAGCACTTGCCCGCAATGCCCCCCCCCACTGCCTCAGCCAGCACGCAGCCACCACTACCCTACAGCGCCGCAGAGTCATGCAGCCAGTCACAGGGCATAAGCAGCGGTGCAGTAGTGTCTGCTGCATGCAAGCCCCCCTTTCCAGCCCCTGGCTGGGTGGCATGTATGTGGCCCGTATACAGTGGTTGCCACTGGACTGCCGCGCCTGCGCTGCTTGCCCACAAAGCCATGCGGGTAGCCATGAGATGGTAGCGCAGGGTGCAATGGCAGAGTTGCGGTGGTGGCCTCCGTGTGCGAACCCCGTCAGGCCGGCCGGTGTGTGTGGCCTGCAGAGTGGCACCCTGCCCACACCCCCAGGCCCTGCTCCAGGGAGTGGGCACAGGGGCATGCTCTGCCCCTTCTTGATCTACCTCCCCAGCACCTTCCCCCCGCCCCCACACACATTTACCTGCTGGAGTGGATGTCAGTGTCTGTGAGTCTGTTGTGAGGAGCATCAGGAGGGCTGTTGAGGCTGTGGGGGAGAGTGCGGGGCACCAGTTGCACGGGGGGTGGGGTTGTGGGGGGCCTTTAATTTTTATCACGGATTTGGGGTTTTTAAAAATCAGAGAATTTGCAATTTTTAAATCAGAGAAAACCAGGATCCCTGCTAATAACTAAGAGAACCTCCATTTCACATGAATACGAAAGTGTCTAACATACTAGTAAATTATCTCTAAAACAATACTTTCCTGTCATCAATGCCAGAGTTTCACTTTTCAAGAGTGCAGCATTTGTAAAACAACATACAAAGTGTTGCCTGACAATGTTAGCATTAGAATAATTTACCTCTCCTTCAGCTCCTGCTCCTGACGGCATCTTGGTAACATTGAATGCTACTCGTCTGGTCTGTGTGTTGTATACTCGCATCACCCTGCATAACAGAGAATACCAACATATTTCTTCCTCACCAAGCTAATCCTTGATTTTTTCATAGTTACAGCACATTCTTCCCTGGATCCCTTGTTTCAATCAAAACCTTTCAGGATTCAACTCATCTCAAAACTGTCACATGACAAAAGACCTTACTATTAAAAGAGCCCTAAAACAGAGGGCATCAACAAATAACTAAGTCACTGAATGTCCTTGATTTATTAAGAGCAGCTTTATTTGTAGAGCATGTGTACGTGTCATTAAGGAAGAATCAGGGTTCATGGAAACATAAAGGACCAAGGCAACTTCCTGGCCTTTCCCCAGTGGCTCCATCCTACAGAATAGAAGCTTCCACAGAGGAAAATAGATGGATTCCTAGGCCTTTGTGGTAGGAGGCTTATAAATATGAACTGAATGAACTCCTGTGCAAGGCTGTCTTTCTGAATCTGCAGGGAAATGTGAAGCATCCTAATTCACCTCATTAAGCATGCTAACTTTCAAGTCTCAAGACAAATGTCACTTTATTTTACTGAAACACCAAGGTCTCGTGTTTATTTGGCATGGCTGAATATTAGAAGACATGAGATTCATTATGACCTAAAGTCCTTTTATTCATCCTCTCTCTCTGAGGCCACTATAAGATCTGCCCCAAAGCTCAAATCAAGGAGTGATTTCTCCAGTGTGTTAAAGCAATTTTCTTTGCAAAGGAAGCTACACAGTATAAGGTTTATTATCCAGCTGTGAAGCCTATTAAGAATAAGATATGTATCCTACACAATTTCAAAGCTGAACTACAAATTTAAATTGAATTTGTTAATTACAGATTTGTTTGCTTATTGACCAGGTTGCAAGGGGAATTCAGAAAAGAAACATGTTTTATTGGACTTAAACATGGTCGTTTCTCTTCTGTAACACGCTGTCAAACCTAGGCTCATGGAAGATGTTTGAGAATACATTGTATTGGGACATAAAGTACACACTTACAATATCTTTGACAACCCAGAAAGTGCCAGCTGATTTCATGGAGAAAAAAAAGTAGCCGTTTACTTAAATGTCTACATTTAGAGTGGCATAAGAGTGATGGTGGAGCCAAGATGGTGAAGAAATTAACACAAGATGGTGAGGCAAAGATCTTTTATTGGACCAACTATGTAGTTGGGGATAAAGTTAAACAAGCTTTTGAATGCAAGGCATTTTTCCTCAGATCTCTGATCAGGCTCAGACTGTGGGTGACAGTTTGCACAGAAATAAATTGAGCATAACTTTTCAACTCACCTTTGCTATTCTCTTTCAAGGATTAATTTGAAAGCAGTTAAAAACTGCTTCTAATACTAATAATTATGAAGAGAAGGAATTAAATACCCCTTTCTTGACTTAATCTCAGCTAGCATGGAACAGATTTAAAATCTTGTTAAAAATGTCCAAATTAAAAATTTTGAACAACATGGTACAGCTATGAGTGGGACAGGACCCTATGCCTGGTAACCACAAGTGGCACCTAAGTATGGGATAGAAGAGCCGTCCTGGTCATTTTGTTAAGTGTGCAGTCTACATTTGCACAAGATAAAGTACTGTTAAAAATTAAACATTTTTGCACATTACAGTATAGCCTTAAGACAGACAGGATACTGCACATGGAAACCACATTAGTATTTACTTATAGGATGGTAAGAGAACACTTAAGCCAAAACTCACCTATCACAGCTAAGTGTTGCAATGTACTGGCCAAGAGGATCCCAAGTTATTCCTTGTACATAACTTTTGTGTTCATTTAAAATTGAGACTTTTTGCCCTGAAAATACAAAGAGTTTCAAAAACTAAAACTGAAGAGAATTATTTAAAAAGGAATTAAAAACAAGGCCAAATATTCCAGAATATACAGCAATACACCTTTTTTTTCCTTTTTTTTTTTTTTTTTTAAACACTCAAACTGATAAATGCTTTAACAGCAATTTAATAGTGACAATTGAAATGCAAGTTTAAACTTTTTTTCCCCCTCCTTTGTGGCTTCTGCTTAGTTGAACAATAAGGTTCAGGCTTTGTAATATGCCTATTTTGTTTATTAAGTAACAAGACATTAAACTTATATGCATTTCAGATTTTTTCTCCTGAGTCTTGAATGGTCATCATGTTGGGTACTGAACTACAGACCTGTAGCACAAAAGCATGAGTCAAAATTTAAACAAGAGGCAGGCTCTTTCTCTTGGGTGATGATGGCAACTGGCTAATTCTTAGTAACTGGCCACAGCTAGAAAAGGTTGTGGGACAGAATGACCCATGCTGGGTCAGAGGCATTCAGTTAGGTAAGCACTACGACCCAGCTGCCACCATTGTTTGTCTGTGTGGCAGCATGGAGAGAATGCCAACAATTGGTGATTGAGCCTGCAGTGGCATGCAAGTGCCTGCAGCCAAAGCCCCACATCTGTAAGCTGGATCTGGCCCATGGGCTGTCAGTTGTCAACCCCAGTCTTACAATGTAATAAGGTCTTACTACTCATAATGATATGTAGCTATCAGCCTTGACTCAGTTGCAGGGTGTTGAACATGCTGGGCTTGACCCAGCTAAGCACAGACATAACATTTATGAACACAAGCAGTTCCGATGAGCTCATCTCTGGGTAGGCTGGATGGGGGCCAGAGATCTCAGCACGATCCAAGATCAAGCTCTGGTGGCACTTACTACCCATTTTATCTCAGGTAGCAAGCCAACATTTAGGGATATGTGGATTGCTTCTGTTAGGTGTTGAAATGGATTATATACATCAAATATTTCTCTGGTGCAATTATGTTTAACTATAAAAAGAAAATGCAAAAATCTTGTTTCCCTGAACAAAGTAGGATCAAACAGCAGGAGAGCTTGCTTACTCCCACTTTTGAGCAACTACCACTCTGCTTAGAAAGCTCCAGTGGCTCTCTCAGGGTCATACTCCTAGTGGTTCCCCGATTCTCTCTCACTGGTTCTCTCCTGGTGTGCTGCTTCGGACCTACACATCAATACAGCTACAATCTGATCAACCCTCCTCTCATCACTGTTACCACAAAAGTGGCATATTTAATTACTCCCTCATTTAAACTGAATGAAAAGTGGCCAAGGATACCCTCCAACAAAAGACATTTTTTCTTCTTTAGGTCTCAAAGCATTTTACCACTTATAAGATGGTTACTGAAAGAATGCTAGCAATAGGCAAAGGAGTAATCCTTATTCTACTTTTATATGTGAAATAACCAACCCTCAGAAAATAAGGGCACTGTCAATATAATTCACAAGACAGTCTTTTAGATGAGAACAGTACTCAGTCTCATGACAGCCTTTGTTCCATCACATTTGTGAAGGACTATAGTTGCATATACCTCCAGGGACATCCAACCACACTTAAACAAGCTTGTTACAATAAACTCAAGACCAAGGCTGTTCAGCTCCAATCTTACAAACATTTCTGCATGTGAGTTATCATGGCCTTCACTGAGTTTAGGGATTACTTGTGCAGAGAATATTTGAAGGGCCAAGGCTATAAAGTGTTTTTAAGGGTTTTCCCTCTCCCCCAATCCAGGTTTTGCTCATGGAGATACTTTCATCCCATCTTCAAAAGTTGGAGAATTAACTGGATTATGTTACCACAGAAAAAAGCACTTCACTTACTTTGCTTAAACACCAAGGGATACAATTTACCTCCATATGGGAGCCTCAGGAAAGAAAAATTTAATTTAGCAATTACCTTTATTGACATCCCACATTATAGCTGTGTTATCTACTGATGCAGATGCCATGTAGTTTCCATCAGTGGTCCAGCAAATATCATAAACATCTTCTAAATGGCCTCTGGAACCCAGTAGAATGGAAGACAATCATTAATTATATAAAGGACAGTTGTGAATAAACAAAAATGACATTGATTTTTTTAGTATTAAAAAAAAAAATTGCAAGAAAAAGTTACCACTTAGGAAATAACTAGTCCCTCCTTTTTATTTTTAAACAAAGCAGTCACATTTAGAATATGGAAAGTAGAAAATTTTAAAAATAAAATTAAAATATGCCTTCATAATTCACCATAGTACTGTCACAACCCAAAGGGTGTGATTTGTTTTTGTGTGCTTCGGCACTGCTAAATTGTTCCCGCTAAATTACAGCTTCCTTGCACGGTGGAGTTTTCTGCTGCAAAAGAAGCCCCTGGTGCAAGCGAGAATTTCCCGCCAATTTGAAGCTTTCTTTGCAGGGTGCATTTCTTTGTTGCAGCACAGAAATGCTCGTTGCAGAGTTCCCGCCATTTGTATGCTAATTCGAGTCCCATTATTGGCCAGTTCTAAATTATTCACACATGGCGGCTAGTGATTGGCTTGCTAGCCGTATAAAAGGCTTGAGTGGTTTCCGCCCAAGTTGGAGGACTCCACGAACACCGGGAGGAGGAGACTTCACGCTGTGTGAAGATCTCCAAGCGCTGAGGATCCTTACAGACCCAGTGCATTTCAAGCAGGCAACAGAGGTCTGATCAGCCTCTAGCCTCTCCCTGTCGCTGATAGATTCCTAGACGTATCCCTCCCTGCGCGCAAAAGAACCGGACCCACGGAGCCTAGCAAACTTCGTGTGGATGAGTGAGCAGAAGGACCCACGGAGCCTAGCAAACTTCATGTGAGTTTATTCAGAGCTCTTTCGGACGAGTACTTTCTTCGGTTGACACGACGGGCTCGCATGTTTAGAGCCTTCAGCCGGATTGGGCTAGAGTTCACGAGTTTAGAACTCTTGTCCGCCTCTCTTCTTTCCTGTCTGCAACCGCAACTCAAGCAAGTTTTCCAGCCTACACCACGACCATCTTTGGTGTAAGTAAACAATCTTTAAAACTACCGCTAAGCGTTTGTGCCTAATTCCAGCTCGTTGCCCTCCTTCTCCGATCCAGCGTGCCCAGGCTGCTGGCCAGCAGCCTGCGTGCAGCACGAAAAAGGGCTCGGGTTGCTCCCGGCCCGCACAAGTACCAGCACATATTCCAAAGGAAATAAAAACTGACTTCATAAGTTACCTCAAATGCAAGATTAGAGAGCTGTAAAATTAATATTCCTAGGTTCTATATAATGTATAATAACAGCAATAAAAAAAATAAAAACTAAATACTGCATAATTGCAGCAACAAAATGAAAAAAGTGAGAAGCATTGCTATTCCTGAAAACTTTCCCCACCAGGTAAGTTAAATAAGAAGTTTTCATACTATGTAGAGTCAACTAAAATGTAGAAATCTAAGTTTACACTACATCTTAACTAATATCTTCTGATGATCATTCTAGGTGTGTAAAATCACCATTAAAAAATTATTTTAAAAAGGTTGAGAAATACTAGAAGTATTTTGTGAAATGGTCACACAATGAGACCACTGAAATGATAAATATTTATCATGCTTTCTTTTTAAGATGCTAAGTTTATTATAGATACTAATTCTAATTACTTTTCTTCAGAAGCTGTCCAGTTTCTTAGGTAATTGCACAAGCACTTTTTAAAGGACTGTTTAAACTTCAGGATATGCTGTTGGACTCTTACACACACACGCGGAGGCTGCTCCGATGTGCTGGAAATACAACGCTTCGGAACAGGCTCAATTAATCGAGTCTGCTGAAGCATGGAAACTGATGCACTCCAGCAGACTTCCACATCATGTGCATCAGAGTTGCTGCACAACTCTGCGCTGAAAAAAAATGGCAGCAGTGCGCTTTGAAATAAAACACGTTCGATAAGCTTTAGTTCAAAGCACCCCGCTGCCATTTTTTCAGCGCAGCAACGCTGATACACATGACATATGGGAGCTTTTAACTAGTGCGGCTCACTAATTAAAGTGCCCACAGCACATGTAAAAATGCCCTTAGATTCTACAACAAATACTGGATGTTGTCTTTTTCACTTGGAGTGAAAACAAGATTCAATTTAATAACAAATGTAAAAGTATGTAGCATGTTTGATGTCTTGTCCACTAACAAGTATACTGAAACTATCATTCATAGTTAATTTGCAAAACTCAAATGAATATACATATTTTTTTAATAAGGATTTAATCGTTTGAAATGAACTGTGTATAAAGATGATAAAGCCTTTATGTGAACGTTGGCCTGGACCGACAGCTAACTTTCTAAGAAACATATATTTTTTGGACTTTTTTGTTGAATTTTCCCTAATATTTCTAGTATAAATCCAGTAATTAAAGGTATATTTATTTAAAATGACCCGGTGCAAATGCAAGTTTCATAGATGTAGCTTTTGAAGTTATGATAAATTTGAAATATTAAGTGCTACAGAACATGAGCGCCATGCCACACAGATGTCGGATCTTCTGCCCTGAGATGGAGGACATGGGCTGGTACAGTACAGAATAGCAGATGTTAGCATGAAAGGAATGCATCATGGAGCAGACAATTTTTGAAGAACAATGGAAGGATTCTGCATGTGGTAAGCAGAAGCTGTTTCAGATAAATGGAAACACGGGATGAAGGAAACTCATAAAAGCCCAAGTTACCTTAATGTTTTAACAACAGTCCAATTCTCTTTGTTTAGTTGAGCTTCATCTTCATCCTGAAATGCTATCGGTTCTGGTTCTTTATTATCATTCAGTTTCCATAGTAATATCACAGCATCTGTGGGAAAAAAAAAATTACTTAGAACAATTTATTTGTGTTTTCTTCTTGCAAGGTTTATCCTGCTATTATACAAAATATAGAAATCAGCTAGAGCTTGTCTACTGTTTAGGCGATGGACCTGGGAATGCTCTTCTCCTCTATTCTCTTTTTAGAGTAGGGACAAGAAATAGAAGCATAAGCTACTTGTGAGCTATATTGATTTCCTTCTTTTTTAGTAAACAATTTGATTATGGAGATTTTTCCAATATTCAAACAGGAGTTACACCAACTGCCAAAGAAGTGACTTTCAATTAGAGTTAGCTACCTAACTACTCTGCCTTTTCAAAATTTTCCCTTAAAATACTGCATAACTGCATTAAAAACAACCCAGAACTATGCAAAACCTTTGCTAAGGTGGTTAGGAGACCAGACTGGGACTCTCAAACTCTGGGTTCAACTGCTAAACTCTGCCAGACTCCTAATATGGTCCTGGGTAAGCCACTCAATTTCCCTATGTACAAAACAGGAATAACACCTTTTTTACATCTGTAAAGTAGATAAATTAGTTCTCTATTCTCATAAAACCCTTGTGAGAATAAATTCTGTGGGGTTTACAAGACACTTGGACACCATGCTCCTTGTTGGTGCCAAACAAGTCCAAAGATGGAAACTCGTTCACATCTCCTAAATTTCCATGCTCACCTTTACTCCAGGTAGGGGGGGGTGTGCGCGCACGCGCGCACACACACACACACACACACACTGTATAAATACAACTTCTTTATGTTGGTCTTTTATATAAAATATTACTCACCATCACCTCCGGATGCTAAGATCTCACCACTGGGAGAGAAACGCACAACATTAACAGCTTTGGTATGACGAGCTAGATTGGACAAAAATTCCACAATTGCTTTCCCATCTGGTCCTTTTTCCACTTTCCATATCTAGTTACAAAAGTATCACAGATAGTAAATATCCTTCTTTACCTGACAACTCAGTCTTATAACAACTGTAACATTTTGTGTGCAGCATACTTACATATCAAACACTGAGCTGAGAGAGAGTAAGCATTTCAGGTACAGAACTAAACAACTCTCATCTGAAACTTTCACAACTAAGCCATGGTGACGTCTTACTAATTCCCATTCTACAAATTATTTTCATTTCCTGATAGCATCCTGACAGCTTTCTGTCTAAGCAAATATATTGCCAAGTCTTCCAGGAAGTTAAGAAAAAAAAAAAAAAACAACAACACCACTTTTTTTTTTTTTTTTTAAATGTACATACATGTCTGTTCTCTGGCTCTGTGAGCCTTTAAATAATAGGATGAGTCAATCAACAGATTTAGCAGCATAAAGACTCGAGCACAAATTAACCAACCAAAAAAAAAAAATGAATATATTCATCTTAATATCCCCAACCTTTCTACACCTCAAAACACCTATCAGCTGTCATGCTGCTTCCTCTATCCCAGAACTCCAAGCACAACACTGAGTAGAGGTGCACAGATACAAAGAAAATTTTCTGCATCAGATATTGGCCCAGTGCGGCCGATAATTTGTCCAATAAATGCCCGTGTGTGCACGCAGCCGCAGTGCAACATGTAGGCAGTGAGGAGCACTGACAGCGTGGAGTGCTGTGTGCAGCTGGTAAGTCTGGTGTGGTGGGAGGGGAGGGGGGAGAAGCATGGGGGAGCAAATCAAGGCCCCTGTGGTGAGGGAGGGTGTGGGGTTGGTGCTGGGGCTGCCCAGCCAGGGCTGGGGCCAGGGCAGACGTGGGAAGGAGGCATGGCTTGTCAGGGGGTCCTGGGGAAGGGTGGGGGGGCAGATCCCGCTGCTGCGTGACACCCATCCAGTGCTTGTCTGGCAGCTCCTGCCACTGTTCCTGCTGCTTGTCCAGGACAGCATGGGGGGAGGGCATGTGGCCCTGGATCTGCATGGGGCAGGATGGGCTGGAGCTGGGCCTGTCCCTGCCCCATTCTCTCTCTCTCTCACCCCCCTCCCCTTCTACCACACCAGACCTACCAGCTGCGTATCAGAAATCGGATTGGCATCGGCCTATATGCCTCCTTAAAAATCGGCTACCGGTATCGGCCACAAAAATCTCTATCGGTACACCGCTAACACTTAGGTTTTGCTGCATATGCTGAAGTTATAAAAATTTGAGCTGATTTAGACAAACAGGTATGACCAGGAAAGACAGGGAAAACAGATTTCAGTTATGAATGAAGAATACCCCTAAGTTTAAATCAGAGGAAGAATGGGGAGGGTCCAGTTTTCCAATGACCAGAAGTGTAACAGGTCACTAGGGCATTTCAATGTTAGTTTTCATTTATAACTCAACCCAAACACCAAAGATGTCTGAAATTACAAAAAATGAAACTCTGAATAATGGCATTATTGCTTGCC
>NW_005842443.1:26424-30697 GCF_000455745.1 Alligator sinensis | reverse complement strand
TCCCTATTCAACAGAAATTGTAAATAATAAATATCAGTAACTTTCAGCTCAACAAATACCTAAAGATTTACAAACCACTGATACTATAAATATGCAGATAGATGTTATGTCCTATGCTTGCAAGACAGCACTCCAAATACATTCAGCACCACAGAAATGCACATGCCTTTGGGCAAGAAGGCTACTCATCAGTGAAGAGAAGGAAAATTTTGGTTAAGGATAAAAATCTTACAAAAAATGCCAGAGTAGGATTGGAGTATTTTTGTAGCTGTGATGATGGTTCAGGAAATGTATGCAAGGCAAGGGTCCTCTTGTGGTATCTTTTATTGGACCAACTGTATAGTTGGGAGAAATCTCAGACAAGCTCTCAGGCAAAAAGTAACCCTCCTCCAGGTCTGAGGGTTTCTGATGGAGCCAGCCTTAGGGAAAATGGTGACCTGGCTGAACTTGTATTTTGGTGCCCCATGCCTCTGCCTCCCTGCCCTCCAAGCAAGTCAGAAGCACTGCTGCAGACAGAGGTGCAGTCTGGTGGAAAGGTGGGGTGGCATGGTATGCCAGGCAGGCAGGAATTGCTGCTGCCACACACATTGCCTGGCTTGGCTCCTCCTAGGCAGCAGCTGGAGGTGGGGTGTGGGCTGGGCTAGGCACCACTCCTGCCTGCGGTGGGGATCAGCTGGAGAAGGGC
The DNA here is from genome assembly GCF_000455745.1 of Alligator sinensis. Lineage (NCBI taxonomy): Eukaryota > Metazoa > Chordata > Crocodylia > Alligatoridae > Alligator > Alligator sinensis. Next base: position 30,012 of record NW_005842443.1, on the reverse strand, counting down.
AGGGGAGGGCAGGGCAGGGGGAGAGCGCTGCTGTGAGCATGGGCTACTCACATATGTGCGTGCACGCACGGTGCCCCCTGACCACAGCACTCTGGGTGATCGCCCACCCCTAAGGTCGGCTCTGCATTCTGCTTTACATCCTTGTATAGGCCTGACCTGAAGAAGGGTACTTCACAGTTGGAAGAGACCTTGGACCATAAAATGCTCTTCGTCAGGTCAGACCTATATGAGGATGTAAAGCAGAGGGACCCGCAGATCTGGAAAAGGGCACTTTGTGCCTGAGAGATTGTCCAAGATCTCTCCTAGCTACATAGTCAGTCTAATAAAAGATACCACAAACAATGCCACAACATCCCTACCATTGGAATGGAGGGCCTCTCTCCTTATAATATAGATCAAGGCTGTCCAACTTCTAAGCAGCTAGTGGCTATCCACCTGGCTCAATGGGCTGTGCTGTACCACTCTGCCTCACAGGGCAGGGGCAGGAAGCAGAACCTGGAGGCAGGGGGAGCCCAGGGGCTGCAAATTAACCCTTTGTGGTCTGTGTGCAGCCTATAGGCCACCAGTTGGACAGCCTTGGCATTGACTATGCAGTTATAAAAACTAATTACATGCTGACAAACTCTAATAAACGAAAACAACTCTCCATTTTATCACATAACCTTTGCATCCACAAAGCAGAATAATTCAAATTTTCAGAACCAGACAGTGCTGAACTTTAGATAAATACAGACCTGATACTTGCATTTCAGATGCAGTTTGGTGAAAAAAAAGAACAGTTCACAGGTCAACCCGAGTCTTTAGGATTTGGTTAATCTGGTCTCTTCCTATGCACAGTAGACTAGGGGGACCTACCAATATTCTAATTACTCAGAATGCCAAACTTAAAACCTAACTCAAGGCTAGCTGAAATGTAGAAGCAGCAAGAGCCAGAAAACAGACCCGACATGGACAGCAGCATTTAGTCCCTCAGTCTATCATTCACTTGACTCAGAGTAGAAAAATGATATCTATAAGTGAAATCTGCAAGTAGACATAAGGGTCCATGGCAGATGTTCCACACACATTAACTCAACGAAGGTTGGGAACTCACCCGAACAGCAGTGTCCACGCCTGCTGAGGCCAACCGATTGATTTTCCCATCAGCCCCATGTTGAAAGTCCAAGCTGTACACCGGCTCTTTGTTATGCCATGCAATCTCACAAGTGATGACCTTCATGTTGGCTAAATAAAACACGGCAAGCCTGGGAGATTTTGCAGCTTCTGATGATACAGGTGGTTCAAGCAACGCAGTGTCCTGCAAGTACCAGAGGCTTTGGGAGAAGAATGTTTGGCAAAGCGCAACAGAGAGCTATGTACAGAAAACTGTTTGATATAACTACAGTTTAATTAGAATTAACTGATAAATTGTATCATATTGGCTTGAATCTAAGACAGGGTTATTTTTCTCCATTCAGCAGAGAGGAAGACACAAACCAATTGCTTGAAATTGCAATGAAGCAGATTTAGACTGGATATCTGGAAAAAACTTCTTCACTGTTTTAACAGTGAGGCAGTGGAATAGACTGCATAGGGAAGCTGTGGCCTCTCCATCACTGGAGGTGTCCAAGAAGAGGTAGGACAGCCACTGGCCAGAGATGATACAGGTGTAGCTATGCCTATGTTCTACCTTGGGTATTTCCCATGCTTCTGGGCTTTGCTGGTTGCGCCCCCTTTTCCTCCTCCCCCCACCTTTTCTGCTACATATGTCAGGGTGTTTCTAAGAGGCACTGGCCACAGACAAGGCTGGGGATTGTGACTGGGGTGTGCCAATGCTCCTGCTGTGATCAAAGCCAGAGGTTCCTGGCTAGGGGGTCTTGCCTCTCTGCTCAAGGTCAGATCACTTGCCAGATGTGGGGTCAGGAAAGAATTTTACCCCATGATCAGATTAGTCTGGACTGGGGGAGGGGGGGGGGGAAAATGTTGCCTTCCTCTGTAGCAGGAGGCATGGACTCTACCTGAGATCTCTTGATCATATATTGACAACATTTCACAGAAGCAGGACATTGACTGCTGTGGTTCCCCTGCTTTACCTGTGACATATTAGGGTATAAGATCTGTGTTGTGATAGGGATGACATCAGTTTTATGTAGAGTTTAGATTACAAATTGCATAGGATGGTCTGGCTAGGCTTGATCCTGCCTCAGGTTGGGGACTGCACTAGATGACCTCTGGAGCGCCCTTCCAGCCCGACTTCCCTACTATCAAACTTAAACTTAGGAATAGTACGTGCGTGTGGGGGGAAGGGAGTCCGTGGCAGGGCAGCAGTGGCAACTCCAACCACAGCCCCGTGCTGCCACTGGAGTTTCCCCCAAAACCCCAGAGCCAGCCCCGCCCACCCCACCCCATCCCATTCCCAGCCGCACGCCCTACCCATGCTGGTCTCCATGGAGGCCCCAGGATTGCAGGGCAGTGACAGCACAGGGCTGGGGACCAGGGCAGAGCTATGATCTGCTCCCCACACACTCTTGCCCATGGAACCGGGGCCTGCTGCAGGGGGAGCAGGTCGTGGCTCTGTCCCGGCGCTGCCCCACGCTGCAATCCCAGCCCTGCCCCACCTGCCCATGCCACTCCCAGCAGCCTCATTTCATCCGCCTGGCTGCTTGCCTTGCCCACAGCAGTCCCACCCGCAGCACTGGGTGCAGGGCAGATGAACAGGGTGACTGGGCAGTGGGGCTGGCAGCTGCAGCAGCTAAAAGGAGCTGGGCTATCAGGAAACAGTCTGGCTGCCCCACTGCTCCAGCCCCACTGCACACCCAGGGGCAGCCAGTTGGGCCACACGTGCCACAGCCTGGGCTGCCCCCTACACCTGAGCAGGGCAGCACCGAGGGACCTGTCACAGGCTGAACAAAATCCCTTGTTTTGGCGGGCGAGCAGGAAGCTGCTGACTTGGCTGTGCAGCACAGTCATAATTAGGGACCAGCCCCCTCCCTCCTGCCCTGGGCTTGCCCAAACCAGTAATCGTTTAACTGTTGTAACTACAAGCTAAATGCAGATATTTTTTTAATCATAGTTTACATCCTGTCCCTACACTGGAGCTACAGCTGCTGCCCCCCCACCTGCGCTCCCGCTGCCTCCGGCCCAGGTCCCGCTCTGGCCCCAACCTGGCTACGCAGCAGTGGTGGCTCCAGGGCTGGGGCTGAAGCTGCCTCCACAAGTGCTGCTGGCAGGTCTTAAACACGACACGATTGTATTGGAAGCTTGAAATGATGGTATTTGCTAAAAAACGATTGTACGCTGACCAAATATATAAATAAGTCTCCTTCTTGCTTTTACACTGCTCGCTGCAAACTGGCAGCGAGCGAGAACTGGGGCAAAGTTGAAGCATGTCTTTCTTTTGATCTAAAGGTAGTGCTGGGAGCGAACCCACAGCTCAGTTACGGCTCCTGGAGAGCGACTCCACCAGCTGCCTCACAAAATGATGGCACATTTTGAACGCTGTTACCGTTATTGATGTCCCATTCTACAAGAGGTTGGAATTTGGGTGCAAATACGATAATTAGGGTTGACATCTGGTACCAAGATAATGATTTCACATTCAGCAACAGT
>NW_005842443.1:5431-26357 GCF_000455745.1 Alligator sinensis | reverse complement strand
TACGCGACCGTTCCCCTTAACCGCCCCCCCGCGCTCCCCCCGCCACTACCTGAGCGCCGCGCCGGGCTCCGCTGCACCCACCGGATTCGGGTTTCCCGCGCGCGCGCCGGCAGCACCGCGCATGCGCCGAGGCCGAGCTCGGCGGACATTCTGACCGAGCCGCACACGTGGGAGCGCGGGGTGGCAGCGCCCCCTGGCGGGGGAGTCTCGCTCTGCCCCGCACCCACGGGGGAGAAGAGGCCCAGCCCACTCAGGACTGCATGCACTGGCAGGACACGCCTGCCCATGCTTTCAGTATTAAGTACGAATGAACATAAAAATAATGCCTATATTCGTAATAAATAATGATCTAGAAAAATAATACACTAATATAAAAAAAGTCATAATAATTGCAATCATGATCATAATAATAACAACTAGAATAAAATTGTTTCTGATGGAAACTTTCCAAAGAAAAGGAAATTCCATGAATCAACATTTAATTTCTCCCAGATGCCTCTTGGGAAAAAGGAGAAAGCCAGATTCCTATTTATTTATTTATGGGGGTGGGGAGTTACACACTGAAACGGGGTGTCCCAGATGAAAAATGTCCTAAAATACTGGGAAGTTACATTTTTAATTTTCTTTTGCGAGCATTTTCGACTACAAAATACCAACCTGGGTTCTGCAAGGTCTCAAATGGGTGCGCAAAACCAGAGCCCTGCAAAATGTTTAACGTAAAACAGCCACGTTTCAAACAGGCTCTTTTTGGAGCACTGCTCCATTTCTGCCGTAGTCCCCCCTCCCAGCACTATTTCCCTCTACAGTTTCCTGTTTCAAACCATTAAAAATCTCACACAATGCACCTTGGGCTGAAAAAAGCCATGTTTCTTCTTGGTTTCAATACACCTATTTATTTATTTGTGCGGTATGCTTGAGGAAAATAGATTCAGCTTTTAAACATTATTTTACTTAGAAATTATAGAAATGTAGGACTGCCATGAACCTAAAGAGATGTGGTCCATCCTCCTATTCTTTGGGTCAGGTTCAAATATAGCTAACTATCCCTTGTAGATGTTTATCAGCCTGCTTTTAAAAGCTTCCACATAATCATGTCACAAAAAATTACTCTACAACCTCCGTAGGCAACCTGTTTCAGCTTGCCTATCTCCTTTGGTAGATTCCTCACCATGTTTAAAACTTTCCTTGCTGCTAAATTAAGCTGGTCAACACTTGTACTGCCCTCAGTGGCCATGGAGAACAACGGTCATGTTTTCTGTAAGAACCTTTTCCATATTTGAAGACATATTCATCCCTCCCCCATTTATTTTTCTTCTTAAACAAACCCAGTTCTTTCAGCCTTTCTTTGCAAGTTGTTTTCTACACTTCTTATCCTTATTGTCCACCTTACTGTTCTCTTCAGTGTATCTAGGTCTATTTCTAGTGTGTAGTGCCATATCTACATACCAGAAGCCTCGGGCTTCTTTACTATTCATTCCACCCAGGAAGAGCACACCAACTGCAGATGCTTCCTCGGTCTGACAAAGGGTATTTATACCCAAAATCTTGCAAAGAAGAATTTTCCTAAGTATTTGAGTTGGTCTAATAAAAGATATCAGATTTACCCAAGGAACCTCGTCTGCTGATGTCCTTAGACCAACACCGCTACAACCTATGCCCCTGTAAATCTAAATACAGTACTCCAACCAAGGCCTCTCCAGTTTCAGTGGTATGGATGGATTAACATATTGTTCCATAACTAATAGACTTGCTTCCAGGCTAAAGGACAGATTTACTGTTGTGCCCTGACCTCCTTATTCCTCTCATGTAATGTAAAGGGGGCAGTACCAACTTGTCATGAAATATTTCTGATGTAAGGTGGTTTGCAGATGTTTGAGCTGTTTTCTACCCCTCTTAGAGTTCCCCAGCTTGTACTGCCTCCCTTAGAAAGTGATCTTCAGCCTCTGCAGGTCCATGGGCAACAACACTGAACAAGTCATGCATTTTTAGCCAACTTCATACTTTGTTCTCCCTTGTCATTTTAAACAAACACAACTGTGGAAAGCAAAATGTCCTTTGTCTGACACCAGAAGGCCATAAGTGGAGTACTGCTGCTCTAGTCAGATCCTATGAAATCTTCTAAATATAACGCAAGACTGTTAGCAAATTAAAACCTAGGATTCCAGACTAGCCCAGGGATTGACTTGACACCTCGTTCGATGAGTGACAGAAATACTTTATTTTACTACAAGTCAAGTGAGCCCAAACCAGTCCAGTAATTAGCTATAAGGTGATGATTTCGCACCGAACAGGTGACGAAGAGGCGGTCTGTTTCTCTTCAACTTCTCAAGTGAGGCGGGCACATCAGCAACTGGTATAAAATAAATTATTCACTCTTGAAGCACATGCACTGTTTGCTGTTTTACTGCCTTTTTATATCCTTAGCTCAGCATCTGCAAAGCATTCATTTAGTTGTGTAAATCAAGAGAGAGTCCCAAGCAGCAATTGGCAGGAAAATCCTGTTAATCAACCTGCTCATTATTGGTTATCAGAAATTTCTAATTTGAATGCGTTACCTTCTTCACTGACAAGAGGTTATCCAGTTTGGAACATATCAAGAAACTGATTAACAACCAGGAAAACCATGCGTGTCCTTGGAAAACAAGGTAAATCATGAGAGAAGAACAAAAACATAACTAAATCAGGAGGAGACACCTATCACATATGGAGAATGCCTCTTCCTGCACATAAACACAAGTTAATCACAAAAGAAATCTTTACCATACTAATTAATCAAGAAAAGGCATTTCACACCGTTACACATCAGACAACTAGGAGCCTGCCTGAAATTGTTCTGAAAATAGCAAGATAAGATGGAAGAGATACTTGTTATTCCTTCTCAGGTGGCCTAGCCATGAACTCGGATCCTCTTGCATTATGCAGTTAGCATCAGTATTCTGTATTTTAACTTTTGCGAGTAGGCCCGAGCTTAACGTGAGTTTCAGTCATCAAAGACATAAAAAAACCTGTTAAACAGGATCACCTGAGTCTAGGCAGCCTGTTAAAGCAGCAGTTTGTCTTCGTTCACAAATGGATACGGCAATAAAACAATACCAAATTGGAGGGGGGTGGGAGTGGAATTGTTTATCATCATGCATCTGATACCCTTTAACTACAAACAATATTTGCATTTAAAATCTCCATCTTGACAAATATATTGCCAATCTCCAGGAGTTTGTCCCACAGGAGATTAATTCACTTGCACACTGTGCGGGCCGGGAGCGACCCGAGCCCTTTTCCGTGCTGCACGTGGGCTGTGGCCAGCAGCCTGGGCACACCAGGTCGGAGAGGGAAGGCCGTCAAGCTGGAATTAGGCACAAATGCTTAGCGGTAGTTTAAAAGATTGTTTACTTACACTGAGATGGCAGTGGTGTAGGCTGGAAAACTTGTTTGAGTTGCGGTTACACACACAGACAGTCTTGTGGAGGTTGCTAGGCTCCACAGAACAGAGCTCCGGATGCTCTGGGTGAACGAGCCACCAAAATCAGAATCATAGGTACGTCTTATAAAAGTCACGCTCAAAGATGGGAAGAGGTGGGCGATGGATAGGCCAATCGTTAGCCGCCACGTGTGAATAATTTAGAACTAGCCAATAGCGGGGAACAAATTTACATACCGGTGGCGGGGAACTCTTTTGCACCATGCATTCCTCTTGCAACTTGAGCAATGCACTCTGCAAAAGAAGCTGCAGAAAAGGCGGGAAACTCGTCCCTGCCCTGGGGTTTTCCTCTGCAACAGGACACTCTCCCGTGCAATGAAGCTGCAACTTGGCGGGGATAATTCTGGTGCCGAAGCACACACAAAATCATGCCTTTGGGTCATGACACACACCATATGCTTTCCCCCCTCCAATCAGACCTCCAGAATTGGGGGTACTAAGTGAAGAAGCTAATTTTTCATTGCTGACAGATGCACAAAAGAAATAGAAGGCATACACCGTTGCAAGGTGACTGTTATGCTTCTCCCTCTGCCAGCCTCAGGGAGGGAGGAGATGGAGTCAACTCCTCTTAGGGTCAGAGCTAGTACCAGCCACAGCTACAGCCACAGCCAGTGGAGTCGGGATCTGTGATCAGCATTCAGCCATGACTGGAATATATATAAATTTAATTCTGCCTTCCCAAAACAAGGTTCATGTCTTACAGGGGAAGGAGGTGGGGTGGACTGTGGTACATGAGAAAAATATGCTGTGCACCATGCTGTTGTCCATACACGATTCCTTTACCAGACAAAGCTTGACAAACATCCTGCCTTAGCTACAGGTGGCTTAATATTGTATTGGGATCCCTGGTTGGAGCACCATGTGTCCCAGCATGAGACTGAGACCTCTCCTACTCCCCATGTGGCAGAGAAGTAGGATGATGTTCAGAATAGGGCCATGTTGGAAATCTATAGAGCTGCCTTATAAATTTTTCTCTGCCACAGATTAGCTAGGGCCACAGGCATGTTACTTCACTTCTAGTTCATTATTTATAAATACAGAGATTTTACTCAACTACCTCACTTCATTGCTTTGTGGTTTAATTATTATGACTATGAAGCAATACTGAACTGCAGAGGTGTGAAATGTTAATCTGACATCATGGAAATCTCACAAAACCATTGACAGATGTAAAGATGTGCCTGTAGTACAATGCCAACAAAGGAGTTCCTCCTGGGCTTTTATGCCACTGTTGAATAGACACTGAAGACCCATCCACCCTAAATATGTAACATGATATATGTGGTCAAAGAGAGATTGATCATCCTCAATCTGCAACTGCCCCCTCTCCACTGCTCCTTGTGCCTTCCCAAGACCAGGATGGTCCAGTCCTCCCAATCCCAGGAAAATTGAAGCAGTGGGGCAAATTGAAGCAGCACCTGCCTGTTCTTTACATTAGGGACTCCAGTGTAAGAATCAGGCAGGGGGCTGCGCTGTTCCTTGCTGCTCAGTTCCCAGTGCCTGGCAGCCCAGTGGAGGGAGTGGTGTTGCAAAGCCCCTGCCAGCCTCTCATACTGGGAGCTTCAGTGTTAGAAAGCAGGTGAGCAGCAGTTGGTGGCTGTTTCTTCCCTCCACTCTGCTCCTGGTCTACAGGACTCTGAAAGCAGTTGCCCTTCCCTCTTCTTCAGATAAGTGATACTGATCTCAGGAAGGCAAGGAAGCCTTTCCCCAAGCTCCCAAAACCAGGGCAAAGTGTGCAGATGTTCAGCCTCCCAGGAGAAACTCTCTCAGAAAGGAATTCAACCCTGGTTATTCCCCAGCTATTTTTCTCCCAGAGCTGCCATGGTTTGCGTTTGGTGAAATAACTTGAATGCCTGCCCACTTGTAGTTTCAACCAGAACTGTGATTCCACCAGGAGAAACTGAATGTCTGTACCCAGCCATTGCTATAATCTGAATGTACAAGATTACACAGGGAAGGGCAATGTTTAACACTGCTTTTATTCCGTATGTCCGTCATTAAGGTGGTGAGGCCTTTCAGTCAGCACTAAACAGTATTTTTGTACAGCATTTATTCTGAAACACATTTCTGGCTGAAAAGAGAATTTTGGCAGTGCAACCTAAAAAGGACAAGAGTGAAGACAATGTATCCAGTTTTAAACACTGTTCTAGGCATTCTGTTGCTGCGTTCAAACAAATGCTTTTAGCTCATGTCCTGGGACACGCAGGACAGATGTTTAAAACAGCTGTGTCCCAACAAAAATGAATCTGTTCCTCCTGCTCTCTGGTGCTGTTCCTTCCCTCCCCCTGCTGAGCTGAAACCAGAGCTCCGAGACAGCTGAGCATGCCAGAGCCAGGACAGAACAGTGTGTCCTGTTTTGCAACCAGGGAAATATGGGATTTTATTTTTTGCCACCTTTAAGGACATCATCTCTGTAAATCAGTGTAGATAAAGCATCTGACACAAAGCAAATACGGTAACAGGACTCTTGCTTCAATTTATTTTGGAGTCTTATCACTGGATTGCTGAATTCAGTGAAGTAAGGTTTTACACACCCACGCTATCAATTAGAGCACTTACCAAGAGCTCAGAATTCACACAATTGTCCTACATCATTATGCTAGCACTGCTTTTTTGGTTTCAGAATATTTCACTGGATATTGGCTTCTTCATCTCCACAGTATCATATCCATCCCTGGGTACTACAGGTTGTTATTTCTGACCAAGGTGATACTGGTGTCAGGCTAAGGTTGAGCTTCAAAAAGCCAAAAATTTTGGAGTTAGAAATTCAGCCTCTTATGTTAGACAGCTGACACTCCTATAAAAGGAATGCAATCAATATTGCTACCTTTAGAGGAATACTTTCCCTGGTACAGGCTTCCCTCGCTTTATGCTGTACATGCATTCCTGGAAAACGGCGCATAACTCAAATTCACATAGAGGGAACCCATTTTACAATGTAACAAATAGGGACACGTTCCAAGACCTGAACTGCACAGACCCCCAGACCCATTTCTACCACTTTTACAAGACAATTTTGGTACTCCCCAACAGCGGACAGTACACACAAGCACAGGGTGGTGGTGAATGTTACCGTCATGGGTACGGCAACTATGGAAATGTGTCGCAGACAACAAGTGAGGAGCACAGATCCACACAGGAGACTATATTTTGGTGCGTATCACTCCCACAATGCACCGCACAAAGCAGCTGACTGCGGGCTTCCACCACACTGGTTGCAAAAGAGTGGATTTACCTCGCATATAATAAATTTTTGGTATAGAGAGGGTCATTGCATAAGAGCAAATTTGCACATACAGAACCATCATAAAGCGAGAGAAATCTGTAGTACAAATACCAGATGCTCAACAGAAATTGACCCAGTGGCAACCCGGGTAAAATAATTCCCTCACCTCCTAAATGAAAAAAAGAACAAGAACAAAACAACAACAAAAAACAAGCAACCTTCTCCCCCGTAACCTCCACCACCCAAAACCCCCCCACCCCCCCAAACCAAACCAACGTAAGAAAACCGAGGGTGCCAGAATGTCAATATCTACATAAGTTTGAGAAAAGGTTTGAATGGAAGTTTTGAAGGAAAGGTAAGTATTGATGACTGGCTACTGAAAGGAGGAAAACTCAGATTCCTCAAAAAATTAGTATTTAAAATAAAGCCAGGATCATTTGAGCCATTATGCATAGCTTTTATTTAAAGCAAAAATTTGCATTTGACCAGTTACAAGTTTTGATCTCACAGAAAACCAGATTTTTTTAATACAAAAAATACATCTATTTACTTTAACAAGTAAATAAAAACATTTCAATTTACTAATTTTTTTCAAAGTTTAATGTACAGTATAAAGTTCTTATTTTCAATATAGATATGTTATATTTTACCAGTCATCTATAATAAAGTCAACTACAGAAGCAATTGATGAACAGAGGTAATAAATTAACAATAAAGACATCAGCTTGAAAAAGTGCACACCAATTAATGGAAAATATAAGTTTTTAAAACTTGTAAGAACATTTTTACATTACAGCCATCTTTTCAAATTAAGCATTAGCCATTATAAGCATAAGAGTATTGCTTTATCCCTATTAGTATAATACTAGATCAGGTATATGTTAGTTTTCAGACAATACTCTTAACTTAGACTAGGTGAAGTACAACTTGGGAATACAACCCTATTTAAAATGAGACAGTAACACTGTGGAAGCCAATGGTTTTAATTTTATAAAAATACATTTAATAAAACCTAGTTCTAAAGATGTTTTCATGATTATTTTGAAAGTTTCAATTCAAAGATTGGAAGTCTTTATTGGAACAGGTTGTATTTAGACCACTATTCAAATGACAAGCATCATGGAGATACGTTGTATATGCCACGTCTCTTCTGGTGACTGCTCAACTGCCAAGGTGGTGGGGAATGCAATGATCACACCATCATTACACCCATGTTTCTTTCCTCTCAGCACCATTAAAAAGTCTGAACAGTGTTTGGCAGATTGTGCCAATTGTGCTTAAGCAGTAGAACCTGACTAGAAACAAAAAATCAGGTGAACCTGACTAGAAACAAAAAAAATGATTCCATCTTTTTTTGCCCAGGACAAAACGTTTCAAATTGAAAAAATAATTAAATCAGATTTACAATTTTTAATCTTTATGAACTCACTGGTTGTAAATATAATGGGAAAGGAAAATGTTTACTTTAACTCGACAGTGAGCTTCCAATAAAGATTAGAGATTTCATTAAAATAATGTAGCAGTCCACTGTAACCATACAGCATACTTTTTGAGAGGCAAGGGTTTTTGTGGGTCACGTATTTTGTTGGATCAGCTACGAGGCTGTGAGAAATGTTTAGGTACAAGGCACACTTCTTCAGGTCTCCCAAAGACACCCTTTTCAGGGTGACCTGAAAAATGTTGTACCCAAAAGCTTGTCTAAATCTCTCCCAGCCACACTGTTAGTCCAATAAAGGCACTATTTACAAAAACCGTTTCCTCTTGAATATTTTCTAGATCATCGTGGTTCAAACAGCACTCCTTTATTATTTTCATTTTTAAGGGAAGCCAGATCAAAAGACTCTAATTACAGCACTGTTTCACATCAGCCTGAAAGAAAACCTGGTACTTTCACAATGAACTCAACATTTGATATTACAACAATAATTTTTGGGGGGGGAATTTAAGATACATACGTAAAAGGCATTTGTCCACATCACAAAACCACTACACAATTTAATCTGATTGGTAAATTTTGCTCAAGGAGCAGGTCTATCTAGTACTGAATTCCTGTTTCAGGTCAGGATTGAAATGCACTAGCAATGCTATGCAACTAACCTTACACAGCATATGCCAAGACTATGTCTGTAAGTAGTTGGGCACTACATGTAATTTTTTTGAATGCTACTGGGTACCTGCAAATCTCACCGGCTTTGACAGGAACTAGGAGTATTTCATACTTGTCAAGGTAAGACTCTTACTGTACTATCAAAAAGGTGCTATCAAAGAGGATAACATATGAATCTAATGGTTATGGTTTGATCACATACAACACTGGGTTTATCTTTCAACCATTATCAGCAAGGGCAATACTGAAATTTACAATGTTTATTCTGAAGGAGAAATCAAAGATGGTACTTTTAATGCCACTGTCTTCATTTTGCAGGAACAAACAAATTTAACGATCAATGAGATAGTACAAAATCAAAAGAAAGCTGAACAACTTTGTACAAAATGACTGCGATTCCATAGAAGTAATAAAAATATCTGCAGATTTAATTACAAATACATTTACATTTTAAAACAAAAACATTTAAATTTAAGTATGTCTGGGGTTGCTCAACACTGACAGTGTTCCTTTAAAAATAAAGTTAAAGTTACACAGTAAAGTACCTGCCATCTCTGTGGGAACATTTGAGTGCATAGAATATATACATTTTACATTGGGTTTGTGGTACATAATATATCTAAATTACTCAAACATAAAATGAAAACAATATTTACAGTATTTACTGTACAATATAGTAGAGACTGAGCAAATGTCTACTGAGTCCAATACTAAGTACTGCTGATTTCATGCATTTGTTCCACAACTTGTCCTAAGATTTCATCAACTACATCAACGTCATAATTTACTTCCTTTAAATCTAGATCAGGCATAATTGTAGCCAACAAATGTCCAACATTTACTCGAAGGGATCGCAGTTTCAGGCTGTAAGGAAAGAATATTGATCATATTAGAGAAGCTTCTATATGCATAGTGCAGATAATTCTGAATTTGCAAAATAAATTAATGTTTTAAATAATTAATTTAGAATGATGCCCGCAGTAAACTGCAGTTCTCACAATTATGCTATCCAACTGATAACCAAAGGTTCTATATATCTGACTTAAAAGAAGATGAGCCAATATAAAATGTAATATAGCTTAAAGTTCCCTATCCCTAGTGGCTAAGACCAATATTTTAGGGTTTGAGTATCACAGCTCCTGATCTGGAGGTTTGTATGATTATTAAATTTTAAATGAAAGCAGTACCTAGTTTCATCAGGGGATCTGGGGTGCACTCCTACCCCCTTGATTCCTGCTCCACTGAAAGGTCAAAAAAATTGGCCAGCAGGGACAGCCACATACCTACTGAGGTGGAGCTAAGAAAGTCAACTGACTTCATGGCTCATTATTATCTACTTGATTTCTGCTAATATCTCTACTTTATAGGCATTGCAACCCTTGATCTTCCTCTAAGCTAGCCTTTCTTTTACAATTACCCTGTCTGTTATCTATTCCCAGTAATATTTCTCACCTCACCACCCAGTACATCCAGTAAAAGTGTGCTGCTATCTAGGAACCTGTAGTGGGTGGTTTTGTTTCTAGGGGATTTGAACCTACAACATATCAGAGACAAGGAGGGGAGGGGCAGGGCTAAAAGCAGGCTGAGCTGTGGAGCAGCACAGTAGTCAGTGGCAGGAGGGAGTTGGAAAAGTAAAGCAAAGAAATAAGTTATTAGTCACCCTTTTTTGGGTTATTCATTGCAACAGATGATAAGGCTGTGTGAGGTTAACCTAGTAATACAATCAGGTTGGCATGAAGCCAGACTTCGGCAGACCCAGAGGGGTTGGACTCCCCAGGTAAGGGAGTTGCCAGTGGCTGAAGTAAGTCCTCCCCTAACTTCAGTTCTTGTATATTGAGGATGAAGGCCAGCTGGGGGCATGTTGTAGGGAGGGGGTGGTCTGTGCAGAAAAGGAAATGTTGAAGAGAAGGGGAGCTTAGACAATAGAGGGGTGGGGATTGAGAAGGTACTAGGGCATTATGGGGGCAGAGAGGTGTGAAGGGCAGATAGGGTTTGAATGCAAAAACAATTGTGTAGGAGGGAGGCCTCCAAGGGGTATGATGGTTTACAGTGAGGTTTGAAAGGAGAGCATCATCCATTTTCTAGTAAATTTTCTATTCAAAGTATTCAAGAAAGTTTTGTCTGTTTATGGATTAACTTGTACTCTCCAGGGTCAGGAGAAGGCTCAGTGGGATGCGAGGAAGATGGTCAAGAGTCTAGGGGCTGAGGCATGATGGAGATGAGTTTGTGCTGGGTGTGGGTGGTGGTATCTGACAGGGCTTGGGGCACAATGGGATGTTGCTGATCATGGTGTATGTGGGATACCAGCAGACAGAGTTAAGCAACAAGGGGGCATCTGAGACGATAGGGATAATCCATAAGGGGCACTTTGGGGCCATGAGGGAGTGTTTGAGGGACCTACACGTAGGGGTGCAGGGAGCAGGTCCGTCCATGGCCAGACGGCAGGTAACGACTGACACCAGGTGCCTGTCCTATCCTGAAGATAGCAATTCCTCTCCCAATTTTGTTTGGATCATAAACTGAACATAGGTCTCTAGGCCCCTAGCACATCAGTAAAGCTTCTAGATTCTTTTTAACTGGAGAAAAATAGATCTTGTGTCATGGGATGATACACTACAACACCTGCATCCCCTTTTCCAAAGCCCTAGCTCTGTCCATGAGTTCCATCCTTCTCACTAAACATAACATTGGAATAACAGAGACTTGGTGGAATAGCTCGCACGACTGGAACAGTATCACAGATAGGTATAAACTGTTCCAGAAGGACAAGCAGGGCAGAGGAGGAGGAGGAGTTGCACTTTATGTAAAAGAGCTGTATGATTGCTCAGAGCTCCAGTATGAAACTGGAGACAGGCTTGTTGAAAGTCTCTGGGTTAGTGTCTGAGGGTAGAGCAACAAGGGTAATGCCGTGGTGAGTGTATGCTACAGACCAACAGACCAGGTGGATGATGTTTTCTTCGAACAGCTAGCGCAAACGTCCCATTCACAGGTCCTGGTTCTAATGGGGGACTGCAATCACCCTCATATCTGCTGGAAGGGCAATACAGCAGTGCACAAGCAATCCGGGAAGTTTTTGGAGAGTGCTGGGGGACAACTTCCTGGTGCAAGTGTTGGAGGCCAACTAGGGGCTGTGCTCTTCTTGCCTGCTGCTCACAAACAGGGAAGAATTGGTGGGGAATGCAGTAGTGGATGGGAACATGGGCAGCAGTGACCCTGAGATGATTCAGTTGATGATCCTGAGGAAAGGAAGGAAGGACAACAGCAGAATATGGACCCTGGACTTCAGAAAAGCAATTTGGACTCACTGATGGCCCAACTGAGGGGGAAAGCAGTTTAGGCGAGCTGGTTGTATTTTAAAGAAACCTTACTGAGGGCACAGGAACAAACCATCCTGATGTGTAGGAAGACTAGCAAATATGGCAGAAGACCAGCTTGGTTTAGCAGGGATCTATTCAGGGAGCTAACAAACAAATGGAAGCTTACAAGAAGTGGAAACTTGGACAAATGGCTAGAAAGAAGCACACAGGGATGAAATCAGGAAGGCCAAAGAGCAAGTGAAGTTGCAGCTAGCAAGGGATGTGAAGAGTAACAAGAAGGGATTCTACAAGCATGTCAGCAACAAGAGGAAGAACAGGGAAAGTGTGGGTCCCTTACTGAATGGGGGAAGGCAACCCAGTGACAGAGGATGAGGAAAAGACTAAAGTACTCAATGCCTTTTTCAGCTTAGTCTTCACAGGCAAGGTCAGCTCCCAGCACATGGCAGCACAATTTGGAGAGTAGGTAAGCAGCCAACAGTGACCAAAGAATAGATTAGGGAGTATTTAGAAAAGCTGGATGTATAAAAGTCCATGGGGCCAAATGCAATGCACCCAAGAGTACAGAGGCAGCTGGCTGATTTGATTTCAGGGCTGCTGGCTATTATCTCTGAAAATTCATGGTGATTGGGAGAGGTCCTGGATAACTGGAAAAAGGCAAATATAGTGTCTATCTTTAAAAAAAAGAAGAAGGAGCATCTGGGAAACTAGAGACCAGTCAGCTTCTCCTCAGTTCGTGGAAAAAATCATTGAGCAGGCCACAAGGAGTCCATTCCTAAGCACTTGGAGAAGAAGGTGGTGGTGATTAGGAACAGTCTGCATGAATTCACCAAGGGAAAGTAATGCCTGGCCAACCTGATTGCCTTCCACAACGATATGATTGGCTCTGTGGATGTGGGGAAGAGCAATAGACATGATATACCTTGACTTTGGCAAGGATTTTGACATGGTCTCCCACAACATTCTCACCAGCAAGCTAAGGAAGTCTGGGTTGGATGAATGAACTGTAGGGTGGATACTAAAATGGCTGGATCATCAGACTCAAAGGGTAGTAATCAATGGCTTGATGTCTAATTGGCAGTCTGTGTCAAGTGGAGTGCCCCAGGGGTTGGTCCTGGGGCTGGTTTTATTCATTATCTTTACCAGCAACTTGGAAGATGGCATAGAGTGCACCCACAGCAAGTTTGCTGATGATACCAAGCTGGGGGAAGTAGTAGATATGCTGGAGGGTAGGGCTAGGATTCAGAGAGACCTTGACAAATTGGAGGACTGAACCAAAAGAAATCTCATGAGTTTCAGTAAGGACAAGTACAAAGTCCTGCACTTAAGACAAAACAATCCCATTCACCGGTACAGGCTGGGAACTGACTGGCTAAGCAACAGCTCTACACAAAAGGACCTGAGGGTTACAGCAGACAACAAGCTAAATATCAGTCAGCAATGTGACCTTGTTGTGAAGAAGGCTAACAGCATACTGGCCTGCATTATTAGGAGCATTGCCAGCAGACTGGGTGGGGGAAGCGATTCTTCCTCTATTCTGCACTGGTGAGGCCACATCTGGAGTACTTGTGTACAGTTTTGGGCCCCCACTACAGAAAGGATGAATTGGAGAGTCCAGTGGAGAGCAATGAAAATTGTTAGGGATCAGGGGCACATGGCTTCTGAGGAGAGGCGGAGGGAACTGGGCTTATTTAGTCTGAAAAAGTGAAGACTGAGAGGGGATTTGATAGCAGCCTTCAACCTCTCGGTTCCAAAGAGGATGGAGCTAGAGTGTGCTCAGTGGTGGCAGATGACAGAATAAAGAACAATGGCCTCAAGTTGCAACAAGGGAATTTAGGTTAGATATTAGGAAAAACTTGCTCACCAGGAGGGTAGTAAAGCACTGGAACAGCTTATCCAGAGCAGTTGTGATCTCTCTGTCCTTGGAGGTTTTTAGGACCTGGCTAGACAAAGCTTTGGCTGGGTTAATATAGATGGGGATGGTCCTGCTTTGAGCAGGGGGTTGGACTAGATGACCTCCTGAGGTCCCTTCCAACTCTAATTTTCTATGATTCTATGATAAAACAACCTTGAATAAAAAAGGCAAGAGGTTTTCTTTATTTGTTTGGATTGGCAAACTCAAACACTGGCAGAGACACTTCTCTCCAATTTTGCTAACAAAAAACAAACTGTGAGAGAAACACTTTAATTCTCCAGGGACAAAAGGAGATGAAAAAAAGGAGCAGCTAAGAGAAAGGTTTACTTTGTTCCAAAAGTACCTCAAAGAAGAGTTGTTCAACCTGTAACTGGATGGGGGCTGCATCCCATGCCAGCTGCAATACTGGGAGCCAAGGGCTCCTGGGCAGCCATGTGTGGCTCTGTGACATCTTGTGCCTCCTGCCTTCTGGGGCGGGCACAGAAAGCAGAGGTTGTAGGAGAGAAGGGAAGCCTGGAGTCCCTGATTGCTAGTGCAGCTCAAGCAACAGGGGGGAGCAGCAACTGGGTGGGAGCCTAGGGGGAGCAGATTAACCCCTCAGGGTGCATTTGGCCCATGGGCTACCAGTTGGACAGCCTGGCCTGAAATTAAAAGCAGAAGTGAATGTAAAGACATGAATCTATATGCTTTAGATGAGGGCAGCCTGGAGCCACATGGGTCACAGACCACAGGCTCAGCCCTGGGTATCCCTTGCTGCATGGGCTGCCCAGTGCCTCCCATCTCCTAGTAACATGTACCACATGGACTGCCCAGTGTGCCCCCATGGGGTACACAGCCCAGCATCCCCTCCTCCCCAGTACAGGCAGCCTGGCTCCCTCCACATGGTGTGTGCAGCCAAGAGGTGTAGGGGTTGCTGCATGTGTGGCATGCTTAGCTGGGAGAGGCGAATGGGACAGGGACACACTGGGCTGCCTGTACTGCAGAGCTGCCTGCATCACTCATGCAGGAGGGAGGGTGCTGGATAGCCCAGCTCCCCCTCTCTCCCACCCACATATATCACATGGGCAGCACTCCTCCCTCCCCCCTCAGTATAGCTCCCCATGTGTGGTCAAGGAAGGGGTTATGGCAAGCACAGTTGGGTGTTTGGGGGGGAGGGGGGGGGTCTAGCACCTAGCACCCTGCTTGCCATGCAAGCATCAGGGACAGCTCCACAGAACAGGCAGCCTAGCTCTCAGCACTGTGGCTGGGAGGGGGTTGCTGCATATAGATGGGGAAGGTGGAGACCTGGGCAGCCTGGCTTCCCCACCCTTACCCTACTGCGTATGCAGCCCAACACTGCTGCATCCCAGCTGCATGCATTACCCACTTTCAGTGTGGGCAGGCTCCCTTTTTTGCTGTACTGCTTGGGCAGTCCAGCTGTTTTCCATCTGCAGCAGCAGGAGCACCTGGGGAGGGGGAATGGCAGCCAGCTGGGAGCGTAAGGGCCACATGCTAATACTTCAGGGGCCACTAGTTGGACAGCCCTGCTTAGATGTACCTTTCTGTTTTATTTTATAAATTTTTTTTTAATTCACCCTTACCCTTCTGTGTCCTTTTCAAGCACCTTTTGCTTTCTTCTATATTCCTCTTCTTTTCTTGTTATTCCTTTTGTATGCCTTTTCTCTCTCTGCCTTTCCACCCCCCACAAGTTATTCCTGAATCAAGCACCCCTTCTTTTCTTTAGAGTACTTTCTTCTTGGAAACATTTCCTTTAGCACTGCCTGTAGTTGATAATCTAGCATGATCTGTGGATGGTTTCTGTCAAAACAAATACACTCCCTTGTCCAAATATATGCAAGTGCAGAAAAACTGGATGCCACTGGTAGCAAAATCAACTGCTGATTTAAGGAGCTACCACAGCTGAGGAAGCAGCAAGATCAGACCTGTAGCTCACACCCCACACTTGAAATGCAGCCCATAAAGACACGTCACATGGAAGGCAAGTCAACTAAAATATGTAAAAGATACATTCACTAGAGAGTACACGTAATCTATAAACAAATGAACAAAACTTCTTTAGATACCTCTCGATAGAAAACTTACAAGAAAATGGTTGATGCTCTCCTTTCCCTGTTGCAAAGCATTAAGTATTCTGTTAATCCTTCATTAATGCCGTGAAAGCAATGACTATTAATCAAACCTATTTTATTTGTGCTGCAAACATTTTTTTTGGATTAATTAGACAATGAGCTCGGCATGCAGGTGCTTTAATTCTTTTAATGTGGACCCTAGATAACAACTAATCTGAAAAAAATCTTTTAGAAGATGAAGTATGAATGTTAGGAGGGCAGCAGTGAAAAATTCAGAGAGGCTGAGAAGACCAGAAACGGGCTTGAAATAGGCAACTAATACCTTTCTTCATCGGAGTAATTTACATGATCTTCAACATTACTGGTTGTAGAATCACCTGCTTGTGCTACCGCTTGTGGAATTGAAGCTTTTAATTGTGCAATTTCTGTTTTAAGCTCCTCACACTGAAAGGCTATTTGAGTTTTCTCCATTGACAGCAGCTCAATCTGAAACACAAAAATCAAAATAGTCACTTTTAACTCCAAAGTCAAGATACAGCAATTTAAATCAAGGTGAATTAGGAAATGATTTAAATTTACTTGACTTCTAGAAGTAGCTTACTGAAACACTGAAAAACCCTTTAGTTATCTGTGCCATTACAAATTTAGATATACATTTAACTCCATTATATGTTTTATGAAATTTGTATTACTACTGATAACATTGTTAACGCTCCTATAGACAAAGAAAGGAAAAAAAGAAGAAAAGAAAAAGTCTTTATGTACCTGCAAACAAGCAGGTACATAAAACATTATGCACATATATTCTTCAAAAGAGACTCCTCAAACTCATGCTTGAGGTTAAATCATATATGAAAGTTTTTTATAATTGCATTTTTATACCACTAAAAATGTTATAAAATGTTGTCATTTCAAAACATAACTTCAGTAGTAACAATGAGAAGTTCACTTTTAATATGTTAACCTTTTTTTCTTTAATATGCATATAAACTAACATTAAAAAAAAATAAGAACCTAATATTTGTAGCCTAAATGTAATTTTAGGAGCCTAAAGGTGTGATTCTTCAGAAGCACCTATCTGATTTAGAAGGGAGGACAAGTTTAATTGGTTTCAAGCTTATGGATACTAACTGGTTGAGGTATTTTAGCTTCCGTAAAACAAATTAAACAGAGGAGAAACGGGTACTGGGTGCAGTCATGAAACAAGCTACTTTCTCAATTTTTTTGTTTGACTTTGTTGTTCACAGAAAAAGACTTCTCTTTTCAGCACAGACCAAGTTTCATAGTTAAGATTCTTACCTTTGTAAAATTTGACATTCTAGTACAGGCAGATGGCATCCACTTTAGCTATTTAAGACTAAGAAATATTGAGCAACAATTAAAGAATGTTTTCTTAGTCATTTTTATGCACTCTATATGAAGTGAAAGAAAACTATTATTGTTCCTAGAGTTGACTGAAACAAAGGAAGCGAATGTTCATTTTTCTTAAGGCAAAAAGGCAGAATGTGTTTACTCCTTCATGATATTGTGCAGTGGTTCTCAACCTATTTGCCACAGTGGACCACACTTGCAGCTCTCAATGTATTACGTGGGCCACATTCACACAACTTACTTCCTGTGTATCAGTTTAAAAAAATGTTTTAACAGGTTGTCACATGGGCCGCAGCAGTGTGCTGACTGGGCTGCATGTGGTCTGTGGGCTGAGAACCACTGACAAAGTGCAAAAACGTATCACCTAAAATGGACATAACACTTAAATACATTACACAAAATCCACCCTAATTCTGAATATACTTAAATAAAATTACTACTTGTAAAAAACGCAAATTGACAATACAGAGGGCAGCAAACGTATTTATACTTATCATAAGCAATGTATTTCCAAAACCGTGAAATCTCCTATGTGCTATTCTACTTATATGTTTCAAGCTTACTTTGCAGGGGAATCACTTCTATATGGATAACAGTAAAGTAAGTTTCTATCCAAATTCAATTATCTAGTTCCTTTACTAGTTGTGTCACTTAAACCTGTCTTTTATGTGATAAAATCATGAACATAATTCCTATGTTAGAGCCAATTTTTTAAATTTAACATTTTGAGAAGTATTAAAATAGGAACTGTAACATAGTAGTTGTTGTTCTGAGGCATTTGTTTGGGTGGTCGCTTGCTCACAGTCAATTTAGGTGTTCAAGCTGCTTGGGCCTCTGCACTCTGAGGCCAATACCAGAAACTGGCCTCCTGAAGCACAGGGTGCAATGGAGAAGGAATAACTCAAATTAGTGCTGGGTGGCAAAAAGCTCCAAGCAGTCGTCATTTTGACAGCACATGAGCTGGTCTGTTCAATAATCAGCTGAACTCAGTAGACCTGCCCAGGAAAACACCATGCGTAAACTATGCTCCCCTAGGCTGCTACAAAAAAACCAAACAAAAAAACCCCAAACTGTCCAGCACCTATATTTATACCCAATTGTTCATGCCAATATTTATCTGCCCCTTTGCTAAGATATCAATTTTACTTGTCCATTTGCCAAGTTCATACCTGGCCCCTTCGGTTTTTACTTTACTCCTAAACACTCCCTTTTTGTACCTCTCTCCTTGTTACTATGTTTTTATTTTTTCTATATCCCCTGTCAAGACATTTAGAGGTCTGTAACACCTGTTTTTTCTGAGCACTCTCAGAGCCTTAACATAACTAGAAGTCCCAAAGGAGTAAGAACATACTAAAGTAATGTGTGAATGGACACACAGACAGGTTTGGATATGTAAATAAACAATTTACAGCATACATGCAAATAACATATCTTGGGCCTATCAGCTAATAAATTAATCCAAATAACCTCGTCTGACTGTACCATTGGTAACCTAACCTTGATTTCCTAATATTTTCTTCCAATGGTATACAGTGTACTCCAGAGTACTGGTCTTTGCTCACTTGGTGACTCACTGATGGCTAGAGAGATCCTTGGGCAAACTCAATGAATGATGGAGGCTTTTAAAAACAAAACAAAACAAAACAAAACCACCTCACCCCCCCCTCCCATTGACATTTTTGACAAAATTACTCTCCCTTTCCATTAACTATATTAATGTGCATACCTCATTTTTGTATTGGTCCCTCTCAATACTGCATTTATCTAGTTGTCTGAAGACATCATCAAGTTGCACAGCAATTTCATCCACCTCACTTTTACTGTCACCATTAGTACATTTGCTGCATTCAGTTTTTAAGTTTTGCAGAGTATTGCACTGTTCCTTTAGATTTTCTATCTCTTTTAAGGCTTGTTGGTACAGAATAGCTATGCCTTCTGGACTATGTTCCTGGAAATGTTCAAGGAATGTGGTATTAGTCTCAGTTGATTGATGGCACATTTCCTTTTTCACATACTTATCATTCATTTCTACTATCTTCTGCTCCAGCATTTCCACCTGTTGGGCTAACATTTCACACTGTTTCCAGTAAGTTTCTTTTTCTTCATTTGTTAATTGCAACTGATTTTTTAGTTCATTTAATTTAATTCCAAGATCTGCAGAAGAGGTCTCAGAAACATTTGCAATTTCTTGAAGGTTTGGTCCAAGTCTGTCCATTTCTGATGCAGACAGCGGATTACCTGGGCTATCTTCCACTTCTTCCTTTTTAACAACTAAGTTTGGGATCTCAGTTTGTGTTGCTGCAGTCCAGTGTCCACATTTAGTCTCAGAAGTAACTGTACCACAAGGTTCCTTGACATCACAGCTTTCTTTGGGTATGCTCCCTTGATCCTCACTAATATGTTCAGTTTTTATTATCACTATATCAGAGTCTACTGCAGGCTTTGGAGTACTATTCTCCTCTAAAATGATGACATCTTCATCATCATCTTCAGCATGATTGTCAATTACTTGATTATGTAACCGTGGTGTCTTTGCAGTTATGGGTGTCAAACAACCAGAAGCCCTCCGTTTAAGACTGATGGGAAAAAGAGAAATAGTTTACTGTAACTTATTATATTATGCAAAATAATTTGTTTTCAAAGTTTTAAATTTCAAAATTTATGTGGACCATATTCATGAAATTATGTTGGGCTACACCGACTCTAGACAAAGTGGTTCTGTTTTCTAATTTAAAAAACTGGAGGCCAACTTTACGAGTTCTAAACCTCACATTTTAGAGTACTTTTGAAATTCAAAGACTGAATGAACTGAAACAGGACAGAGTGAGTAAAAGTGATTAATTCTGCCTGATGAAGGGTATTCGTATTTGAAAGCTTGCAAAGATGATTTTTTCCAACTATTTGGGTTGGTCTAATAAAAAATATCAGATTTACTTAAAGAACCTTGTCTGCCTAATTCTGCTCAACAATTCTGTTGTGACTGCTGGTTCTCCCTGGTACAATTAGGAAGAGACAACCTCTAAAACTATAGCTTATTTTCTAGCACTTCCAGGCAAGTCATACAGCAAATGCCTAATTTTGTATTCTTTGGGGCTAATTTAGTACATGCTGTTATCAGGGTCTCTGTGTAATTTGTAAACGTGGTAATCATTCGTTATATTAATCCAGTGGTGCTCAATCTTTTTGCCCAGTGGGTTGGATGGGTAGTGCCTGATCCCTCTGCAGGCCAGATCCAGCTGTTGGACCCAATCAGGTGCCTGGGGTGGGCACAGCAGGGCCACATCTGGTGACAAAGAGTGGGGAGGGGGGCAGCCCAGCTCCAATCCAACTGCATGGGGACAAGGGGCTTGGGTCCAGCCCCAACACAGCTACACAGGCGGCAGGGGGCATGCCTCAGCCCCAATCTGGCTGGGCAGGGGGAAGAGGGCATGGCCCGTCCCTGGAGC
>NW_005842443.1:3461-5400 GCF_000455745.1 Alligator sinensis | reverse complement strand
TGGGACATGGCTAGACCCCATGGGGGGGGGAGGAAGGAAGGGGATGTGGACTGGTCCCATGGGGCAAAGGGCAGCTTGACCCCAATGGAGCTGTACAGAGGGAAGGGGGAGGGGTGGCATGACCCCAATCTGGGTGTGCAGGGAGAGGGCTGTGGCCTGGCTCTGACCCGCCCCAGAGGGCTTGGGATTTTTGGTAGTGGGGAGGGGTGGCAGTACTGCCATTACTTCCCCCCACTGCCAAATTTCCCTAACCCATGCAGGCTGGATTCCAAGGCTCTATGTTCTGAAAGTTGAGCACTCCTGCATTCATCCACTCTCTAGTGGGGCCTACATAAATGACTGGCCATCAGTCAGGATAAATATAGCCTTTATTTATTTGTAAATTAACTGTTATTTCTACTGTAATGTAACGACTCACTTATTTTAAAATGGCATTTAAAAAAAGACTCATCAAATTTGAGCCAATGAGTGACAACAGAAATTTACATGTAATGGGAGGCTGCCTGATGAAAAATAAGGCTGACAATTCCTCTCTCCCTTCAGCAGCATTTTGCTATATTTACTTGCATCTTTCAGAATGCAGTCAGAGGATATTAAATGGGATGTGCTCAGAACACGTAAGATTATACAGCAATCACGGTTTTGGTGCCTTAGCCTATAGAAGCCAGACACTGTAACCTTTAGTCTGTAAGAATATTTCCTTTGGAGATAAATGCAAAGGAGATTTCTAGTAAATTCACTAACCTGCTGTCAGAATCTGGATGAGGTGAAGATACAAATCTGTTATTTGAAGTGTTTAGAGATCTTGTAACAGAAGTGTTTGAGGATTCTGTTAACCGAGATCTTGGAATACCCTCCTTTCCACTCACAGATGACAATGTTTTAAAATCTTTACTTGAAGAAACATGAAAGGTTTTTAAATACATTTCATTAGCCATCTGTAGAAAAAAAATGTTTTATTTGATTAAGAAAAAAAGAAAACCAGACATCTAGGAGACAAAGCAATAATCAGTTGTTAGCAGATCTATTGACCACACTGGTGCCAGAACCACCATCAGAACATACTTCAAGTACCTGGGAGCCTGTCTGACATTTAGTACTATGGTTTGATCCTCTGGCATCAGCAAGCCACTATTAAAGCTACTACTACTACTACGTGTTTGCTTTATCTTCATTCATACTTAGAAGAACAGCAAGAAATAATATACTGCATTTTAAAGAAGGAAGATAAGTTATATGTAACACAACTGTCAAGCTCCCCTGCTTTGCACAAGTCACTGAATTAAGCCCCTCAATACCACTTTGAGAAAGGAAAGCGTTTTCCACATTTTACAAATTCCTATCTATGATTCAAAGCTCACATTCGCACTTTTGCTTTTGCCAGGTTGATGAAGTCTATCACATTTGAAACAGTGTATACCCAATACAGCTTGTGATCATCCCTTTACTAAAACTTCTTCACACCTAAATTCAAATGAAATTTGTCTAGAGTGAACAACTTGCTCCATTGACTCCACAAAGGGCTGGGTCCACATGGAGAAGTTCGGGAAAATAATGTTAATTAAAATGGTTAGTTAAACCCCATTAAGACCATGTGGATTGGACCTTGTCATTTAGAATTAAAGTGGTCTTAATTTAGGTCAGCATCCTTCACTTTGGAAGTGAATTAAGACCAATCAAAACAAGGGCCACTTTAGAAGTGAACAAGGTCCATACCTCAAGATAATTATTCACCTTGCAATTCATACTTCTAGTTAATTTGGAGTAATATCCCTGATCCTATCCATGTAGACAAGCCCAAGACTTAAAAACACATCACTCCCTTCCTGTTTCAGAATCTAGTATCAATAACCCTCCTCTATTTTTAATATCTTCCCCATGAACCTTACTTGTCTCCTTGCCACACCAG
Source organism: Alligator sinensis (assembly GCF_000455745.1). Taxonomy (NCBI): domain Eukaryota; kingdom Metazoa; phylum Chordata; order Crocodylia; family Alligatoridae; genus Alligator; species Alligator sinensis. Next base: position 3,491 of record NW_005842443.1, on the reverse strand, counting down.
TAATTTCTCTTTAACACAACTCATTCCTGC
>NW_005842443.1:0-3450 GCF_000455745.1 Alligator sinensis | reverse complement strand
TGCTCTCCATATCAGGCACTAAACTTCTGAGAATTTGAAACGGAGATGTAACTATATTAATTACTCATTGAAGATAGCTCTCCTCCTCAGAGAGTACACCCTCTTCTGGGGCTTAACTGGTCCACACACTATTGAATCCTGAATGGCTCCTATACATGTTTTCTAACAATAGCGTTTGCTTGTCTTTAGGTAACAAAGTTCAAAGAACTTCAAAGAGGTTCAAAGATGGATTTTTTTCATCACTGGGGAAACTTTTTTTTAAACTACCCTCTCAGAACGCTCATGTAAAAGTGTTTAAATATGTTGTTACAAGGTAGCCATTGAGAACTTTACCTTTTATAATTTTTCTCAATGCTCTCCCCCAATGTAACAATGGAGGAAAAATAAATTCTTTGAACTATATTATCTAAATATCAGTTGTAAATTAACAGCTTTAATGTAATGCTTATCTGTACCAACAGCAGAACACATTGCATGTATACTCTTACACTGTAGCTTTCTTTATCCTCTTAAAAAGTTACCACAGAAACTACCAAATACAACAAATAAAAGTTTAAGTAGTACCTGTTGACTGTTTTCCATTCGTTTTCTCAATTTTTCCTTGTCTCTTTATAGCAATGGAGGGATAAAGATTAAGGTGTTAACTCCAAATATAAAATTCACTTTACAAATATAATAATTTCTATATTAAAAACAAATACAATACTTTCTACCACCTAGATTGGAAAAAACAGACACTGGTTTTCAATTACCACATTCTGAATTTATTAAAGAGTAAAGGCCATCACAGCACTTAAATTAGCTTAACTTTAAAATAATTTGTTGCCATATCTAACAAGTACAGCTCTTTAAAGGCCAATCCTTGCATTAGTATTCAGTTTAACTGAATAGGCCACAAAGGTATTCTTCCAGGTGAGCCGACTAGCATTTTTTTTCATGCCTGAATTACTACTGTGTTAGGGCACTTGGTTATGAACAGCTGAGCCCCAAACCATATCCTTAGACTACAATAGGAACTCTGAAACTTCACACAGCCTGCATTACCCTGTTTCCAGTTAATGAACCATCCCTTTCCAATTCCTTATTATATGGGCCACCTTCCTTCCTTCCCTGCGAAAAATCACGCAACATCTCTGAGTGAATGCCCACAGCTGCTTTTCTAGGAAAGTATTGAGAGATCATTTACACACACGTGGCCAGCTGAGCAGCCACTTGCCAAAGACAGATATACTGAGTGTTCTGTGCACAACGATAGGCATACTAAACTGTGTCACCGTAGCTGTCTTAAAGTAACAGGAAAAGAGGAGAATCAGTACCATGAGACATGGGAAATTAAGGACTAGAAGGGGCTTCTGGGCCATTAAGTCTAGTCACTTTACATTCATAGGCAACCAGCAGTCAAAAACAAAAACTGATCTTAGTGGAGCACAGAGCCCTTTGAGGATCAGTCAAGCCACATTCTGAACACATTAAGGGAGTGATTATACATATCTTATTTCAAAGTTGTATAATCACTTTTAAATATGATTTGGTCTCATCATTTAAGATATCACAGTGTTTTAATTGTATATGTCACCAGGAATCATAACTGTAGCGTACACCCTTCAAATTCCTGTCCTACAGCGGGCACATTTTTTTTTCACACAGATCTCCGATACTCACCTTTTCTTATAGGTTTTCTCATACGTAGGATGTATTAAGTCATCATCTTCTGGTTCTTCTGGTACATTGCAATCCCTGATTTACAAAAAACAAAACAAATGGTGTTCTAGTCAGCTGATGAATGTAAAATATGCAGTACTATTTAGCTGTTCCTCCAAATTTTATTTTACCTGAATTGTGGGTCAGGGTTCAATGAACAGTACCATTTTTCTGGCAAGCGATCTATCCCATCTGCAAGCTTTCGCCATTTCAGACATAAATCACACTGAACCCATGTCTGATCAGGTCGTTTTCTGTAATGAAAAGTCAAAACATACAAAAATGTTTTACTCTACTTCTGTTATTGTATTTACTTCTCTGTGACATTAGATAGAAGCAGATAAACTATCACATGCATATTCTGTATGTTGTGACTTGAAAATACAGTTTCAGAGAGGCATGTTACTCACTGTATGTCTTCCACTAGCAAATCCAGAGGATATTCTTCATTTTTCTTGGCTTTCATTTCATTCCAGTAATCATTTAACTTTTCTCCTAGGGCTGCTATTGTAAGCCTACCAACAGAAAATAGTGTCTTACGGAAAGATATTTTGTAAAATTAGTAAGAAAAAATGCATTTTTATAGACCGTGTAGAAAGAATTAAGATATGCTTCAGCAGAATATGGTACAAATCAGGGCAGGAACTATAAATGTGTATTTTCTGGAATTGCAGTTTTGCTTCCAAATTCATTGTAATAAGTCAATAATAATGTTTTCTGTAATTTTTTGTATATCTCCTAAATTAGGCTAGCATCTATATAGCCACAGTCTTACAAGGTGGCCAAGACCTTGGTACCCAAGTACATATACAACAGCCATAATTTTGTAGTCAGGTCTGTGCAGGTGGGCCCCTGTACCTGGGTCATCAGGGCCCCACCAAAGAGACAAAAGGGTTCTAAGCATATCTGGATACAGGTTTGGCTCTCAAAGGACAAGTAAAACAGACTTCATAAGTTGGTAAGTGTAGAAGCACAACAGTTAAGTATTTCTGATACAGGAAAAGGAAAAAGAAGAATACTAAGAATTCATGGTTTATTAAAGCTGTTTGGATACCTAGCATTAATTATTAACAAGTCATCATGTTAAAATTTACCTATAGTGAAATGGTAAAATGCTTTATGTCTTAAAAGCAAGATTTTTGTTTTAGAATATATTTTATTGGACCAACAATAGAGCTATTAAGAAATATTTAAGCATCCTCAGACAAGGGCATTTTGTACTAAAAAACCTATCTTGCAGCTCTCCCAACTCTATCATTGGTCCAATAAAAGTTATAACCAAATACATCATGCTTCTTGAGATTCCCTGAACCAAACCTGCAACACTGCAAAATTCTATAATTGTATTTATTTCTCCATTCCACCAGAATCTCTTAAGATTTCCAATGAGAGGAAAGCAGAATTCATTTAAAGAAAAAAAAAGCACAATAGCTCAATGTTAGACATGATGTGAGAAAGCCACCATCACAATTAGAGAACTAGTTGCACCTCCCTGCCTTTTCTGGCCCCCTGAAATCCATTTCCCCCTCTCCCTACTCTCTGGCCCTCTGACTTGTGTGGGGTGGAATTCCACAGTTCTTTAACTCTTGAGCCCTGGACTACAGTTTTTGCCCTACTATGTTCAGCTATATGAAATGCTTTCCTTTCTGAATTTGTGACTAGTACCATACAATGATCAAGTAGCCTTTATAAAAATCAAAGTATCCATAGAAACATATAAAGTAGGGTTGGAAGGGACCTCAGAAGGTC
>NW_005842442.1:1314126-1314667 GCF_000455745.1 Alligator sinensis | reverse complement strand
AGTCAGCGGTGAGGAAGATTGCACTTAATAGTCCAACAACTGCCTGTACTTCCAACCTCTTTTGGCAGGCATCCTATGTGGTGGCCCAAGCCGGGGCTCGGGGTTCAAATGCCATATGGCCGCAGGAGCAAGCTAGGGGGGAGCCTCCCACTTACAATAAAACCGGCTTTACGCTCCAAGCCCCCGGAAGATCGGTTCTCCCCGAGCGCTTAAGGAAAACTGCCTTCACAGACCCAGACACGTGGTGTTTCCCCTGCCAGGTAAGCAGGACACAACCTGGTGGAAGCGGGACCGGGTCAGGGGACTTCTCCCTGCCAAGAAAGTGGTTGTCCCCCCCCCTCCCGCCAGTAGGAACACCACCTTGGTGGGCATCATGGTGCTTCCCCTGCCGGGTGAGCGTGGAGCAGGAGCAAAGGCAGCTCCTGCCCATGCTCTGGACAGCAGAAAGGAGGCGCGGAGCGCCCGCACACGCAGGCAGCGCGGGGACAGCCGCATGCTCCAGGCTGGCGGGCCCAGGCCCGAGGGCTGCAGGCCCGGCCCC
>NW_005842442.1:1291359-1313803 GCF_000455745.1 Alligator sinensis | reverse complement strand
AGCGCGGCCCCCGGCCCAGCTGCAGCGGGGGGCGCCCCAGCCACCCCCGCCCGCTTCCCTTCCTTCCCCGCGGGGCCTGGAGCAGAGATTCCTCCCTGCTCCCAAATCCGGCAGTCCGCGTGACCACCCCCCTCGGCAGCTGGTTTCCCAAGTACCTGCAGGGGCATCCCAGCGCCTGGAGGGAAGGCCCCAAACCAAACCAAACCACACAAAAATCACCATGCCCCAAACCCAGAAGCCAGTCGCATTTACGTGGTGGGGGAAATACTTCCTGGTTCTCATCTGGTTCTCGCTGGCTGCCAGCAAGAGCCCTGAGCCTGGGATCGCCAAATAGCTTCCACCCTGTAAAAACGACCTTTCTACCCACGTGGGGGCATGCAGCGCAGCCCCACACCCCACATGCGGGGCTCCCTCGGCAGATCCCTTCTCCTCCAGAGGCACGTCCAGTTCTGTGTCAGAGGGGCAGGGTCCCTGCGTCTCCACGCAGGCTGAGACTTGCATTTGTTTCTTGTCCAACAGGATGTGCTTCAGGAAAGAAAGACCTTTCCAAAATGTTATTCTTCTCAGAATCAGAAGTCTTTTAATTTTCCAGTCTAAAATTATCCATAGGCAGTTTGTAGCCATTTGACCCTGCGTCAGTATCGTTTGAAAAGACCAACTAAAGTACATGAGAATGAAATACGAAGATGGGTAAAGACTGGCTGCATAATAACTCCAACTCACAACGTTCTCAGATTCATCAAGCCAAAGACTGCTTGGCAAAAGTGTCCAGCCTACTTGCTACTTTTCAGGGATCCCAGGCCATTGCTCCCCAAGAACTATAAGCCTCCCTTAGAAAGGGAGGCCACTGAGGCAAGAGTCAGGACTTGAGAGCTGACCAGGTTGTTGCTAATGGTTCTTAGCAGGGAACAACAGATGCATTGAACTGAAAAAAATAAAATAAAACCAGCTCATACATCTTTTCACATTGAGCAGTTCTACCAGTATATGTGGGATAATTAGTTAGGTGGCTGAACCTATATGTTGCTGTTTTAAAGGCAACCCCCAAATCATTGTGTGAAGTTTGGAATTCCATCTCTGTAACGCGTACGTATTGTGGAATCTCCATCACTGAAAGGTTTTAAGAGCAGATTAGACAAAATGCTTCTCTGGAAAAATTTAGATGAGGAAGCTTGAATAGGGAATGGGATTAGATGATATCTTGTCCTATTTTTCCAGAAGTGTATTATCTGCAAACATACATCACACTTTACACTATTTCTGACATCCCTAGCAGAGGTTTAAGATGGACCAGAAGTAGGTTCACTAATAACCACCTGAGGAGTGATGCTGCAGCAGAGACTCATCCACTTGTAACTTGTAGCTATGATTCAGAATGGGACAAAAAATCATCCATGTCACAAGTTTCTAGTATGTTTGCAACCATTAAAACTAAGCACATACAGAAGTTTGTCCTTCAGGATTCAGATATTTACAAGCTCTAAAAAGAATGACTTTATAGAGACTTTTGTCTTGTTTCCACAGTCTGTTCTTTTGTAAGTCACATAAAACAGACTAAATTTCTTAGGGGTTCAGCTGTCTTCTTTCAGCTTTAGTAATTTTAGGGCCTTGTTACACAATGGAGCAGCTCCTGGAGCTCTTAACCCCTGGATTGTCTGCGCAATAAATAACACCTGAAATTGGTTTCAAGCACTTGTTATGTGGCTCAAAGTTATCCCCCTCCAGGACAGGATTATTTCTGATCTTGAAAACAACATCCCACATGCCCCCCTTCCCCACTAGCCCAGATTGAACCCACTGCCTCTCCACCCACCCACCTCCCCCAGATCCAGGCTCACCAGGAATCCCTGTCTCCTGCTTACCTGTGGCTGTCTGCTCTGTCTGTCCCAGGGGAGCTGGGGGTGGTTAACCCTTCCCTGCCTGTTGCTCTGGTACAGACAGCCACAAGTAAGGAATTTGGTGACAGGGAGGAACCCTGAGGAGCAGGGGGATAGCCACAGAGGGGAAGCCCAGAATGGGATGGGAGGAAGGATTTTTACCTTTCACTCCTCCAGGCCCTTGCTGGCCTGTAGTGTGATTGCTCCAAACTTGAGCTAGCACTAACACCAATAAACATTTGTGCCAGTCACAGCCTAAGGTATACTAAGGCCCTAAGACTAACTCCATGAGTTTCATCTTCCACTGGAGCATTTGGACCTGCAGGTCCTTACTGCTACCTTGAAGCTTCTTTGCCTTGGTATACTGGAAGGTACACTTTATTTGTAAAATTGGGATAGATAATGCCATGGCTCTAAAGGCTACTTCATGAGGGTTTGAAGGCTTTGATATCTTTATCTCCCTCTTTGGAACTGAAACTGCTTTCAAAACATGATGAAAAGGGCAGGTTCCCCGACTTTTGTCTGATACAGTACAATTCTTTGGGGCCATCCTAGCTGCCTTTAAAAGAGCTCTCTGATCCTGACAGCTAGTTGTCTCTGCACAGTTTTCTACTTTTTGACAAAGCTTTCTGTTGAAGCTTCCATAAGCAGCTCTGTTTCTTATTGATAAGCAATATGCCTCCTGTATTTTCTAGGGGTGCACCAATAAATATTTTATGACCAATACCGATATGGCTGGTTAATAATCAGCTATCGGGCAATACCGATCCAATAACCGATATTAATTGCAGGTTGAGTCATGCTGGGCCAGGCCACGCAACTAAGCTCCTCCTGCCTCTCCCTGCCCCAGTCACGTCTGCAGCATTTGGGACCTTTTACAGTGCCCATTCTGGCCCTAGTCCATGCTGCTCCAGTGCCCGGGACACCATGGCAGCTGCTCCATTCCAGCCCAGCCCGGCATGTTGGTGAGGGGATGGGGGTGTATCTGGGGTCACCCTGGCTCGCAGGAGGGAACCCAGGCATCCAGAGACCCTAGTTCTGTGGACGAGAAGGAACCCAGGCCCTGGCCAGAGGGCATAATTATCGGACAACATTATTGGCTGCAACTGATAATAAAAGCCAATAATGTAAATTTTCCCTTTATCAGTACTGATCTGATAGGCAACCGGTATATCGGTGTACCTCTACTGTTCTTCTCATGTTCTCTAACTCAGGTCACACTGAGTTGAACAAAATCTTTCAGACTTTATGTTCATAGCAATAAAAATAATTAACCTTTTTCAGGATATCTATAATATGGCCTTATCCATAAGGAAAGACTTAAGGAAAAAAAGACTTCTAAACTTGATTTTAGTAGTTAGATGCTCACTCTGAAATCACAATGTGGTTTCCTTGTTCAGTTTATCAAGTTTAAGGTCTGCTGCTGAAATAGGGTAGATTACTAGTTTAAATAACAGTTTAGCACAGGAATGAAGAATATAATATCCAGTAGAAACAATAGGGGGTATTAAAAAAGATTGAATTTAATTATCCAGCCTGGAATTTGGTCAGGCTATCCAAATGATTAACTCTTGAAAAAAACAGGAAATAAAAAGAAGGTTTGGGTTTGCTAATATCCATAATGTGGCTCATCTACAAATGGCAATGGCATCTCTACTTAGTGATTGTTTCTTTTTGGGAAATAATTTTACTTTGCTTGTGTAAGATGTCTTTTTGCAGTACAATTTACAGCCTTGCACTTACAAGTATGTTAAACGGTTCCAAGAACTTTGAATTAGAACATGCCAAGTGATCATGCAGCTTTTGTGCAATCTTTTTTGAAGCAGACCATATGCCAGAGTGTTCAGATGTGAGTTTGAATTTGGGATGCCATAGGTATTTGAATTAGGTTGTGCAATAGGTGTATTAAGAAAAGTACATCCAGAAATTGACATTCCTTGTAAATGGAAATCTGTTACAATGTATTGAGCTGTTGAAGACACTAACATATTTCTCTTCTTTCACAAAAGTATGGAAGTTACAGTGGTCAGATGCCTAGAATGCAAATGGCAGTGAGACAGCCAATGCCAGGAGCAGTACCAAATATGTCTTATGCTGGATACTCTGGATATTCTGCATATTCTGGTACTTATTCTGCTGCTGCTGACCCCATGTGGATTTACTTCACTGCTGTTGCTGGACAGGTAAGGTGATACAAGCAATGTAATTAAGTTAGCTGTATGATGAATTAGACCTACCAATTTTCTCTCTCTCTAAAAGAAACTGAACACCTTGCTCAGCTGAGTGATGTGAAAGCTCTCAAAGTAAGAATCATTTTTAGGTAAAACTGGCGAGTATATGACAATAATTGTAATCAAAATTGGCACTTTAATTTCTAACTGGCATCCCCTAACCTCAATTAATTAAACTTTTATATTGTTCATGAATAGTAACAGAGGCTAATGCTAGTGGTGACTTGTAAATGAGTTTTGTCCTTTGTTACTATATTTTTTATTATTTTTAAAAACCAAACTTGAAACTTGAACATTTGAAATAATATAGTTCTTCAAAAGTGCTTAGGGAACAGCCAGTTACTTTACACAAACTCACTGCACCCCAGAAATAAAAAAGTGAAATTCAGACTTTTGGAGACTTGGCAGATATACTCTGTCATCAACAAGCTAGACTCACTTACATTTCTATAAGTTTAGAGGTGCATTGATACATTGGTTTGATATTGGATTGGCACTGATATAAAGAAATTGATTGTATTGGAAATCAGCCTGATGTGGCTGATAATTTGGCCGATAAATGCTTGTGCATGTACACAGCTGCAGCGCAGCATGTAGGCAGCAAGGAGCACAGCCCAGCAGCTTAGAGAACTGCATGCAGCTGGTAAGTCTGTTGTGTTGGAAGGGGAGGGGGGAGGGAAGTGTTGTGAGTGGGGACAGATCAACCCCTCCATGGTGAGGGAGGCTGTGTGAGGCAGGCACTGCTCAGCTGGGGTGGGATGGGGTGTGGGACAGAGCCATAGCTTATTTGGGGAGCGTGGGGCAGGAGGGTGGTTCCTGCTGGGGAAGAGGTGTGCCTCCAGGTCTGTACAGTGGGGTAGGCTGCAGCTGTGGGCTGCGCTCAAGGTGCTCAAGGCAGGCAGTGACAGTGCTGGGAGAGGGCTATGGGGGGGATCTACAGTGAAATTTGGGGTGGCTGCAGCCCCCCCCCATAACCCTCCTCCCAGTGCTGCTGCCATCTGCCCCAAGCACAGCACAGCCTGGCCCAGCCCCTCCCCCAACTCCCTTGCACCAGGAAGAGCCTAGTGCAGCCCTGGCCCCATCCTGAGCCTGCAGCCTCCCCCGCCCCCTCCAGGCAGATCTGGGGGACATGCCCACCCCCCTGTGCCCTCCTGGGGTGTGCGTAGCAGCTTGAACCGCCCCCCACCCTGTGCCTCCCAGATGAGCCACAGCTCTGTCCAGTGCCGCATCCCACCCCTGCTGGGCAGCGCCTGCCCCTGTCCTTGCCCTACTCCCTCTCTCACCTTAGGGGCCTTGACTGGCCCACCCACACGTCTTCCCTCCCCCATCTACCACAACAGACTTACCAGCTGCATGCAGCTGTATTGGAAAATGTATTAGTATTGGCCGATATGCCACCTTAAAAATTGGCTATCGGTATTGGCCCCAAAAATCTCTGTCGGTGTACCCCTAGCGACTGGCTTAGACAGGAGCATGGTTGTGAAGCTTTGAAAATACCAGTGGCATGGTATAAGATAGGCATGTTAAACACTGAGAGTATTGTATTAAATACTCACCAGTTTTATTGGATGGGGACAAAAATAGGTTCTCTTAAGTTTTTCCAGTCTGCATTATAAGCCTGTAATGGGAGCAGTAGTAACAGAACAAAGAGTAAGTGGCAGCAAATTTGTGGACTGGAAAAAGAGATCTGGGGGCCAGTGTGGGTTGGCAAGGATTCACAGAGGTCATGTGCATGGCCCCACAGGTAACTGTTCTCTAGAAGGTTCTGGGATTTGTGGTGCCAATACGCACCTTCCCAAGAGCGTGGATCTACAGAGGCAGTGTAATTGAAGATCTCCAGTTATAGGTGAGTGACCTTCTTTTCTAGATTAGAGGAGCTGCTGTTTACTTTTGGCAATTTTAAATTGCAGTTTTTACAAATTGAGGCTGTGATTCTCAACTTCTTGCTTGACTTCAGCTCCCAAGAATACAGATGCTTTGTGTTGCCTTGATTTGCTTTCCTAACTAACTTTTCTCCTTCATTTCTCCTTTGGTGCAGAACACCTTTATTTTATGTTTTTGAGAGGAGTCATATCCTTCCTTTGTCCCTACCTACCTGTGAAAGCAGGAGCCGATGGAAGTAATCAATTGCATTGGGCTAATAAGCTATATAACAGCTACAGCCTATAGAGCAACAAGATTTTTAATGGATTGGAGTGTTGTTGTATTGCATTCTTAAGTCCTGAAATCATATGAAAATTGCTGCAGAGCCACACTAGAGCAATGTCTGATCTCTCTTGGTTCTGTTCCTTCCCTAATGATACTCAAGATATTGTCATGCTTTCTAGGATGTCATACTTTCTGGAAAGACATGACAAGGCATTATAATTAAATGGTCCCAACTGTGACATTTATGACTTCCCTTGGAAGGACATTTGGAGTCTTACTGATTAGAGGCTAGGTGGAGCTTCATGTTTACCACTGAATTGAAGACCTGTATTTGAGTATTCTATATTGGAGAATGCAACAAAAATTGATGCTGCCGAGGAACTGTCATTTTCTGTCTGACTGGAATAGTATTAGGGCTTCTGTGCGCTAGTAAGAGTGCTCACTTCAGACTGTTCTCCTGGTCTTAAAGGTGCAAAGTTTTATGCCTGTGCATACATTCCCATTCACAGGACTCGAGCCTGAGTGCATAGCTTGTGTCTTTGTTATATATGGTAATAGTTATTATTAAAAAATGATAGTTTTGCTATTGACTTTTGAGGCTTGGACCCACAGTGCATCTTAAATCATAGGATTGGAAGAGATCATTAAAGTTAGTGTGTCCATCCTGTTGCATAGATACAGGATTCATTATTCCTAATCCATCCCAGACAGATGCCTATTCAGTCTGTTTTTTAAAGCCTCCAATGAAGGAGATTCTACAACTCCCCCAAGCAGCTCATTCCACTATCCTATTGTTTTTACAGTGAGGAAGTGCTTTCCTGAGTTTTGATCTAGTAGTTTAAACTCATTCCCATATGCCCTGCTGTGTAGCAGGGGAAAACTGTGTTACTTTATATTCTTTATGTTGGCCTTTCCCGTCTTTGGAACTGCTATCATGTTCCCCCTTAACTTGAGCAGGGGAAGCAGTGGCCCCAATAAGATTTCTGTGAGTTTCACACTATTGTTCCAAGCATAATAAGCAGCTGTGGATCCGGTGTTTTCCAAGATGGAGAGAGGCTGTGATAGGCCTTTAACAGATTGGGAGAAGCACCTCCAACAATTACTTCAAATACTTCTGTCTTTCCTTGGCTGCCTGGTGGTTTTGGAGGGCAGCTGCATCTGATTCCTTAGTGGGTAACTGAATTACTAGCTGAGGGAAGAAAATAAAAGGGAAAAGTAATAAGTCTGACTTGCTGTCTGCCTAAAAGAAAGAGAAATAGGAGGAAAAGGACTGAAATAGCCCCCCACTTCTATTCAGGATTCAAAGTAGTGCCTAGCAAGGTTATAAGATAAATTCATAAACATAAAGTGGTTGGAGAGAGAAAACCAGCTGACTGCTTTTAGAGTGAGGATTGTGTGTTTTTGATGCATTTAAATTGAACTGTTAGCTAAAAATAAAATTTGAATTAAAAATCTTCCCCGTTCCTAAAATCATGAATATCCTTCACCCTGACAAATAGGAAATTGAAACTAGGCAAAGGCAATCTTGATTCTCCATTTGCAGCTTTTACAACTTTTAGTCTAATAAAGATTTCTTACTAGTTTCCAGGAGTCTGTCTCTGAAAATAACTTTCTTTAAAGGTCACTTGGTTTTTGACAGCCAAGTTCTTTGGTAATGTTGTGTAAGGATATACATACTTTGGTACTGTGTCCTCTAGTATGTTACGTAGACTTAGTGAATTCAAAACCAGGTTGAATCAAGATTGTGTTTTACAGGCATAACATTTAAGCTTAGATCATGCATGCCCCAAAATATAAATGCACTTGCTGAAAGATGCAAGTCCACATAATCCTAAACAGCAGAGTGGACAAACTCTCAAATGAAGAAGTTGCTGAATGAGTGTGTTCTAGAAATAAGTAATATTGGAGACTTGCTAAGATACAGATAAGCAACCTGTTTGCCCCTTATAGTACTTGGGGTGTGCTTTATAATGAAGTCGTGAGAGTGAGCATGTTTCTTAGTTTGCAGAGGCCATTCCATTCTCAATGTGAGAAACTGATTTTTGAACTACAGAAATCAGAACGCGTAGCATGTTTCTGTTGTTTCCTGTTTTTTCTCCAATAATTCTGAAATAGCATGCTTCATTCATAGTGGTCTGCAAAAGGATAGTAAGAAAAACTTTGTATCTTCCATGTGGAAACCTGCATTCTCTCTGCAGTTGCAGTTCATTCTATTCCAGACCTATTTGCGGGAATTATTACACCATTTAAGTAAAAGTAGATTACAAAGCTGGCTACTATTGTCCAGTATTCCATATTTCCATTTCATGGGCAGTAACTGCTTTATGACATGACAGACCTTGATGCTTGTATTAATCTTTCTAACTTGCATGAACATCTGTTTGTAGAACTATGTAACAGAAGCTCCTACTTAAATTATGTGGATAAGGCACAGAATTAAGATTTTTATTAAACCCTTTTGAAATGTTAACTGAGCGTTTTCTGATCTTTAGAAGTTTTTTTTTTTTTTCATTTTTTAAATCTCAAATATAATACAGTAGTAAATTTAGTTTTTTGTAGGGGGAATACACATTCACTCCTGAAGTACATGGCATATAACCACAATCTGTCATCTACCATGTAGCAAGACCAGTGGGGTGATGGAAGTGCTGGCCTTGACTCTCAAAGAACTAAGCAGGTAGAAATTCATAGAAACATGGGGATTTAATTGTTTTTGTGGGGAGGGTCAAAAGGGAAAACTATATTTCTGAGTTTCATCATACTATTGATATGGCTAGTAAATAAGATTCAGAAATATAATATTCACCTCACTAAAATTTAAGCTAATCAGTTCTCTTCTTTCTCTTCATCCTCTCTCCTTTTGTGTGAGCTTACCCACTGAAAAAATGTCCTCACTCTCTGAGAATGTAGGCTCAACATTGTAGAGTTTCTCAGTTCAGTAAAGCCAGACACACTTACTCTTAAGTCCTGCCAATACTGCCTCTTAGGCAGAGAGTTAGTAGAGAGCATGTGACTATGTATGTTGTCTGCCTGATGTTAATAACCCCTTCTATAACATAGCAATGTGTGAAGTTCAGTAGTTAGTGCTCCATGCAAATAGAATACCCCTTTCCCCTTCGAGATGAGGATATTCCTTCATTAAATCCAGTGATATAAATGTATGAGTCTTACCAGGTAATTCTGATTGTGGGGACTTTCTCTTCTCAGAGTTTGCTGTCTTTGGCCTTTCCTATTGGATAATATACAGACTAACGGGTCAAGTGTGAAAGAACATGGGGTTTAAACCCCAGGGGAAAACATAATTCCAATTACTTATGAGACAAGCTCACCAAAAATTCTTTCCTGTTTATGTTGGCTACAATAATTTCAAAGTAATAATACATATTTTGTAAAAGCTACATAGAATGTGTTTGTAAGTACAGTGTACTCCACTTAAGTGCACAGCCTCAGGATTGGAAAAAAAAGTTTTTCGCTTACCTGGAAAAGGTAACTTAATGTAAAACAGGTGTAGGCAACCTTTTCCAGCTGCAGGTCAGAATGACCTGCGGTTCATGAGAGGCAGGTGGGCAGGCCCTGGGATGCAGCTGCTGCTTGTTTCTGTGTTGGCATAAGGAAAGCACCCACAGCTAGAGCCCCCTGCCACCGAATGGCACTGAAACCCCATGTCCGTGGGCCAGATCCAATGGTTCTGTGGGCAGATTCCAGCCCGTAGGCTGCAGGTTACTGCTTCCTGATGTAAACAATTTTAGTTAAATGCACAGTACTGCAAATGCTGTGGTATCGGCTGGCCTGAAACTACCATCTCCCTTCATTTTGAAGGCTTCTAATAGCCCGTATTAGAAGTGTTCCAAATGAGCGGAGCCAGTCATTTTGAGGGCTGCTAATACCACAGCACTGATAATGCTTAGCAAGCATTGCTTACAGCACTGCCTGTGCTGTGATGTAAGTCAGTTTTGGGGTTACTATCTTCTCTCATTTTTTCACAGCAGTCACTGTTGGGGCTGCTATTAGAAACTCTGGTTATGAGGGCAGATAGCATCTGTGAAAGTGACTAGCTCTTGTCATTTTCAAGACATCTAATAACAGCCCTTTGACAGCTGCTCCCCGTCACTGTTTCTGAAACAGTTAAAAGGAGTACAATTAGTTACAAAATAGACGTTTACAATTAGCATACATTTAGCCAGAGGGCAGTTAAGTTATAAAGAGGACAGTGGGGCTGAAAGAAGCTGTGCACTTAAGTGGTTTGTACTCTTAGCCAATATACCAGTATTCAGAGTTTGTTACAAATGTAAGCAGTAGACAACAAATTAGGAATGGCATTGTGTTATACAGTTAAGGAAATTATGCACTTACGTGGTATGCTCATGCGCTACACAGTCAAAAGTGCTGCTTTCCTGTCATGGAGTCTGACAGCCTACCTAATGCAAGATCTGCTTAATGTGTCAGGCACTTATACTTACTGATGAGCCACAAAACATAGCGTGTTGCCCTTAGTTTTTAGTTTGAAGACAGGGTGGAAGCGCAGCTGATAGGACCTTTCTATAAAGCTCACAATATATCTGGGAGAATCCAGTTTAAAGTCCTTTATCATGTGTTTACTAAAGATGATCTTCCTGTTACATTCACTTGCCTCATGAGATTTTGGCTTTAGAGACTCCTTTTTAGAACATCAGATATGGGTATCTTGAAGACTGTTACTGTTTGGCCTTGGGTTTTTCAAAGATCTGGTTAGCACATACCTATCTGGGATGTTAAGCTTTCAGGTTCACCTCTCCATATTGTTCTTATCTGTACTGTTCCAATGAATACATAATCAGTGTTGGCAATGAAAAGGAGCATACTTTTTTTTTCTACCCAGCTTCTTGAAGTGCTCTGTGGAGTTACTTCACAGACTGTAATCCTGGGAACATAGCTGAAAAACACCAGAGGGAGCATAAAAAGTAATAGTAAATGGGCTAACAAATGAAACCTTTCTGTGTTAGTCACACGTCATGCATGTTAGATGGTTAATTTAAGGACAGCCTTAAAGTCCTATTTATTACCTTTCTGCCTGAGATACGCCAAAGTGCTTGGCAGCACTATATACACTGAAATCACTTGGCCATTACTGAAATGCAGCTGCCACCAACTCCAGTGTAGAACATGGTAGCTCTTAGTGGGGTTTTGTTCAGTTTTGAATTTTTGTAAAAGGAAGCAAATACAAGTAATTTAAAACAGCACAGCAGCACTGCACAGTAATTTGGTCAGGAAAGGAAAAGTGTTGCCTAGCTTAACTACAGAAGAGAGTTGGCTTACAACTGTCAAATTAGGGTTTAGCCAGACAATTAAGAATAACATCCCAGTTGCTAATCGCATCATAGGCTGTTTGATGACAGATGGTTAGAATGTTAGTTTTACTGTGTGCTTTAACCAAAGGAACAGAAAGAAGTCTACAGATGATCCTTGAAATAACAGCAGAGATGCAATTGGTAAAATTGATTTTTTTAATTAGTTCAAACTAGAGGCCTTTATAGAAATACTTTATAGAAGAATTTCAGTTAAATTAAAATTGTGAAAACAGCACAAGTCAGTGCAGAATGTATAATTTAAGCAATAATTTGCTTTCAGTATCAGCCACCGTTTAAAAAGTCTGTATCATTAGAAGATGTCACTGTAACTGTAGTAATGCTGAAGATTAATTTTATTTTAATGTATATGAATGAGTGTTTTTTTGCTAAAACAGACAGGAGGATTTAATTTAATTGCCAAAGGCAAGAAATACTAGTATGTAATTTTAGCGCTGCATATTACGATGAGAGATACTTCTACAGTAGATTTTTAGAATATTATTACATAGTTATAATGAATTAAATCCTTTTGTTTTTGGTTAAATATCTGTATATTATTTTTTGCAAGTGGATTTTCATTGTCAAATATCCGTGACCACAAGTTTATGCACTTTCTTCCGCAGGATGGGGAAGTGGATGCTGAGGAGCTACAGATGTGTTTAATGCACTCTGGAATCAGTGGGACCTATTCTCGTAAGACACCGAATGTTGCTACCATATGTTGTTTTCAATTTGTGAACAGTTTTTGAAAGTTTTATTCACAAAGGAACATTATTCTTCCTACTCTCACGTATGACATTTAATTTCATTCTTGTCTCAAACTTCCATTTGTCCTTTTCATACTCTTAAGGAAATGTCTCAGTCCTCAGTATCAGTTCTGAAGATCAGCACAGGTAGAGTTCATCTGTATAATAGCACCAGTGAACTTTTCTAATTTTCATGCTTAGCACACCAGAAAACAAATGTTTGGATTCACAAGGCCCGGGCACTGGAGGGTGTGAATGCCATCCCAGACTTTACCCTTTCTTTGGAATCCTTTGAATGAGATAACATGGTGAAAGAGTTAGCTAGAACACATATTAACACTTTTTTATTCAGAGGCAGACCAATTCCATAGTTATATTATATAGTTTTATTTTGGATAAAAAAACACTTTGCTATATAAGTTATACTTCTAATAAGAAACCTTAACGTTCTTAAAGTGGTATTGTTTGGCCTGGACATTGCCCTGTTGATTGTAGCTTCATTCTAAGGTGCTAAGAAGAGATGGTACTTTGGGTTGCTGATAGACATGGACAAAAAACCCCAGTGCTTTACTGAAAGAGAAGCCACGTCAGTTTGATCTGGCTTGCCCAATGCCTGTATTCAGCGGGGCATTCAATCAGCTATTAGATAAAAGTGCCAAAAAGCCCAGCTGAAGCATGCAGTCTGTACAGATATTGGGCAAGCTGGGTCAAGCTGACGTAGCTCCTCGTCTGGGCCTGTGGTGCACTTGGCATGGGGGTGCGCCAAATTGAAAGTTAAGTTCCATTTAGATTTTTTCCCCCCACATTTCAGCAGCCTTGGTTTCCATGTGTCTCTTTCTCTTTGTCCTGCCAATACTGAATTAGTAAATTGTGAGACGGAGAACTCTACCAAGAAGTGAACTTTAGTTCTTCATTTCATTCTTCAGACGACATTAAAATCTGTTTAATAGCTAGTGTTTTGTTACCTATCTTCCTACTGAATTTTGTTTTTTTTTTTCTGATCATCTTTCCATACTGTTGTAGCAAAAGCAAAGTGCTAACTTGTGTGTTAACTATGTCCACTGAAACTGCAGTAGTTACTATAAATGACATCAGTAAGATTGAGCTGGTATTGAATCAGTCTTTGACTATATTTTTCAGCCTTCAGCTTGGAGACTTGCAGAATTATGATCTCTATGTTGGATGTATCCTTGAGGAAACGTATAGAATATTAAAGTTTTTATGTCATTCTGAACCAATAGTGTTCATATGTAAGAAACTTGAACTTCAGGACACTAAATTAATATGTTTTAGAACACTGTCTTTGAGTTCTGTCCTTTTATAATGTTGCCCAGAATTGGTTACATGTTGTCAATGTGGTTGGTAGTAGTATTGTTGCCTTAGTGGTTAAAAAGTACATAAATCTTGTAACTTCATAATGAGGTTTTCTGTCTTAGGTTAGCTGTTTTCCAAGTTCTAAGTTATTTTTGTTAACCAAACAATTAGAGAGATTATACAGGAAAAATGGGTTTTAACGAATTCAAAGAACTCTGGGCAGCTCTTAACGCCTGGAAGCAAAACTTCATGATGATTGACCAAGACAGAAGTGGAACTGTGGAACTTCATGCGTTGACTCAAGTCATTGCAGCTATGGGTAAGATACTTTTTTGAAAACTTCTGAAGCCTAATGTTTGTTATCTAGCATGCAGTTTGTGTTTTACCACAGTGAATAGCAGGTTATAGTATTTCCAATATGCAGTTTGTAGTGGGTATACCTATTCAATAAGATCTTATGGGGGCAGCATCTCAGCTGAGTATAAAGATATTTGCAGAAGCTGTGATAAATACAGACAGGTTTAACACCCTTACCACTGCTGAATTGGCAGAGGGTCTTGGTCGAGCAGCAGGAGAGGGAGGGAAACTGATGACAGGACTCTGCGCATGCTTCATAGAGTAGAGGATACACACCAGACTGAGCCAGTGCCATGGTAGGGAAGATTCTAGGAAAATCTTTTTTCTTCATTCTCCTTTCTGAAAACAAAGTGCATATCTTATTTGGGTGTGTGGTGTGCAAATAAATATGGTATTTTTTAAAGGTATACATCTTGAAAGACCTGGAATACCAAAACAGGAATATTCTTCCCCATCATCTTGGACTATGTTTCAAGTTTTCCAGAGTTACGAAAGTGGATGAGAGCTTCTCACAGCGTTCCTATAATTTTCTCTTTTTTTGGCTTTCTAGGTTATAGGTTAAGCCCTCAAACACTAGCTGCAATTGTGAAACGCTATAGCAAGAATGGCCGAATCTTTTTTGATGACTATGTGGCTTGCTGTGTGAAGCTACGGACATTGACAGGTACTGTATTTTTTAATTATCTGTGCTGTATGTACTCTTAACATTTTCTCAACTAAAAATGGTAATAGCTGTGGAAGTTCCTTTATATGTAGTTTTTCAGGTTTTTATTACTGCATTTTAAAAATTATCTTTAGTATTTTGAGGAATAGTTGATCAGCATTTGCAAAATATAGAAAGTAACATTTTGCTTTTCTTATTTTTTCACTGCAGCATTAGCTTAAATGTGAAAGGAAAGAAAGAAGAATTATTTAAGTTATTCAAAAGCGATGGGAACTTTGCTTGAAAAACAAGAGAAATAAAAGCAGTATTGCTAGCTGAACTTACGTGCTTTATAAAATATAGACGTAGAAAATGTCGAGATTTGCATAGCTATAGTTACTTAAGTGTCTTATTCTTTTCTAAGACTTTTTCAGGAGAAGAGACAACATGCAACAGGGATTTGTGAATTTTGTATATGATGATGTAAGTATCTTTAGGTAAAGTACTAGCTTTGTAAAGATATAGAAGAAAAGGCTTTTGTTACAAATGACAGACTTGAACCACACTCTTCAAATTTGGCTTCCAAATGTTATTTTTCTTAACATTTTTACAGCCTTATCAGAATGTTTGCTTGGGTATTAACTCTTTGGCTGAATTCATATTCATCCCCCCCCCCCCCCCGAGAACTACTAAGAACATCCCTAATATAAAGCTTCTATGGCTTTCATTCTACAAAAACATAAGCCCATGATGAATTCAGTGGAACTATTCCCATGTTAAAGTTAAGCAAGTGTGGATTATCACTCTAGTTGTGTCCTAAGGGTCTGCACATTATGAAATGATAGAAGTATATGGAAGCAGTAGGGTAATAAAAAATAGTTTAGTTGATGTCAGTGGGACTACTGACTGCTGTAATACAAAGTATTTGCCAGATCACACCTGTAAATTGCAACAGTTATCTGTTTCCTACATGGCACTGACTATACGCTGCACAATTCCATGTACATTTATGATACATACACAGAATAATTAAAAAGTCTGAGCAATTTAAAAGTCTGCAATGATTAAAAACAAATTGTATATTTTTCTCCTCTGTAATTCTGTAGTCACATCTTAAGATCTTCATATAGTAGACAGGTCCCAAGTTGTTTCTACATTTTGAGTTGGGATTGTTTTCCCTTAGATAAAACAGAGACAAACTGTTCTTGAACTCTTTATATAATCTGGTTAATAATGCCTGTTGTTCTAGTAATTCATTAACAATTTCCATATGTTTTTTTTCTTATGAGTTACCTATTTCAGTATTTTTCCTTCTAGTTCTTGCAGTGTACCATGGCAATCTGAGTGTTGAACTGCTGAAGGAGGTGAAGAGCTCTAACCTGTAAATTCTTCTGCTCAGAAGAAATTAACTGAACCTGCTGTGAATAGAAGCTAGTATAGATTTTTTCATGTTTCTGCCTGTTAAAATATCCACCTTGTGTAAATGGTTTGATTTTTATTGCACGATTCAGAGCAATAAATAATTGTAGCATTGTTGTTATTTTTTATAGAAGCATGGCTTTTTTTATATAAGCATGCATATTTCCAGATGAGTATACTTCTGTGTCAGGCAGTCAAGCTTAATGAAGAGTTAACATACAAACACTTTGCTGCAAGTCACTAGCATAGACTACTTTTATATAAGTTTCGCTTGCATTTATGAGTGGAACAGCAGATGTCCTAATTTTTAATCTAATTGAGGTATTTCATGTGTCAGCATCATGGTAATACAATAATATTTCTGATGGCATACACTAAAGAATTCTAATATCTTGTAGAAATTCAGTGGATTTCACCAGAAATACAAATATTTAACGTAAAACATGTTTTTCTTTAAATTTGTTACAATAGATTTTTCTAAGAGGCAGACTATTGCCATTTCTTTTTGTAAGGATTTATTTATGGAGTAGAAATTGTTTGAGTACAAAGTTGAGCCCCTCCCTTTTAATTTCTTTTTATTCCCTCCTAGAGAATCTTTGTAGAGTTTATTTTCCTTTCGACATGAAAGCTTTCAAGTCTTTATCTACTTAGTCTTTAAAATCATTGACTCAGTAGACCCTCTAGTTGGTGAAGCTATTCTTGTCCTGAGATCTTAGAAATCCCTTAAGAAAATAACCCAGTGAACAGAAGTGTCCCACTTAGGATAGCTCAAGTAGGTCCTTATTTTTCATGGTATTTCAGCAGCACTTCTAACAGAAAAATATTAAAATTAGTGGGTATTGACAGTGATCAACTGTTCATCAACTCTTCATCTCAACAAACCTGTTTTGCTCACTCCAAGCTTTGTAAACTTTATAATGTACAACTATCCCTTATCAATCAACTGAGCAGGGATTAAATTGGAGGTGATGTTCATGTCATGCTAGAAGGTGGGGGCTTAATACAATGTGCTGAAATAGCTGCATTCTTAGAAATATATGGGAAAGTTTTTTTCATGCTAAACAATACTTTGGGCCAGACCCACATTGCTTTTATAGATGTCTAAATAGGATTTAGACAGAATTTAGGCACCAATGGGCATTTTTACACGTTCCTGGATGCGGTGTCGGGTGCTTTAATTAGTGAGCCGTGCTAATTAAAAGCACCCATGCATCACATGTATCAGTGTCACCACGCATCTCCGCACTGAAAAAATGGTGGTGGGGCTCTTTGAACTAAAGCTCCTTGAACGTGTTTTATTTCAAAGCACCCCACCGCCATTTTGTCAATGTGGAGATGCATGGGGACACTGATATATGTGATACGGAAGGTTGCTGGAGTGTGCCAATTTCTGTGCTCTAACGCACTGGATTTCCGCGTGTGTACAGGAGCCCACGGATTCTAAAGAATGGATCCAGATTGTCCCTGTTCCAGCAGCGACAAAGTGCATTCGTTATCTAAGATTATCTGTCACTTCCATTTTGGACAGAGAAGTTCCTTGGGTATTAATGGTTGGTACTCTGTGCATACTCAGAATTGATCCTGTTTGATCACCTAGGTACTCTAGTTCCTCCCTGAGCTCCACTGTGATCCAGATTGGTGTGGCAGGGGCACGTAAGCTCTGCATAAGTCCTTGAAGGCTGCCAAGCTGATTGGCATCCTTGAAGTATGCCTAACTCATACCAGCAATGTATCATTCAAGTAAAAATGATAGTAGTGGGGGGCCTACCTTTTGCCTCGCTCAACAGTTCTAGGTCCTCCCTAGTATAAGGGAGGACCTTAGTAGTTTTCAACCTTTTTAGACTGAAGGCAGTTCTCCAAAACTTTTCAAAATGTAGCGGCACCCCACTTAAAAATATAAATATATTATGAAATGATAATATACTCACTCCACTACCACTGCTGCTGCAGCCAGATGGAAATGCACCACACACCTACAGAGCCAGATTGGGAGCAGCTGTAGTGGGAGCATGTGCTCTTGCTGCAGCCTTTCCTGGTTTAATCCTGTACAGTGTCTCCCAGAAACAGGCACGTAGGCCAGGTAAAACTGTCCCACTTGTCTCGGTTGTCAGGACCTTCATGGGAACTGAACTGAAAAGTGGCTGCTGCAGAAAGGTGTGTCTTCTTGCATTATGTTATGCTACAGTTTACACTGGTTCAGCTTCAATGTGTTCCTGAAAATGGACATGTGGGCAGTTTTACCCAGTGGCACCCAGCATCATGGCACTCCTGGCACATTTTCATGGTACCCTGGTTAAGAACCACTGGAATAATAGAATTCAAACCTACATCTCCCGCTTCCCAGGAGTGTCCTAACCACTAGGGATCGGGGAGAGAACGGGGGCATCTGTACCCCTTCTATGGAAGACTCAGGCCCACCCTGCAGCTAAGAATGCAAGAACTGTGGGGCCAAAGAACAAGCAAGCAAAAAGAGAACCTGATTATGTCATGCTTAGGCCACTCAGTTGGAAAGGAGGAGACATGATCCCTTCTCTCAGGATTATTTTTGTTTTTTTATCCAAAGACTGTCCAATATAAAATGCAGATTCAATCCAAGGAGCAGGGAGCAGAAACCAGGACAACCCTCATCCAGAGGAGTGCCCTCAAGACTCAGCTACAGAGTATACACCCCCTTGCATCTTTTCATTCTGGCTCCTTCTATTAGGCTAAAAGTGGGTGGTGCATCAACACCTCTAGTTGCATACCTACCCTCAGAAATATGGCTAGGCATTCTGGATCTTTAGTGAATGGAGGCACCTAATGTGCAGCTTATCTTATGTGTGGAGAGAGGAGCAGAGAGAGTTCAGTCATGCTGTTGTGCTTAGTGTTTTCTATTGGCTAGCCTCCCAAGTCTGCCCATTTCCTATATAGAACACTGAAATGCTTAACCCTTTCTATTTGGATCATGTTTTAGAGGCACCTAAGGCTCCCCATTGCTGATGTAGGGATCCTAGGCACCTAAAATTGGTCAATTTGAATTGCTTTCCTGAAGCAGGTGCCTAGATAGATCCCAATGCAAAATGTAGGCACCTGCATGACCAAACTCTCTGGCCCTTCTAGACTTGTAATTCTAGTGTGTGTGTGCGTGCGTGCGTGTGTCTTTATGTACGTGCATTTTGGCAGTGAGCAGTGTTTTATGTAATTTTGTTCTTTTTACACCTACTCCCATAGTGTCACAAGTATACTAAACATAATTTAAGAATGAATATTTTTTGATACTGAGATGATGTATTCAACCTTCTTGCATCCCTGTTAATTGTGTAACTAACGGAACTAAATTCTCAATCAAACTAAATATTTGTTTGCATATCTTGCTGTTCCTGTCTGAAATATAAATTTATTTGTCCAAATTTAGACCTATCGCAAGTAAGTTTCATGTCGTTATAAAATACTGAATAATATGCTCATTAGTGTACAAGTGATTTTATTTGTACAGTAAACAATTTTCCAAGTCATCCTTGAGTTTTTTTTAGAAACAAACATTCAAAAGCTTGTCATTAATTGTTATATTATACAAAACCTGTTATGTAACAGGAAATGCTACAATTCATAAATAATGAAGTATGTCATCTAGTGCAAAAGTTTGCCAAGCTTTCTTGTTTAAATATCCAACTTTGCAATTCCATATTAAAGTAGCATCATGGACCATTTTAAATGCATATATGGGAGGCAAATTACTTCTATGGGAGGTCTTAATTTGGTCCATCTGATTTCCATTCTAAAGAGAATAGTCTCACTCTTTATTCATTAATAATCTAAAAACTTCCCAAGTGGGCAGTAAAAACCAAGTAGCAGGATGGAAAATGCTAACTCATGAATAATGCAGTTCCATCCACTATTCATACGTAGGTCTATAGTGAGAAAAGCAGGCTCTCCATAGTGATTCATTCATGCAATTACAAGGCCCAGGACATGCTCCATTTTAGTAGCAGTATTAACATTTATGGTAATGATATCTTACATGCTTGATTCTTAAATGGACATTGTTTGTCTGGTTTTTAACTCCTAGTAAACTATGCAGATAATATATTTTGCATTACCTTTGCTACATCAAGCATATACATATTTTAAAAATCAATATACACAAAACAGGTATGGTAGATGAGCAACCCCGGATAATTATATGCCACACAAAGGGTGGTATCGCACAATGACTTACAACAATTGCAAATTATTGGAATGTAGTGACTTGCTAAATTTAGCATGTATTAGGCGATAACCCTTGCCTAAAAAGGAACAACTCTGCAATGCCACAAGGGCATTTAACATATGCTAGACTGCTTGATCGTACGTCTGCTTGCATTTTAACTGCACTTAATAAATGTTAAGTTGAACGTGTGTCACTATCCTTAGAAGAACTGCATATTAGTCTTTGCTAATGAAAGCTAGAAAATTAGAATCTAAACATAAAGTAGTCATGGCACAGACACATCCAGAGCAGTTTTATCACAGGCAAGAAACTATCCTTTTAAAGTATCCCTGCTTTTAGAAAATTGCTGGAAGTATGACATTGCTGCATACCGAGCCTTTATTATTGATTGAGTACTTGCAAAAAAGAAATTTACTTGAACCTATCACAGTTCCATCCAGAATCTGAGTGTCAGGCTAGGTTTGTCACATTTAGTGTGTGATTGCAAATTCTACAAATTATATACATTTAACTTTTGCCCTCAGTTGCACTGGTGCGACTTTAGTGGAGCCTGATTCAGTGTAAACAAGAGAAGATGTTACCCTTGCAAGTGAATTAGTCCTTTTCCCGGAGGAGAAGGCACATCTACATGTGCATTAATGCACCTTTGCTACTGTGCATTCAGTTTAGTACCTCTAATATGAGGTACTACATAAATGCGGAGTAGCAAAGATGCATGCTTTTTTGACGCTTAATGTGCGGTAGATTAATTCTACTGCGAGTGCATCAGCATGGATTTTGCTGTGATGCACTAATGCACAGTAGAATTAGTCTACTGCGCATTAAGTCTCATGTAGATGACTCCACCTGACTTCCTGCCCTTGGGCAGGGGGCTGGACCCAATGATCACGCAAGGTCCCTTCCAGCCCTAATGTCTGAAATCTATGAATAGGATTCAACCTACCATCTGATCCAGATTTGGTTTGCATGGTTACAAAGTATAAAGAGTGGCATTAAACTCACTGAAGTGTGTGGACTGACACCACTGATGGCAGGTTTAAGTAAGAATGTGTCACTTCTTTAGTATGCAGAAATTGGTTCAATCCATGTACAAGGTAAATTCAGTTTTCTGCATTCACACCCATCAGACAAAATTTAAATCCTTCAGTACATCCACCAGGATCAGTGCTTCCACTAGTGATTATACTGGAGCTAATTCTGCTGCTGTTAAACCTAGTGCCAGTTCTGATTAAATCTGGTGGTATTACTCAGGCTTAAAAGCAGAGAGAACTGGTAACTATTGACTTGAATAGATTTACTCTGGAGGAGTTTAGAGCTGTATTTGGCTTTTCTTTCGTGCACATGCCTATAAGAAAGCCATTATTAACCTTCCACAGGTTCCTATTCCACTCACTTTAGGGCTAGAATATTCAACAGAGTTCAGTAACTGCAACTGGGCCAGATTTTCAAAAGAATTTAGCAGGCTGGCTGCTGAGCTCTTCGAAATATGTGTATTACTATCTCAGCTGAAGAAGATGGAAGCTAAACTTTTTTTTGAAAATCTGACCCCAGTAGTGAGTGCTGAGCTATCTTCAGTAGCTGTCTGCCTTAGCTATAAAGTGTTCAGAGATGTTCAGTCATGCTATTTGGTATTCCAAATCTAACTTTTGAAGAATCATTTAATCTTTATAGGATTGATCATCCTATGGCACTACTATTAATAAAAGCTTAGGGAAGTCTTTAAATAGTATACCTCATTTATCCATAGTTAGGGAGCCTGCTGTAGCTCATATAAGGATTGTAGATATTACTGGAACTTCTCTAGTGATTCCTGCTTTCTTGTAAAGCAGAAGAGTGAATGCTAAATCAACAAAGCAGAGCTGTAGTATCCCCTCTGAGCACTAAAAGTTTATACACAAAAACTAATATGGAACAAGAAAGAATGTAAATTTATAGATGGATATAGCAGAATAGATATTTTAGATCAGCGCTGTTTGGATTTATTCCAGATAAATAACTTTTCCCCCATTTCAATTTAATATTGATTACTCCAAATTACTTTAAACTTGAAAATGGTACTCTTACTCTACCTAAATTAGAATAATCTAGTTAAATTAGAATAATCTAGAATAGCTCTTCCAGAATAACTCCATTTGTATAAGCCCTTACTTACCCTTTCTTTCAGCCAGGAAAAGTGAGAAAAAGATAAAAGAC
>NW_005842442.1:1279620-1291349 GCF_000455745.1 Alligator sinensis | reverse complement strand
CCTGCTGTGACATCTTGGCATTTTACTGGGTTAAGTAGCATACGAGACCGTGACATCCTTCACTGTCTAAAATACTTGGTTACTTATTTTTTCAAATGCATTCCAGAAGAGGTGTTTAACTTTGTTACAGCTTGGACATCAAACCACTTGGAAGATGCTTCATACCAGTGATGTGCTGGATGGAAGGTAGCTTTTCCAATCATTTCTAAGGGCACCTATACATGTGATGGACTTCTGCTCCAATGTGTGCTAATTAGCATGCTCCAGCAGCCTCTGCATCACATGTATTCAGCATCCCTATGCTTCAACGTAGCAGTGGGGCACTTTAACTAAATCTCAACGAACGAGCTTTAGGTAAAACACCCCTGCTGCCATTTTGAAGTGCGGGACTCTGAATACACTCTTGGAGCCACTCTAATTAAAGCGCCCCTCCCCTGCACCCTCCATCCAGTAGCACGTGTATAGATGCCCTTAAATTCTTACTTCAAATGAATGGGGAGATGGCACTGGGTTTACAATATTCTGGGTGTCACAATTTCTTCATCTATTGGAAATGACTGATACCTGAGTGTCACACAAGCATTAATTCTAAAGAACAAATATTTACCTTTGGACTGCAATAAATATCAGGTATTTTAAAACTTTAATAGGAGGAGATGAACTTGCTCCTTTTGGACGTTCTTACATCCACTTTTATTATGACAATTTAACATTACATAATATTAGAAATACATTGCACACCTTTTTACCAAGTGTATATGCTGCATATGATTTTTCAAAATTGTGATCTTTGCCCCTTCATTTATGGGAATTCTTTTTAACAGCAAGCAAGGAAATGGGTATTTCAGTTTTTCAAACTTCTCTGCAAGTTTTGCATGCACATTTACAATAGTTCTATCACATGCCAAGGGGAGACATTTTGTAGAAGTACCTTGATATATACTAAAACATCACTGCTCTACTACACAGACAGGGTATAATCCTAGATAATCAATTTTGGGACTTGATATAGATCCTGCTAGATTTTTTTAATGAAAATGTTTAGTCTTTCTGACTTCTGTATCTTAACTAGTAAATTGTTCTATAATGTTTAAATATTGAAAATTACCATGTTTTCTTATAACAAATGGTAGATAGCAGATTTTTTACTTTAAATTCCTATATGTGCTTTGTTCTCAGTATATATCTTGCAATTCTTTACCTATTAAACTTGTAACCATTTTTATATTATATTTTAGAGTTATTTGCAGAAGGTTATTGTAAAAGCTGGTTGTGCAAGCCAGTTCTATTGTCTTTAACTTTGCAATCTTGGAAAAAGGTATTTACAAAAAAACCCAAGAAACAAACCCTGTTCATAGAAAGAAAGTTATTTTAAAATTTATTTGCATGCAATGTAACGTGAATAAAAACAGGGATTTTACAATCTGCTTTGGTCAGCCCTATCATTCATTACCTTGAAAAACGCCTAACATATTCCCTTCTTTGGCAAGGCTCTCTGTCACCCATGGTTTAATGTTCTTTTCAGAATGCTCAAATCTACTTTTTCCCCAAACACTTTTCCTACATCCCTATCAAATTGCTATGTTATGTAGGATTTTACATGTCTGATTTCCATTCAAGTCAATCTGAGCTGCTTGGACAGAATTATAAATATTTGACAATTAATAACCTGTAGGAACAATGAATTCTGGGGAGTGTAGTTTCTGGACAGCATGAAGATTTGGTGTTAGAAACACACTATCAATTTAAAATCTAAATAAAAGGAAAAAGAATCTAAACAATACTACACACAAAATGTTTAGATGGGAGTACTTTAAGTTGACAATGCCTGCTTAAGTTCTGAACTACTGTATAGTAACTGAAAGCAAGTATTATTTTCCACATTTAACTAATTTTGAATTTATTTTTATAATGTAGTCAATCTGAGAATATATGTTTCACTGGGGAAGAATTTTTATGGTAAAAGCCATTTGGCTTCATGATGAAAGAATATAGGAATATTGGAAATGCCAATAAAGTAGTAAAAGGCCTCCAAAAATAATCAATGGATCAGTGAATACTTCTGAAAGTGAAAACATTGCTAATGCATTTTATGCATTTAGTCAGGTTGAATAAATATTATATACTACATAAGCAACCATATCAAATGGAAATGAATACCATGGGTGCAAAAGTACACTACATGCATTGTGGATCTGGTTCTCAAACTTGTGTAAAATATGGTGCTTTACTGATATTACTTATTTCGGATTTACATCAATAGAAGAGGACAATTAGGACCTAATAGTAACACAGATATAAGTAGAGGTGCACCGATACATCGGTTCAATAACAGATCACTACCGATATAAAGAAAATGTCTATATTTTATATCAGCCTGATAAGGCCAATAATTTGGCCGATAAATGCCCGTGCTGTGTGCAGCCGCAGCGCAGCACGGAGCAGAGCTGGCAGCGTAGATAGCTGTCTCTAGCTGGTAAATCGGAAGGGGAGGGGGGAGGGAAGGGGCTTGGTGGGGCAGATCAATGCCCCTTTGTGGTGAGGGAGTGGGCAGGTCGGGATGGCAGGACAGCTTGTGGGGTGGGGACAGGTCCTGCTGCTGCTTGTACCCCAGAGGCGTGTGCCCCAGGATCTGTGTGGTGTGGGGTGGGCTGCAGCTGTGGGGTGGAGCCGGAGCTGGAGCCACGCGGGGTTTTTCTTGCAGGGGGCTGAGCTTGGAGTGGACTCCGGTGGTGCTG
The DNA here is from genome assembly GCF_000455745.1 of Alligator sinensis. Taxonomy (NCBI): domain Eukaryota; kingdom Metazoa; phylum Chordata; order Crocodylia; family Alligatoridae; genus Alligator; species Alligator sinensis. The sequence continues at coordinate 1,288,611 of NW_005842442.1, read as the reverse complement.
GAAAGAGGCTGCAGCTACCCCAAATTTTGACACAGCTCTGCTCCCAGCCTCGTGCCACTGCCCGCCACCCAGCGCAGCCCCAGCTGAACATCCTGCCTCCACCCAAGCACCAGGAAAGGCTGGGGCTGTGGTAGGCAGAGACACAGGGATGGGAACGGACCTGCAGCAAAATTTGGGGTGGCTTTGCCCCTTCCTTCCCCACTCCCCTTCCACCACACCGGACTTACCAGCTGGATGTAGATGTATTGGATATCAGATTGGTATTGGCAGATATGCCTCCTTAAATTTTAGCTATTGGCCCCCAAAATCTCTATTGGTGCACCCCTAGACATAAGTTGCAAGTGAAGAAATATTTAAAATCAGTGATAATATAAAATAACATCAAAATAGAATGCTTAGCATTTGCAGGTAGAATGTTCACTAGAGAAGATGCCCCATTCTCATTCTCATTACTCTTCCATCCAGGGCAATGCTAGTTAAATAGATAAAGGCCTGGAACAGAAATCTGTGACCTTGAATCTAATTATAGGTCAGAACTTTACAGCTCTGGCTCATTTCTAGCAATAAAAGGTATTCATAGGTATTGGCTAACAAACCTAATATTAACACTAAAAGCACAAGCCATATCGACAGTTTTGTTTTTCAAACAAAGCGATTATAGACAGACACAACAATGTATTGTTTTAAAAGGTTGGCAGCACACACAACAGCTAAATAGATGTAACTGTATTGACTGTCTGGTCTTATATGGATGTAGTGGTGCTATAACTTGCTGTAATTTTAAAATGGAATGAAACCAGTTTAAAGTTACCTCAGTTTAGTTTCACTTATCCTGCTGTAAAGTGTGGACAAATAAAAGTTACAGTGATTCAGTATGATTCTTGGTAAAATGCTATAATTTAAAACGAGTGAAATTCTTTATTCTGTCCCTCTTCTACAAGAGAGACATTTTTTTCTATCTTGGTTTCAAAGGTAGAGTGGAGGAGGAGGAGAATAGAAAAGATGGCATGAAAAGAGATGGGCCTGAAGGTAGAAAGAATAAAATCGAGCATCCATGTCTTGTTATTTTTGCAAGATACACTGTATGCCTGCAAAATTATGGTTTATCTGAAGTGAGCCAGGGGTTTTATACATCAGGAAATTTTGCTTCTAGTTCTTGTCCTTTCTAATAAGGTTATTAAAATCCCTTTATTTTTAGAACCTATTACATGGATAATTGTGGGATTTTTTTCCTTCCCAAATATCTGAACAGTACTTTGATGTTTGGATTTAGTACACAGAAAATAAATGCATTGAATAAGGTAGGGCTGCTGTGGAAAAAATAGTGTGCATTGAATAATTGAAAGGTATAGACAAACTAGCAAATTACAGCAAGTTAAAAGGAGGAGGGATGTATTGCATATCAATTGCTGAATGGTTTGGGTCAGTTTACCGTGCAATGAAAAAGGGCTTTCATTTACTGCAGGGTAAGAGCAGGCACATAGACAGTTACTACTGAGTGATCACCTGCTTTATGGTAAGTCCCTGCCTTCTCTTAACCTAGTTATCCACACCCAAAAAACTATGTCATAATATACAAAAAAAATAGGTCAAATTAAGGTCATGTGAACCTTATTTCTGGCTTTTCCTAACTTTGTGTGTGCAAACTTGCAACTGTAATGGTTGTTTAATGTAGGTTTTTATGTACAGTTTTTTTGTTCTTGCATGGTATAGAGTAATTATAGATTTCCTTGTCCTCCCACAGTTACCAAAGAGGACCCAAATGTGTTAAAATAAACAATGAAACTTCCGGGAAAGAAAGTTGCTTAGCTGAAGCTTAAAACACAGCTCCTTTTGTTTTGTCCATGCAGCGCATATATGTCTTAGTTGTGAATTGTAGCTTTAATTACTGGACCAGATACACAGCTCATATAAATCAGTAGTTTCCTGAATAGGAATGCTGATTTATATAATCTGGCTTCTTGTGCCTAGAACCCTTGCTTTAGCACTTCCCTTGTGTTAGCAACTTATGAATTTCTTGTATACTTCCTTGTAATGGGCAGATTATATTTTACACATTTTTTAAAAGGTTCAATTGACATTTGTATATAAAAAAGTATTTTCATAAGTATTTCACAATCCCAACACGAGAAGTTAGAGTCAAATTGAATAAAGTGAAGTTAAACAAACATTTTAATTTAAAGTAAAATGAAAGGCAACAGTGGCAGTAGAGGAGCTTCAATGTAGGGGTGAAGATGGGGAATTAATATATTAGATAAAATTAAAATTAAGAAAAGTTATCAAAAGATGAGAACTGTGCCAGATCAATTCCTCCAATGAAGAAACCAGTGGGAGAAACAGATAAGAAAAACACAAACAAGAGTTTCTAGGAATCAGAATCATCCTATCAAAGGATGGAGTTTGGATGGGTCAAGCTCTTTCTGGGAGTGCTTGAAGTCATTTGCTCTGTTTTGGTTTTTGTTGGGTTGGGGTTTTTTTGCAACTGACTATTTTTCCTTCACACTGGTGAGATGACTGATGCCCTTATCACAGTTATGCAATGATGCTAAGTAGACCTGGGTGGATTTTTTTCAGCTGGACTTCATTTGCCAAAAATGCAGATTTGAGCAAATGGAACTGATCTGTGAATTTGTGGGGGATTCAGTCAACTGCTTTGGCTCGGTGAAAAAACACAACACAGCACAAAAGCAGCAGATAAAACAGTTTAAATGCGTCATTCTAACATTCTTTAAATGGTGTATTTGCATTTCTCATTTCAAAATGTTGCTATATTTTGTACAACAGGGGGGCGGGGAATTTTTTGTTGTTTTTTCCTTTCTTTTCTGTTCTTTTATCTTTTTTTTTTTTTTGGCCAGTAAATTAAGAAAGTATTTATGGATTAGAACCCTGAAGGATTTTAAGTACAATGGCCCACAGGAACGTGGTTGGGAAAGGAGAGAAAGTAACAGTCATGATTCATTGAATCCTGAAAATTTGCATAGGTTCATGTCCACCCTTCAGACCAATAATTCCTGTTACATTTCAGAGGCATACTGCCTCCAGGAACATGAAGAAGCAATATAACCTGTCAGCTGCCTCGATGCCATCAGCTTTACTGACTGCTGTAGAGACACTGACTTGTCTGCATCTTTCTGTCTTTGCCACTCAGGCTAACAACAGAGAACAGGTTTGATGTGGCCCTTATTAGGCCAGGATATGACTTGCATCAAAATAGGCATGGCCCAGCTGTTTGCAAACTAGGCTTAAATGGCAATTAAATTGAATTAGCTGCAATTATTCTAAGGCAAAGTGTTAATTCAGATAATTCCATGTACTTAATGTGGGATATTGAGCCTGGTTGTCTGTAAGGTCTGGATTTGATGTGGCATAAAACATTCTGGTGCATTTAAACTAGTTGTCTGTTTTTAGTTTATCAGTCCTAGAATCCCTAATTTAGGAATTCGGGATGTTGTGGACTAAGGCTATATTTAAGCCCTGTGCAGGGCTGCAAACAAGAAAAGCTTTCTGCACTGCCTATTTTTGCTTGTGTATATGTACAGGATTAGACTCAGGAGCCCAAATTGTTAAGAACAGCAATACATTCACTATGTACAATCACACAGCACAAATAATTGCTTCAAAGCATGAAAATATGAATGAAAGGTGAAGGTTGGAATAATTTTGTTTTGCAGGACATGAGCAGATGTTAAATTATAATTTAGAAATTCACATTTTACTGTTATGAACTGGCTCCCACACTCCCACATTTGATAACGGTATATGTGGCAAAAATAATGCTATGGATGTCCCAGTTTGTAATTAATTCTTAACTTCATGGGATTTTTTCCCCTAGTTTCTATCAGGGGTTTTCTGAGAGATATGATTAATCTCTGACAACACCTGAGAGATTTGAAAGAACGTTTGTAACAGATTGCACTCTTAATGCAAATATCTACTAGTCTCCTTTGTTAGTTTAGTAGCTCAAAGTTGTTCAAAATAGAATGGAGAGCTCACCAATTCTGGTCACAAATCCTGATGTATCATTACTTTAGATGATGTTGAGAAGAAGAAGGAAAGAAAATGGGGAAGACAAGATGTGTATTTGAACAAAAGTTCATAGACTCAAGCAGGCCTATAGTAAGACACATAAAGGGGTCTGTGGAGCAGGTGTCTTTCAGCAGGTAGGGACACACCCTGGATGTTACCAACCTTCTTTCTATAAACCTGACTAAATTAGACACATTCTACTGATTCAGAAACAAAGATGAGGGGAGCATAGGCGGTCCTTGCCCAGAAGGTTTTGAAATACAGGCAGTCCTTGACTTACAACATTTTGAGGTACAATGTTTTGCATGTACAGCATTTATAAATTGACACCCTGTTTCAACTTTCTGACATCAGTTTTGACTTTACAACGCTTGATCTGACCTGACGCCATGCCAGCGAACAAGTCTGCTGCGTCACCCATCTCCCTGGAGAACATCTGTCCAAACTTCCTTGGACACTTTCTTTAAGAAAGTAGACATGACTCCAGAAAAACCTGCAGCTAAGACTCCTGAGAAGACTCCAGCCAAGAGCCCTTCAAAAAGTCCAGCAAAGTCACCTCAAAGAAGTCCTTCCAAATCAATATTGTTGCTGTTTACAATATAATTACATTAATGTAGCTATATTACTCATCTATAATTGATTGAGTACAAAATTCTGGGTTATTTTTGGTGAAAATAGGGTATCAGGCCTTGGTTCAGGAACCAATCCCCCATTTATAACATTGTTTCCTATGGGAAAATCGGTTCCGAGTTACAACGTTTCGACTTAAGACGCGGCTTTCAGGAACCAATTGTGTTATAAGTCCGAGGACTGCCTGTATCTGATACAATTTCATGCCATTCAGAAGGTTAAATAGTTTCCAAGCAAGAAGTTTGTACAGAATCCAACTGGTCCCCACAGGAAAAAAAGTCTCTGGAGGCAGTCAGCCTTCCTCTTCTTTTTTCTTTCTCCATTGGAAGGGGGAGAGCCAAGGCAGAGTAGATTTGTACCTTATAGAACCACGAAAGGGGACAGACCTTCCTCCTTCAATGGAGAAAGGATGGATAAACTCCTGCTAACTGGGGTACTACCACTTTCTTCATGCTTTGCTGCTCTATCTATACAGCCACGTGCAAAACCTCCTAAAATGGCTACTATTTCAGAGACCTCTGCCTGGTGAGTATAATCAAGTAGGAGAACAGGCTTTCAAAAGAGAGGGAGATAGATAAAGCAGGGAGTCTCTCCCTCTCCTTATAGAGGGACTTGCATATATCTGAGCTTCCCCCACTCCATGCGTTTTATTTAATTCTATTTCAGGGCTGTAGAAAATTATAGGATGAAATATATTTGCTAACTCTGTCTCTTTACTTATTCTGTTGTAATTTTATTCTTAGTTTATCAGACTATTTTTAATCTAAAGAAGCGTTTGCAGTTTTGCTAGAAAATGTGCTAATTCAGCCTTTGTACCAGATGTTAGGGTTTAGCAGATGGCTGCTACATTAAGATAAAGCAGGAGCAGTTAACTCACAATTATAAAAGTAAAAGTAGACACTATTAATTTATTATTCAGCACCTCTGTTATATTTCAGTGCATGTGAGCAAGGGATTCTAGTGAGCCTGATCACACTTTCACCTACAGTCCAATCCTGAGAGGTGCTAAATACCACAACAGCCCATGAGCTCAGTGGAGCTTGAGGGCATTTAGCTTTTTTCAGGATAGAGTCTTTTCACTGGTTATGTAAACCTAATATAAAGGAGAGGAAAAGGGGATCTCATATGCAAGAGGCCTAATTCTCTTCAGGCCTCTTGTATTTATTTACTAGCTCAGTTTGACTGGAACTATTATGAATCAGGCATCAAATCTGGGCTGGCATTCATGTATATCCTAACCTGCCAGAACCAGTGTCTGCACATGTGAAGGACAATCACTGCTGCATCAGTCCTTGCCACTTTCTGAAGCATAGGTTTAGGTTGGGTTGTTTTGTTTTTTTTAATTATAAATCCCCACCCAGTAACTTGCTTGCATCTCTGCTTTTCAGAAATCAGCAGAGTTCCCCTCTGAGAGGACTTCTACATTAAAGCTTTGTTTAAGATTAGAAAATCATGTGATCATCTTTAAATATTTAAAAACAATAATAAAAAGGTCAGGTCTTTTTAAAACAAACACACCATTTGAAGCAGTATAATATTTTAATAAAATTAAATCTAAGTATTAACAAAGCATTATGCATATACAGTACATACTGTATTTAAAGCCTATGGACCTTAAACTCAATTTATTTTAGTGTAATCAGCTTTGGACACAAGCTAAGCTTACCTGTTTTGTAATAAGAAAGTTTACCACTGTACTTGGAAGTGATTTTACATATGTACATATATCTGTACCTATACCCACATACACATTTAAATATTCACATACATATATTTGTATGAAAATATATACACATACATACACACATATATATGCAGATAGATATGCGTATGTATATATATATATTTAATATATTTTCTAGCTCTCTGTGGAGGGGCCAGTAAGTAAAAAGAGATATTGCAAATGACAACAGTGATACTTATAAAAAGAAAACCTGTAAAATATTGTAATTTATACAGCTTGTTAGTATTTTGCATTGAACAAAAGGAACACAGTCTTCTGTATTACATAGAAATTATATTTATTGCATTTGATTATGTTTGGGTGACAGATGAGAACTACCTGCCTGCTTCTGACAGCTAACTTTTTCGGTATGAAGAAGATTTAAAAAGAAAAAGAAAAAGAAAAAAAAAGTGCAAAAATACAAGAAACAATCTATTCAGGTAATGTTGCCTTATGGATGCAGTCAGTGATGATACTTTCTATTGTGTAGCACAGATGTTCTTCTAGTTAAATAGTGACCAACTCCAGTTTGTTTTGAAGAGACTGCTCTCTGTTCTGTTTCTTAATCATTTAGAATCCAGAAGTCTTAGTTTATTCTTCCTCTGAGCAGTGGAATCATTGCCCTTGACTGCCAAAAACTTACCACAAGAAGCTTACCTAAATTTTCAAAATAGGATTGGAAGGTTTTCACTTGCAATTCAGAATAGCAAGTAGGGATCATGCCTATGTGGGTTATCATCAACACCTGCCCTCTTTGCTTTGAAGGCAAATCCCCAATAATGTACCACCTCAGTGAAAGTGGTCAATGGTAATCTCCATGCAACATAAAGTCTAATTTTGGGACATGCATGTATTTTTTAAAAAATTAAAAAATATAAGGTGCCTTGAGAATGCTGGCAGTTTTACATTTGGAACATATAGTTTCTATGTATATCTATATATATCTATATAGATATATATATATTTACATCATAACTGCTCAACTTTACCTTACAAGCTTCAAATTTAGGAAAATATACAGTACTTTTGCATATAATGTTATATTCCTTGTAGCCCCTGAGTCAAGTATAGAGGATTTAAATACAAAAAGGAAAAACAACCATTAAAAGCACTTACATTTTATGTGAAGTAATAGTACAAAAGTATTATTTCCCAGGAAGACCAGGATCAGAAACATGCCTATGAAGACCCAAGATTCCTATAGTGTTTAGGGAAGAATCTGGCAAGGAAGGGTGTCTAACTGGATGGAGACAAGTTTTACAATGGTGTGGATGACACTCTGAAGACTTCTCATGTTCTTGTTCTAAAAAAGAAGCCAAGTTGTCTTCTGAGGCTGTATTAAGATGCACCCCACTGGAGAGGGATTCTTTGGGTTTAAGTTTTGATTTTTCAAGGTCTAAAAATTCAGAACACTGAAAGGAAAGAAAAGAAACAAGGTGGCAATAGTTTTCCTGTTTCTCCTGTTTGTATTAAAACTGAGCAAAATCAAAATCTTTGAAAAATCAAGCGTAAAACATAGAAACATTTGTGGAAAACACAATGTTTTATTTGAAGTACTTGAATATGATTCAGCTTCTGATCTCCACTATCCTGCCTCAGACCCTATGTTTTTGGCTTTATGTTTTAAAGAAAGTCTTAATTAAGAGATGAATTTTCTAGGGATGGCCCCACCCTGAGAGTGTGGATTTGAACACCTCTGAAACTTGAGAGATGTCAAGAACTGAACCCTGTAAATAAAGCAGATCCCTAACTTTGGGGGAGTTTGGATTTGGATTTAGATCCATGCACTAGGCTCTACTTTACCTTTTAAGTCAGAGCTTGTGGGAAGAGAGGTCCTAATATAATTAAGTCACTTGCAATGAAAAGAGTGGACACAGCAATGGTTTTTACCTCCACCCCCACTTCTCTTTCTAATACATGTGTTTGCACGTACATCATGAACTCCCTGCTGTATCACCCATAGGCTGCAGAATGGGGTGGGCCACCCGGGCCATGGCCTGATCAACTTTTAGCATGTTAATTTATATAACCCACAAACACGCAATTGTCATTCTGGTTAAAACTATATAGCTATTTTTTAAATTGCATAGCTAGCTAAATTAACTTGCTAAAAGCTGGTTGGGCCATGGCCCAGGTGGCCCACCCCATTCCATGGCCTATGGCATCACCTGAGCTCCTCTCACCTGTACAGCTAGTAGAAATGAGAAATGGCTCAGGGCTTCAAAGAATTGGACAGCAGCAGATGTTGGCGAAAGACTGCACTTTTTTTGTGCCTCCTTTGTGCTAAGCTAAGAGCAATTCTTTTGACTTCAACCCACCCCTAGTAATGTCCCTTTTTGCTATCTCATTTTATACAGTTTGTGATCATTTGCTAAATGTGTTACTGGGCGTGTGCTACACTTTAATGCACATTAGCCTATTGTAATGCACATTAAAGAGTCACAAAATGTGCACTTTTGCTAATGTATATTAAAATAGGCTAATGCACCTTTTTCTAGTACCTGACAATGGAGGTAATAAATTTAATATGCATTAGCAAAAGCACATTAATGAATGTGTAGACATGCCCACTATGACACAATTTGTAGCTTTAAGACCTTTACCGTCCCCCG
>NW_005842442.1:1235669-1279610 GCF_000455745.1 Alligator sinensis | reverse complement strand
AACTCCCCAGAGATGTTTGGTCAAATTATTTCCTATTAATATAACTACACGATAAATGCCTGGTGCAGTGAACTGATCTTCCAGCCCCAGGTAAGAATGTAAAAAAAAAATCCTTGTAGTTGACATTGACATATACATACCTGTGATGCAGGACTGAAACTTCTGCCTGTTTTAATAGATGCTACAGGATGAAGGTTTTGCCTCACCGGGGCAGCTGGGTGTTGATATTCTGCACTTGTAGTCACCATACTATATGTAGGTGGAATGAGCGTTGACTGCCTTTGTAACAGCTGTAAGATGGTTTGAATGTCAACAGTCATTTGGGATTCAAGCCTAGAGAAGTAGCATGAAATCAGTTAGCACACAGCCATGGTAGAGTACATTTTAACACAGTGATTACAAATGCCTTCAGGAGGGAGCTGCAGGTTATTAACAAAGAAAATCATAACTTTTAATAATATAAACATGTTTTGAATAGGAAAGAACAGAAGAGGGAGCACCGAGTCCTTCCAAGGCTTGCAGCTCTCCCTCTTATCCACAGAACATATTCTCTCAAGTGCATCATACCTTAGTGTTCAACACACAAATGAATATATTGCTATCAATTATGTTTGTAACTGAAATGAATATTGTGGTCCAGATCCTAAGCTGATTAACATAGCTCTGCTGACTTGACGGGAACTGAATTGATTTATGCAGGCTGAGATTTTTGGGTCACAATTGTTAAAGTGTCTGATGTCTCTCCCAACTATACAGTTGGTCCAAAAAAAGATATAGCCCTCTAAATCCTTGCTGCTTTGAAACTTCTGATGGTCCCAAAGGCAAAGGGATACTGTAAAAACCTTGGTTGCATAATATGCATTTCCCACAGCTGGAACTTAGGTCATTCTTTTTTTAAGTACAGATCTTAAAATCAGTAATCTTTTTTTGGTGAGTCATTAGAATTTAGAGCACAACTGTGGGTAAAAAAAAGAGCTTATATGAAGATTGCCTTAAAACTCAGAGATAAACCCACCATTTTTTTGTGGTTCAGAACTGATTGATTTTTTCTGATTTTTGTACGAATTCTGATTTTGTGTAAATAAACCTTCAGGGAAGTGACAACAATTGGAGATTGCTTATCTTCTCCATGCTTACATTGCCATAGCATGGAAGTGATTTTCAAATTATCATGCCAAGTTAATTAACAAACTCAGCAATGGGTAATGCCTATTGTGCTTCCTCAGCTGCCACAAAGCACTCTATAGAAGATTGTAAAATGGATAGAAATCCTATTGTATTGGAACTCATCTCCTGACAGAATCATTTGCTTTGTAAACAAATCTTTTTTTCAACAGCCCTTGATGTCATGAATGTTACTATTTCAGTGCTCTGCAGCAGCAGATTTAGGCCTCCTCTGGCAGAGTTGCTTTTGCTAGGTGCCTCATTGTTTGACCTAACCAATGTCATGCTGCAGAACAACTTCATCAGAAGAGATGGCTGTGAACTAAGTTGTAATTTTGCACCAGATCTCAGCACTCCCCTGGATGTTCAGGATGACTTTGCTCCCTGCATAGATATTAAAAGAAACATTGCTTCTTTGTTTGCTATTGTTACTATTGATTCCATGGCATTAGAGTTTTATAAAAGTAGCCTAACGAAGGACCAAACATAAGATGTCATAATCACCTTCTGTTCAGCTCTCTTAGTAAGTATGAGGTTGATACCACAGGAAAAATGCACCAGCATCAGTCACCATGCAGTGTCTTTATGTGTCATAATTTTTAATGAATAAAAATAATGCATTGATAATTAACTTGTATTGGAAACTTTTTTTCTCTCCCCTTATTTGTATTATCTGCAGAATTCCCTTATTCTCATGTGCAGACAAGGTTCTTTGGGTGAATCTGATATATTTTATTAGACCAACTTAAATAGTTGGAAAAAGAATTTTAAGCAAACTTTCAGATTTAAAAACCCTTCGTCAGGCTGCGGAAGTTTCTGCAGTGTCTGTGTGTGCTTTTCCTGGATGAAATGAAAAGTAAAGAAGCCAGAAGCTGGTCTGGTCTGCATACAAGACAGGCAGTCAGTGAAGATGTAGATTGAGGAGTCAATAGGTGAGAGACAGGCTGGGTTGGGGGGGAAAGAAGGGGGATGAATAGGTACCTGGGGCGTCAGATGTCAGGCAGGTTATAATGTGTCATAAATTCAATGTCTATATTTAGTCCATGATTTTTAGTATCCAGGGGGTTGATGAAGTGGAGTCTCTGGGACGTGTTGTGTAAGTTTCCTTTGAGGATCAGGACTGAGATTGGAGAGAGAGTGGTTTACTTGTGAGAAGTCTGCACCCACAGGTAATTGGGTATTCTTGTCTTTGATCGATTCCCAGTGTGCATTCATTCTGGTGCCCAGTTGTTGTTTGGTCTCTCCTACGTATTTTCCATCAGGGTATTTGGTACATTGGATGAGATGTATTACATTTCTGGAGGTGCAGCTGTAGGATCCGGGAATGCTGATGGCTCTGTTGTGGGGTGTAGTTATTGTGGGGGTGGTGGTGATGTGTTGGCAGGTTTTGCATTTCTTGTCATGGCACGGTCTGGATCCATTCGGTGTGTTCTGGGGACGAGGAAGTTTGCTTCTGGTGATGAGGTTAGTGAGGTCTGGTGCTTCGGTAAGGCTAGGATGGGTGGCTCTGGGAAAATCTCTTTAAGAATAGGGTCTTTTTCAAGTATGGGTTGCAATTGTTTGAGGATATTCTGTATGGGTTTGGGGGACGGGTGATCTGTCATAACCAGTGGCATGCGATTCGTGGGGGGTTTTCTTCTGTACTGCAGCAATTCTTCATGTGGTATCCGGGTGGCTCTTTGAAACTATTTTTTTTCCAACTATGTAAGTTGGTTTAATAAAAGATATCAGATTCACCCAAAGAACCTTGTCTGCCTATGTACTTAGACCAACACGGTTATAACCTACACCCTTATTCTCATGTGCCTTTTCTCATTACTTTACAAAGAATTTCCTACTGTGCCATAGCAGAGAGTTCTAACTTTTCTCTAAGTTTTCATTCTTTCCCATTTTCCCATTTAATAACAATAACAGAGATAGATCATTCCCTTCCAAAGAAAAACATGCAGGATGGCAAAGATACTAATGCTCAGTCATGGGTGAATTTAGAGTTAAATCTTGTATTTGTCATGTCAACAAAGTTGAAAGTAATGGAATTCCAGGGAAAATAAAATGAAGGCACAGACAGGGCACAGACCAATTTAAAACTGAGTGAAATTACACAGTAAATTATACTGTATGACTAATCAGAATCTCCTAATGATATTTCTAAGATGCCATATGCTATGCTGCTTAGTCACCAATAGGGAGGAAAAGAAGGAATATGAATTGTATTAGCAAAGGTACCATACATATGCAGTATTTTGACAAAGAAAATGACTGTTTTCTTTTGTAGTAGGTGTAAGTGTTTTACACTTGTGATACTCCCATGGTTGTTTATTATAGAAACAGCTGAAAAAGAAATTTATGTATCAAAAGCAAAGATGCCTGCAATACAAATGCTACTTCTGCTAGGAAGGCAGCTAGTTCATTCTGTGCATTCTGAGGAAAGTAGAGCCCTTCAAAGACAGGGGAAAAACTTCTGTTTTTTAAGCAAATGGTGTGTGTGAGAGAGAGAGAGGGGGGGGGGGGGGGGAGGGGGAGGGGGGGGGGTGTGCACATGTGCATGTATAGAAGGCCAGGAGGTGATTTTGAGAGTAAAAGCATTGGAGGAAGAAGGATGGCAGAGAGAATCAAAAGATCCGCACCCAACAGACTGAGTGCAGGCTTCTCAAAGACTTTAAGAGTAGGATTTTTGTAAGTATTTGGAGGCTAAAATCAGATAGGTCACTAAAGGTGTTTGAACATTCTGCTAGGAACATAGGCCTGGAGAGAACCCTTGGGTCATTGAATCTAGTCTGCTGTGACCTCAGGGAATTATGTAATAAATGTTTACCCCCCAAATCCACAAGAACATCCATTTTGGCTCTTCCTGTGCCCCAAATCCCAAAACATTTGCTACTGGTAAGTGCATTACAAATCATACAGGGGCCCTGCTAATGTCATAAACCAAATTTAACTTCACTAGAACAAAACTAGGCATACCATATATGGCTTGCACAGATATATTGGGAAAGTAGCTCATTAGTTTTAAAGGAGTCTCCAAAGCCAACAGATAGAGAATGAATTGATAAGCACACCAAAACAAAGATCCGAGTGACTTGGTCACAGGTGTCCATATCTGGTGGGAAGCTTGCACTGTTTGGTGAGAAGCAGGATGTGGATGATGTCACCTAAGTATGTTTTAGTAACTGGGGAGAACTAGGATGTGTATGCTGTAACATGATGCTGTGATCAGTGTATAAAAAGGGTCTGAGGAACCCTAAATACTTTATACTCAGCATTGGGGTTATGTTCATGCCTGTACCATGCCTGCAAATGACCTAGATAGCACAATGTACTAGTTAGCCATGGCAATAGCTATGCTAGCATCTAAGTTTCTTGGGAACAATAAACCTGGCTGAGCTTTTGTTACTAAGATCTAAGGCCTGCAATCTCTTGGAATAACAAGCTTGTTAGGGGCACAGCATCACAGATAGCATCATGACAGTGCATGCACACACCATCCAAATTGAGGGAGCCTGACATGACTAGTAATACCTAACCCCCAAACTCCTGAAGTCCTACACAGCAAAACAAACAAACCCAAACCCAATCACCCCAAATCCACCATGTGTCCCAGCAGGACAGCCGAGGAGACAAGCACTACCAATGCCTTTGGCCTTTCCCGTAATTTCAGGGAATTAGGTTGGTAAAATATGCTTAGATGAACCAAGCATGTTAAGGGTCTGGCTCTATGCGGCTTCGAAGCTCACAAGTCATTAAGTACTTCTGAAAATTCTCCCACAAAGTTCATCCTTGTTTTAATTCTATTAATATAAATGGTCTTATAGCTCCTTTCACACATCTTTACCTGTTGAGCTGTTCTTGAAGCAAATCAAGTCGGTGTTCAACTTCCCCATAGGTAAGTTCGCTTTCAGATTCACAGATGCCCCATGTCACATGAGGGAATGCTGACTGACTCGAAGCCTCATGGTATCCTTTTAGGTTTTCCTGTTCCCAGATTCTTTTATCAGCGATATCTGATAAAAAAAATCATGAAGAAGTATAAATGTACTGGTCTACTTAAATGTAGCTGTTGCTTGAACCTGAGGAATCGAAGACATGACCAAGTTAGTGTGACACTATTTACACTTGATTTGTAAGAGATATTGGTCTGTTGATTATTCAACCAAACAAATTAGAATTTTGCAAACCTCTGAAATATAGGTCCTTCCTTGAGAGAAATTAAATCAGTCACATCTGTGTTTTGCAATCCTAGCATATTTTATTAAAACATATATATTTTAATTAGTACAATGTCCCATGATACATACTTACTTTGGTAGGTCTTATCATTCCCTTCCATGCACACTTTTGGGAATTTCTGGAGTAGATAATATACTACCTTTCCTTTCTTACAAGCTTTGGGAAGTGTAAGAGTTAACACTGTTGATATTTCATAGGATATCCACTGAAATGAAAAGTGGAGTTCACCCCTCCAGTATCGTAGATCAGACTCTCTGCAGATGACTCAAGCAGCTGACTTTGTGTATATTAGTTTCATTTCACATTTTTATATTTTTCTAAGAAACCATGAAAAACTAGATCCTTACACAGGAAGGCAGGAAATAGGTGCCATTACGAATGGTTTGTCCAAATCCTTCTCCATAACCCTCTTCCCTCAACTGATCATGTATTACATTTTTGGAAATATTCCTTAAGTAGAGATAGTAGAGAAAACTTTCCTTTGGTGAGATCAGTGGTGAAAGTAGAGTGAAGCAGAAAGGGGAGCACTCATCACTAGAATTCATAGGGGGGAAATGTTCCTCTCCTTTTGGCAGGGAATGGTGGATGCGCTTTATTGCATTAATGGTGCTTTGCGATCTGTGAGATCAGAGGGTTTCCTGGAATTTGAATATCACATGACATAACATAAACTAGCTTTATGCATAAGTCTAAACAAGGAAGAGAAGATTTTACCTTGGCTCCATGGTGTCCCATTCAATTTCTCAGACTAGTCAATACATAATACAAGGGAGGGAAAAAAGGAAGGGCAATGACTGGGAATCATATAATTTTGACTGAGCTAGCATGTATCGCACAATTTTCAGGTTTCTGAGGAAAGTGGGAAGCTTTGGGAAAGGTCATGGGACAAAATGTTGACAAGCAGAAGTCTGGCATTATTTCAATCCACACCTGCGTGTAGAATGCATAGTGGAAAACTAGGTGACTGATTTTTAGATGGTGAATTTAAGGAATAAAATCTAAATGGTACATGCAGTTTGTTTACACTGCTTTTTTACTGCCCTGCAAAATCTAAAGGATTTTATGTGGAAATTCTCAAGTTAGATCACATTTGTTTTGTCTTATGCCATAGTATCTCTTTAGCTCTGCCACAGGGGAAATCACAGATGTTTTTGTCTGGGAACAAATATTTGTGGAGTATCTTGAGTAACACTTTCAATCTGATTGCCAAAATACCTTGCATTAACTGAAGTTTACAAAGGATCATATACTCTCATCTAAACATTCTGGTCTTCTCTTTCAGGGGAATTGTGTACTTCTTCTGAGGTGCTCCCACATATATAAATAGCAAACAGAGACATCCAGGGAAATCAAGCATTACAGCTAAACATGGCCCTAGAGGAATGTCTTCAAGGTGAGACCTAAATTAATAGATGTGTGGACAGGTTCAT
This sequence comes from Alligator sinensis, assembly GCF_000455745.1. Classification (NCBI taxonomy): domain Eukaryota; kingdom Metazoa; phylum Chordata; order Crocodylia; family Alligatoridae; genus Alligator; species Alligator sinensis. Next base: position 1,272,789 of record NW_005842442.1, on the reverse strand, counting down.
CTAAACAGCTGAGAGATAAAAATCCAGGGCTTGAATAAAGGCTAGGGAGTCCCCAAAGATCATGGAAAATAGTTTTTTTCTGCTGTATGGGGATTAACAACTACTGAAAAGCTTCTCTGTATGTTCTCAAAAGAGGTGCAGAACTGAAACACTAAATGCTGCAGGTCACAATTGCCTTAGCACTGCTTATACAGTACCTGCCCCAGGCTATCCAGGGAGGTATTTGTAGCCCCTTATGATCCAAGAAGACCTCAACGGCGGACCAGGCAGAAGAAAAGTCGAACCCTCTTTTCTGCAGCTGTGATGGCAGATGAAGGCTGCAGCAGATCAAGGGTCTCCAATCGTCTTGGATTCCATGCCATTGGGCTTAGATCCCTATCTGTCAAGGACTGTGCATTTGTTGGTGTGCAACGACATCCTCATGCTAAAAGAAGTCATGCACAGGCATCTTCCTTATGGGAATTATACATTTTCTCTGCACAACAGGAAAGTCCTACAGTCATTGGCGAGTGGTGACAGGGATAGGACTGTGAGATCTGGAAGTTCCTAGTCATGGACTGGCACGTAGGTGGTGGATGTTTGCTTCAGTTGTCTTGTTCGAGGACAGAGGCAGTAAAACCAGTTCGGCAGCTGCACCCATGACTGAGCAGTCCTGTTTAGGATCCACTCTGCTTACCCCACATGGGGAGGGGGCTAGAAAAGGTGTCCCAAACATAGTCTGTCTCAATCAGTTCCTGACTGGATAGCTGTGTTCAGAGGGATCACCTCTATGTGGTAACAAAGAAACAAAAATGATTTTTGGAACCTGGAATGTACAAACCTTAATGGACTACGCAAATAGTGATTGCCCCAAGTGAAGGACAGCAATAGCCTTAATGAACTGAGGAAGTTCAATATCAACATTGCTGCCCTATCTGAAACTTGAAATGCTGGAGAAGGACATCTGAAAGAAGAAGGTGGAGGATACACATTCTTTTGGAGAGGGAAAGCAAAAGAAGAGCCACGAACACATGGAGTTGGTTTTGCCATCAAAAATGAACTTGTGAACTGACTGTCAGAACTCCCAACTGAAGTTAGTGAACACCTCATGACTCTCTGTCTGAAACTCACCAAATACCAACAGGCGACAATTGTGAGTGCATATGCCCTGACTCTCAATGCCAATGAAATCATGAAGGAGAACTTCTGCTCACAGCTTGACACCATCCTCTCATATATGCCAAAGGAAGATAAGATCATCCTTCTTGGAGATTTCAATGCCAGAGTGGGAAAAGACTCAAAACTTTGAAATGTTACTATCAGAAAAGAAGGCATTGGAAATTCAAATGCTAACGGGGTCCTTCTCCTGATGAAGTGCGCAGAACATGGACTTGTCATCACAAATACCCTGTTCCATCAAAGGAACAAGTTCAAGACATCTTAGAAACACCCTAAATCAAAACACTGGCATTTGATAGACCATGTGACTGTTCAGATTCGCAATCACCAGGATGTCCTGATTACGAGAGCCATGACTAGCACTGATGACTGTTGGACTGACCACCACCTCATTCATTCCTGCATGTACATCAGAATTGCTCCTAAATGAAGAATACGAAGGAAGCAGGCATAAGTTAAACATCGAGTGCTTGAAGAACCCACTCAAGCAGAGAGAATGCCAGCAACTCCTGAATGAGACATTACCAACAGAGCACCCAGAACAATCTGAGGAGCACTGGATGGGACTCAAGACAGCTATTCTCTCATCCCGTGAAAATACCATAGGATACAAGACCAGGAAACATCAAGATTGGTTTGACAAAAATGACACTGAAATTAAAGGTCTCATTGACAGGAAATGGAAAGCTCTCTCTGCCTGGCAGAATGACATCAACTCTGCCATCAGGAAAAATGCACACCAACAAGTAAAATCAGAGGTGCAGAGCAGAATACAAGACCTGAAGAATGAGTGGTGGATTCAGAAATAAAAAGAAATCCAACATTTTGCTGACATCCGTGACACTTGTGTCTTCTTCAGTGCAACCAAATCTGTCTATGACCCTAGCACTCAAGGCCTTCATCCTCTAAGATCAAAGGACAAAACAACACTCCTGAAAGACAGTGAATCAATCAGTGCTTGCTGGAAAGAACATTTCCAGGACCTTCTTAATCATGACTCAACTGTCGATGAAGATAAGATCAACAACCTTCCGCAAAAAGCAATCAGAGAAGACCTCAGTTTGCTGCCTGGCAGAGGTCAGGAGAGCCATCAGGAAAATGAAGAATAACAAGGCAGCCAGTGTTGATGGAAAACCTGCAGAGATTTTCAAAGGAGAAGGAGAGCAACTTATGTGTCAGCTTCATGTCCTCATCCTTAAAATCTAGAACAAGGAAGAAATCCCAGCCAACCTAAGGGATGCCTTGATTGTTACTATCTTCAAGAAAGGGGGCAGAGTTGATTGTGGAAACTACTGAGGCATCTTGGCACCATAATGCACCTCAATGACAGAAAGCTCCCACCTGGAATTGAAATTGTGTATAGGATGGATGGAAGACTCTTCAACCTCAACAGATTCAAATCCAAAACTAAGACCATGACAACATCCATAATGGAACTCCAGTACGCGGATGACAATGCTGTCACTGCTCAATCTGAAATGGATCTCCAAACCATTCTTAATGTATTCTTGGAAGTCTATGAGAGTATTGGCCTAACTCTAAACATCAGGAAAATGCAAGTCCTTTACCAACCTGCTCCAAATGGAGAAACAGCCCCAACAACTGCCATTCAAATCAACAGAGAATTGCTGGAGAACATGGATCACTTCACCAATCTTGGAAACTATCTTTCATCAAAGGCAGACATAGACACAGAAATACAACACGGCTTGAAATGTGCAAGTGCAGCCTTTGGACATCTGAGTAAAACAGTCTTCTTAAATCATGACATCCTTGCTGAAATGAAGCTCTTGGTTTATCAAGCCATTGTCATTCCAACTCTGTTGAATGGCTCAGAAATTTGGACCACGTATGGAAGACATCTCAAGAGCTTGGAAAATTATCACCAATGGTGCCTTCACAAGATCCTTTGGATTAGCTGGGAGAATAGATGCACAAAGATCAGTGTCTTGGCCGAAGCAAATTCCAACAGCATTGAGGCCATGATCATCCAAAACCAACTTTGCTGCACAGGTTATGTTGTTTGCATGCCTGACTCCCACCTTCTAAAGAGAATCTTTTTCTCACAGCTGAAAGAAGGTCAGTGAAGTAGTGGAGGCCAAAGAAAGTGCTTCAAAGACACCCTGAAGGCAAACATGAAGAGGTGTAACATCAACATCAATATTTGGGAGACCTTTTCTCAGGCCCAACCAAAATGGAAGAATACTCTTTGGGAGGGATCTCAACACTGTGAAACAGCTCATCAACAGGCAGAAGAGGAATAGAGGAACAGGCGAAAAGAACATCAGAACACCCAATGCAGCAACACAGTGCCTATCCCTCCTGGAAACACCTGTCCTCACTGCGACAAGACATGTGGATCTAGAATTGGGTTATGGAGTCATCTGAGGAATCATTATTAAGATCCTTGGAAGATAATCTGACTCATTCATGAGTGATCGCAAATCATATCGCATTCCAAAATGTTAATTAATGACCAACATTAAAGTAACTGTTATGTGGTATGTTATGTGTCATGTTGACAAAGAATTATGGATTCTTTCACATTTATGAGTTCATTTATATGAATACTTAATCATTCTAAGCTTATAAATTCATAGTTTAAATTTATATGGAGTTTATTTTAAAACATCATTATGTTTACAATTGCCTTTATACAAAATAAAATCAATAACTGATTACAGGAATGAGAGTTTAATTTAAAATATTGATTGATTGAATTTAATGTTTTTATGAAAGTGGAAAGAAAGGCAACCAGCTTTTCAAACATGCTACTAAAATCTCAGGATTACAAAGGAAAAAAGTATGCAATCTTAATCAAAATATACGCCCTTTTGACAGACTAAATTTAGCTCAGAGTAAAATCTGCAATAGGTTGCCTTGGAAAATGTTGCTATAGTTGCAAGGACACATTTCTGGCTACCAGCAAGGGAAAGATAAGCTTTCAAATTGCAATATGTACACAGCTAGTTTATGTGGCTCAGCATTTGACCTTAGCCCAAGAAGACCAGTTTTCATATTGCTGGATTTCTGGAATGTTAAAAATATGTTGTTTGAGAGGATTATTTTTTAGAAGCATTTTAAATACTATCCTAGAAGACTAAAGTTGATTTAATATGTAGTTAAATTTACTGTGCCAAGAAACAAATTGAGGGAAACAGCAGTAAGCACTGAATATACAAGTCTTCTTTTCAGACTTAAATAACTGCAAACAAACCTTCAGTAACATTTGTTAATGTTGTACTAAAACTTAACCATTTCATTAGTTCAGTCTGAATTTCACTGAGAAAATAAATGCTTTAATAAAAGAAGGAATACATTCAATGTTGTGATAGAAAGCAACCACTACATTTTAACTTAACTGAGATTGCCTAATCTTTGTAAAATATTTGCCATATATACTAGGGGCCAAATCCTGTTCCATTTACTCATCTAAATTTCCTGCTGAAGTCAAGCAAGACTTGTTCCTATTGATATGGCTTCATGAGACTCATATTTAGTATCTCTTCTGTTAAACAGAAGATACCCTATCCAGGATTTTGTGCTGCTATCCAACACTGTAGCACAATGTACATTCCATCTTCCAACATGTTTGATGGATTCTCTGCCAGTATAAATCCCAGTTTGCAGCAATGAAAGATAATCTCAAATCCATATTTTCAAACACTGGACCCACGCAACATTAGTGGGTACCTTTAATATTTTTGCTTAAGGATTTGAATCTAAGAAGATTCAGTGATAGAGTGATTCATTGCCAACACCTCAGCTAATACTCAAGAGCTTCTGGTTTTCCATTTTATTCCTAATCTACCAAATTATATTCCCTTCATGGGAAATATCTTGGGTTGAATATTCTCTATATGAACTAGAAGAATATTCTTTGTGAATGTTTAATGACACACTTAAAAAATAAATTCCTCTGTTATTTGTCATTGGAGCCATTCAGATAAGTTTTTTTTTCTTTCTTCTTTTTTTCTCATTGGTCCTCAGAGCAGAGAGTTGAATAGTCCAGCTTTACAAAAGAGCAGCACAGATTAAATTACCTTTACAAGAATGACTTCTTTTGTCAATGTGTATCCTTTCTGCTATGTGCACGACTTCTTCAAAGTCCAGCCCTGTAGTTTTGCCTGTCACTGATGGGTAATCAATTATTCCAGCAAACAGGGGTTTCTGCTCATCTTCAATGGACGATACAAAAGATGATGACCCACTTTTCTTCTCCTCATAGTGCTTCCTTGTATATTGATAATGCCTGGTGCTATCCACTGAGTCCTCAGGATCATTCTGATTGTTCTCTTTGTAATAGCCTGTCAAATAGAAATAATTGTATATAATAATGTGTGGTATATGAAATCTTGTTCCAATTTATTCTGGGTCTCAGGGGCAGAGTAGAAGTTATTATTATCCCATTTAGCAGGTTCAATCTCTGGTAGGAATACTATAACTTTAAAGCCTTTTCTGTTAAGGAGCACTGCAGAGGTGCTGGAGATGTTCTCTCTGATTCCTAGATAAAAGAAGAGATGCATTTCAATAGCAGTCCCAGATGAGATTCCCTAGGTATTCATGAGGGATTAACAGGTCCCTCCAGCATGCTTCATTATGGAGCATATTGCTCGTTTTATAATTGCAAAGACCTCAACACATCCCCTATATTTTCTTACTGTTTTTTTTTCACTTCTGAAAATGAAGTGGCAGAAAGCTTTACACCTTAGTAATGGGCAACCATATAAACATTTAGTTACATGTTAAATAAATGAATCCCTTATTTAATTCCCCCTTTGACTGTGTTTGCTCCCCCTTGGGACTGCCAGGGTTATCAAATTCAATACATACAGAGTGTGTTTGTGTGCTCATTAAGATGTATAACGTGCAAGGATCAAATACACCTGTGCACCATCATTCACACTGGCTACGTCTTGAATTCTTGGGGCAGTTTAAGATGTATATTTTGACACACAAAGCCCTAAATGGCATGGGGCAAACCTCATCAAAGGGTCATATATACTGCCACACATGTTTAGCAGAGATAATTGGGATGGGAAAGGAATAATAAATAGAAGAGGGCTGCTAGCATTTTCTGTGGGAGGTTCTCACTTTCAGAAACTACTGGTCTAGACTTGGTCCAGAATATCTTAGCTCTGTTTATTCTTAGAGTCATAGAGTCAATGGACCAGGAGGGACATGTAAGATCATCAAGTTCAGTCCCCTGCCAACCGGGGAGGTTAAAGCGCTCATACTAGCTCAATGAGGTGCTTATCCAGCCTCCCCTTGAACACCTCCAAGGATGGCGACTGCACCACCTTCTTAGGGTGACTTCAAAGTTTATCCATTTCCATGGCTTTTGGAGAAGAAAAAGACATGACAAGGCTGGTGTGTATGGCAAGAAGGACTTTGAGTGAATGTAGAATTCCTTTTTGGTTAATGATTTTTAAATTTTGGGGTGAGGAACAGCTGTAGTTTAATCCTTTTGTGCAGTTGTATTTTCATTCATAGCAAAGACATTGGGCAGGTGCCTTTTAAAAATTTATTATAAACTGAAAAAAGAAATAAAACAGGGATTAAATCCAACAATGGTTGTAGATCAAATACCAGTATTGAGACCTCTTCATTTGTCTTTAGTAAAACACTTAAAGTGAGTTTTATTGGATGTTTTCAAATCCAGTATTTTAGTTTGCCTATTTTTAACATACATGTTGAGATTATTTCAGTCCTGAAAAATGTATTTAGAACACATTTTAGCAGGGAAGTCTCAATAAGATATAAATACTGTAACTAGTTTGCATTAACTTCCTGGGGAGACAGCATGATTCCCCATCTGCTTGCTGCTAATCACTAATCAACATAATTCTGGAATGACTGTAATCATCACTACAATGGCTAATACAGCATTAAATATATTCCCTTGGTTGTTTCTTCTCCTTTAATAATGTTTTCTGGTCACTGTCCACAAGAAAAGTGAATTGCTGCCTGACCTACCTTTAGGAGATCTGCATACATAAGGCACCATTCCTGCACCAATCAAATCTCACCTCCTTCAAAATCTGGTCATTTATCTCCTAAATCCAGAGATCTACCTTAGTGAGATTGCAGGTGATGCTGACTAAGCTGGAGGTGAGGTCAGGGTACATGGCCCACACCTGTATTTATTTCAAATGAATCTTCAAAGGAAATCAATGCACTTCTGTGGTAATCTTTTTAATAAAGATACTTGTTTTTATGTGGTGAAGCCATACCTGTAGGTGGCTCAGCAGTGGTGCTCAGGTGAGGAACGGATGCAGAGAACTTGCCCTTGTGTGGCTCTCAAGGGTTTGTGGCTGATTCTATAGATGGCCATCCCATCTGCAGATGGGACAACTGGGGAGAAAGGTACATAAAAAGATTCTAATGGAAATTTCAATCCCCTTTGCTCCCCCTTACACCACAAGTTTTCCTTTGGAAGTGGATGAGGGAACTGCATTTTATAGCAGTTACTCTCAGTCTAAGGGCCTTGTTACACAGTAATTTTAGATGACTTCTGGAGCTCTTGACCCCTGGATTGGCTGCACGTTAGCACCTTTTTAAGTGATTTAAAGCACTCATTATTTGCTTTAAAGTTACACCACTCCAGGGAAGGATTATCTCTAATCTACCTAATTTTCCTTCTGTTTCATTAAGGCGTGGCAACTCTCCACAGCTATTTCACCCGAGTTGAAGTCCTCTAGCATCCCAGGATGCAGTGGCCCTTCCTGAGTCAGGGTGAGTGGAGACACTGGGCTGCAGTGGGGCCAGAGGAACAGTGCCTTGCCCCATGGGCATGTTGGGTAGAGTGAACACTGCAGCTCTGGAGTGCCTGGTGGCAGGAGTTCTGCTCCCAACCACTCATATTGGCTCTGCTCCCACCGAGAGCAGTGAGCTCGTCCTGCTCCTAGTTCTGCCTCTGCTCATGAAGCCTCTAGTGGCAAGTCTCAGCTGTGCAGGTGAAGGACACCCAGAGATGGTTTTTTCCCCTTAAAGTGTGACTGTTCCACTAAGCTTATCAACACCAAGCCAACTGACATTTGTGTGGCTTCCAGCATGAGGTGTAACGAGGCACAAATAAGATTAATTACTCATTTTGCATCAAATTGAAACTGTAAAAAGACCCTAAAGCAAATGTTTGAAATTGTCACATTTTTGACAATTTCTTATGCTTACAAAAATTTGTGAATCAATCAGAAGAGACATAGGCTATTTTTAAACACTTATTGATTGAGTACACATTTTCAAGAGCAGTTTAGACAGAAACTTGACTGGGATGGTGTAATCAGAGATGATCCTGCCTTGAGCAGAGGGGCTAGACTAGATGACCTCATGAGGTACTTTTCAGTCCTAATTTATAATGATCCTGTGATCCTATGTGTTTACAAAGGGAGGTCATTGAGGCTATTTTAACACAGACTAGAGAAATCACATAGTGGCTGAAGTGGAAAGGGCAGATAAATCTAAAATATTTATGTACCAATCACTATAAGGCTGCAACCAGATGCCACCTTGTTGCTGCCATAAAAATGTTTATAGCAGAACAAAGCAAAAGCAAACAGATATCCATGCCCTTTGCTGCATCATAGATTCCCAAATTTGTGGCCATGACAACCAGTTACATTCTAGAGGCGTGCCACTATTCTGTGGTGGATAAGTTTGTTTTAAGGCAGGAGTGCATGGGCAGCCTGGAGATGCCAGCTCTCTCCAATCATCCCAGGAAGGAACACCGGGGTCTTCAAGGACCTGATCCCTAGAGAAATTCCCCGGGGACACAGGATCAGGCCCCTGAACCCTGGGGTATCTGCCTGAGTTTCCCCATTTGCAGATGGGGGGTGTTGCCCCACAGGATTTAGCACCTGAAGCTCCAGGAGTAGCAGGGGCCTGACCTTCCAGAAGAGTGGGCAACATATATTTTGCCCAATGAAATGGACCGGCTGTGCCAAGACACATTCCAGCACAGCTGATCTGCTTCATTTGGCAACATCCATAGGCAGTTAGCCAGATGTTGCCCTCAGTTACACTGCTGTACAACTAGTGTGGTTCCATTAACCTCATTACAGTTTATCTGGATTTGCATTGATACAGTTGGTAGCATATTGGGTGCTAAATGTCCCTGCAGCAAGTGTAGTGGGCACCTGACATTGGAGCAAAAGACTGGATTACATGAAGGGAAGGCTCTTGCCAATGCTACCATGTAGGTACCTTCCAGAGTCAAGGAGGTTAACTTTTGTTCATTTTTTCCAATGTCATAACATCTAGCCTTGCATGTAGAGCCATTATTGCATCTGCTAGTCGTGTTGCTGTAGTCAAAAATTCTACCATGCCTTTGTATTGAAGTTGCTCCAAAAAGGTTTTCATTTGGACAGAAAATCATCTGCGTAAGTAATTATAACATATACTAATGCACTGAGAACAATACCATGATGTTGTGTGGCTAAAATATGAATAAAAAATGGAAAGTGCATTCTTTACTTGGTTCTCAACAACAGGAGCTAATGGAGTGCACAGGGCAGTTCAGCTGAAATACATTACAAGTAGTCTCTAGGTAATGCTTTATTTAGATGGGGCACTATCATTTCTGCCCTTTTCTAATGAAACCATGCCATTGAGTTAGAATGAATGTTTCAGATGAGAGAAATGGCTTTTCTCTGCTAAGTCTTTTTTTAGTACAAGGATAAGCACATAAGTTAAGTCTTTATCACACGGACTTACAATTCCCCACCTCACCTTTCCCTTTCCATTTGACTGAAAAAAAGATTTTGGCAATTAAAAAAAATGTATTTCCTGCAGAATGACCCTTATTCCCTACCATCTTCTAATAACATAGGTTTTACTTTCTGATTTATATAGCTAGAAACACTTTTTTGAGGCTGATTATTCTATATTCTCCTGCTTTGACAAACACCTATACAAACATAATTTGCACTGTTTGTGAAACTCATTTTAGCCTGCAATGTGTTTTGGGTGTCTGCCAAACAGCACAAATGAACTGAATGACATTGAAATGTCCTGACTTATGAAGACATTTGCAACTCTGAAAAATAATAAAACCCTTTAATTCCTACAAACTATGGGAAGGCCTACTTCTTCCCCCACTCCAAGTCCCCCCCCCTCACCTGGGGAAAAAGGGAGGAAATGGACGTATGAGCTGGGCAACAAATATATATCCTTGAAATGACTTTTTCTTACAGTACTTCTGTGAATCTTTTTAAGTGTATCAGTTACTATGGATCATACATTTTCTTACTTCTCATGCTCACCAAGTAATACTAAAGTTCATTACAGTTCAGTGAATAGTAGCACATGTAAACTTTTATTTTACATTTAATACTGATGCAGATGTTGATACTAGTAAAAGTGGAATAGCATTTTTAATAGTACTGATATTTGTTACCTAAAATGTGTCTTGCTGAAGTGGACTAGTTTTCTAGCCTGCTGCTTCAGAACATGGCAAACTGTTCCCTTTTCTTCCCTACCCTTGCTTTCATTTAGATGTATATCTCATTTAATTTTGTGTAGGAGACAAAGTGTGTAACTTCCTAACTCCTGCAAAAAAATGATTTACATCCCAAACCAAGGCAGATAATCTTTATCATTAACATGTATCACGTAACTACAAATATGATCTATGGGCACAACGTTTTCCAATTCCTTTTAAAATCCTACTTCATCAATTTATGCTGCATCAAGTCAACCAGTTCCTGAGAAGTTTTACACTGTGACTATGAAGCAAGGCTGATTGAATGCTGAAGATTATTTTGCAAACTTCCACTCCATTTCTAGCAGATGTTTGCTTCAGCTATCATTGTCCCCTTTTGTATTTGATAGTCTTGTGAAAATGGTTTTGTTTGCAGGAATTGGTTGGAGGACGGTAGTCTCTATAAGAGTATCCATATATACCCACTAGCAAAAGTGATTGGTGGAATTCTCTATTAGCTCTTCATTATTGTTCCATTTAAAATATCAGCTGTCCAAACTACAAGTAGAAACAGTAACATATGACTTAGATAACCAGCGATATTCCAAAACAGCAAACAATGAGGTAAGAAACAAGTCTGTGAACACCACCACCATCAAATGACTATAGAAAAAGGGTTTTCAAAACTGTACAAAAAATGTTGACACACAAATTGCACATCTCTGCATGCAAAGACATGCATATCCTTTCTGCCTGTCTTGTCAGGAAGTGTGAGTCATTGTTTAAGGCAGACTTTGAGCAGGGCAAAGTAAACCAGGGAGGTTTTATTCCCCATTCCAGTAATCAAAGTTTTTCATTTGGTATCAAAGCAAATATTGTAGACACTGGATATATCTACATGAGACGCTGACTGCACAGTAGCCAAAAAATACTGCACAGTAGCATGTCACAGTACAGACAGTTCTAATACTACTGCGCAGTAGCATCACTTTGAAGATGTTTGCCAGTGCTACTGTACAGTAACTCCAGTTACTGCACATTTATTTTGCTAATACAAGTACTAAATAAATGTGCAGTATCAACTGTGCAGTAGCATCTCATGTAGATATGACCAGTGTGTAAAATTCACAGAACAACATAAGATTTGTAGACACTTATTTGCTTCATATTTAATTAGAGCCACGGTCACAAGGGGTAGGGCTTGCTGACAGAGCAATTAAAGCATCTTGTTACAGATCTAGAGATGCAAGTTTGATCCCTGCTCTGCACTCATGGTGAAAGCCATCCCAATTGATGTAGCTGTAGCATAGAAAATACAAAATCAAGGAAAACAGTAATAAAATGGGTTAGAATCCTCTGAGATACTTTGTTATAGCAGTTAAATCCCTGTCCTGGATATGAAGAGATCTAGTTTTTGTTCTTCTGTCTCTCTCTCAATTCTGTGCATTTCCCTATCTAAAAATAATAATTGCATTTCTATACTATATTTGTATAACATTTTCCATTCATTATTCATTGATAGTTATGAGTCAGAGATAATACCATGTACCCAGTTCATAAAGTTGGTGATTTTTAATACACTGACTTTGAGAATTTCAGATGCAAAGCTCTATGGATGTGCAAATCATTATTATAGGAGAAATTATTATGAGCTTCAGTAGATTTATTTTTCAATAAAAATAGAATATATGCACACCAACTTTATTTAAATAATATTAGGACCATATTTTTAAGTGTTAGTCTTTTCTTTTGCGTCCAAAATTGGCAAATGTAAATAACTGCAGGTTTTCTACCTAACTGGTTCTGGACACAAATTGTTAGAGAGACGATCCAGGCTGGACATCAGGAGGCATTACTTTACAGTTAGGACTGCCAGGCTCTGGAACGGGCTCCCAAGGGAGGTGGTGCTCTCTCCTACCTTGGGCGTCTTCAAGAGGAGGCTGGACAGATATTTGGCTGGGGTGATATGATCCCGGCACCCATTCCTGCCTGGGGCAGGGGGTCAGACCTGATGATCTGTTTAGGTCCCTTCCGACCCTAAGTACTATGATACTATGATACAAATTAAATTATTAGAGGAAGATACTTTTGATTTCCAGGTGCTGCTGGGTTCCTATATCCAAAAGACTTAAATTATGAATGAAGAAAATGGAAATTTAGTTATAGCTAAGGAGAATATTTGACTCTGAAGGCAATCATCAAATGCTGTGAAATGTAGAAATTGGCACCTGGAACTCTATTTTTAACAACCTGGGACAAGGTGGAATTCTGCAAAGGTTTCTGAATACTGGGGAGTTTTATGTACCATGTGTGTTGCAATACCTTTGTTCAGCACAATGAAAGAACTAAGGACAGATTAACAGTTTTTCACATTCACTTTCTTTAATCTTATTAGTCAAAATAATCTTTTAGAATTATTTTAATATGGGTATTTATTGTATGGAAGTTCCCTTGGCATTCACTAATGGAAAGCTACAATAATAAATATTTAGTCCACATGACAGGCAGATCTAAAGGTCACAGTGGGTGGGACTACACAAGATGCTTTACTGAGCAGTAGACGGTCACCATCTACATGTGTGCACCATATACTACAGTAAATTAGTGTACTGTGCCATTAGATACTAACTGTGAATACAGGTAGTAAACGACTTGCGCAGTAGATACTGTGCAATAATAGCTGTGTAGACACTGTAGACACTCATGTAAATGCTGACTGGGAGCAAATTTTCTTCTGATCAGCCAAGGCAGTAGGGGGCCACAGGAGAGAGGGCATTTTCTGTCCCCAGTCCTGGAACTGCTCAACTCCCCAGCCCCCTCTCCCCACAGGAGCTGGGAGCCAAGCAGCACTGGGACTGGGGAATTCTCTGCCCCCCCCCGTCCTGGCTCTTGGCATGGAGCTGGCAGCTCCAAAAGGTGAGTAGAGGCTGGGAACCCTTTGATGTGCATGGTGAAGAGACCTCCACCCCCCAGTATGCATCCCCTCCTGATGTGCATGGGGCCAGAGTTCTCCTGGCCCCATGCCCACTGTAACTGGCCCCATACCCCTTACCAGCCCCCAGGCTAGCATCTGGGAGAGCCTACAGCTCCCCCTACCTGCTGAAAGGGGGCACAGTAGGGCGGAAGCAAATCTGCTCCCAACAGGTAGCATGTATAGACATCCCAGGAAGGCTTACTGTGCAGTATTTTACTGTGCAGTAAGTCTACTGAGAATTACTCGCACATGTAGATGTGCCCAGTGGGTGTATATCCATGCAGCGTTTACTGTGGCGATGTCTAATTAACTCTGCAGTAAAGTCTCAGCACCTACACGTGTGCCCCTATTAGGCCACAGAAAACTAATTAACTTTGCCATAGGTTAGTAGTTGTAGACACAAGTACTATCCTGTGGTGGTTGCATTATTTAATGCACCAATATTACACTGAAATTGTTAATGCTGACTTGGTGCAGAGTCACTTGGATGGACTGAATGTGTTTAAGTCAGCAGACCCAGATGAGCTGCATCTGAGAGTACTGAAGGAATTGGTCAGGCTCATAGAAGAACCACTGGCATGGCTGTTTGAGTGCTTGTGGCACTTGGGTCAGGTCCCAAAGGACTGGAAAAGGACCAATGTGGTCCCTATTTTCAAGAAGGGGATGAAGGAGGATCTGAGTCTCTGAGATTCTTTAGTTGCGGGAATCTATTTGGATCCCTGAGGATTCCCTGGCCAGAAGGAGGCCCATGGGCTGGGTGATGGCCATGACCCCTCAGGAGGATTTCCCCCCTGAGTTGGAGGAAGAAAGTTTTCTTTTGTTACTTATTAGAATATTTACTTATATATATATTGAATAAGAAATAATATGTATATTATAATTCAATAAATTGTAAATAGTTAAGAGCGTTGGCATGGAGTTGACTTTATAGAGGAAAGAGAGACCCGTGATCAAATCACTGGTGTCCCTCTCCCAGCACTGTCACCTGCCTCATCTATCGCTTCCAATTGAGGATGGGCATACCCTTGGGTGTTCCCGGGTTACATGAGTAGGCCAGTCAGTCTTACCTCCATCCTTGGAAAAGTCTTTGAAAAGATTATTAAGGATCATATTTGTGTGAGTCTAGTGGGAAAAATGATGCAGCAGAGCAAACAGCATGGATTTGTAGGAGGTAGATCATGCCTGACTTATCTGGTTTCTTTTTATGACCACGTCACAAAACGCTTAGATGCAGGAGTAGAGGTAGATGTCATTTACTTGGATTTTAGGAAGGCCTTTGATACGGTATCTCATCCCATTCTAATAAATAAATTAAGACACTGTGACTTAGATGATTACACAGTTTGGTGGGTGGCAATTTGGCTTGGGGGTCACACCCAGAGAGTGGTAGTGGATGGGTCAGTATCAACCTGGAAGGATGTGGGCAGTGGGGTCCTGCAGGGCTCAGTCCTTGGACCTGTACTCTTCAATGTTTTCATCAGTGACTTGGATGTGCGTGTGAAGTGTACTCTATCCAAATTTGCAGATGATACTAAATTGTGTGGTGAAGTGAACACACCAAAGGGTAGGGAATGATTGCAGGTGGCCTGGACAGGATGGAAAAGTGAGCAGAACTCAATAGTGTGGAATCAGAAAAAATAAATGCCTTAAACTTTGATCATACGAGTTATAAGATGACATAACCGCTTTGTGGGGAATTGCTGGCTCTGTATAGTAGAACAGATAAGGGAAAGTGTTTGTTCTTTGTAACTCCTCTGCAACTGCTTCGCTCACCGCGGCCTTGAAGATAGAAAAAAAATATGTACAACTCTGATTTCCAAGTGCAAGAAGGGAGTGTTATTTTTCCCTTTGTCTCCCCCCATAAGTTCCCATCCTGATAACAGCAAAGCAGTATGAGCTAATGTTTGTTTGTAGCTGCTTTTCCTAGCAAACTCCACTATATAATCACGTGAGTTGTAAGCGACTGTTAAAAAGTACATAAGCCTCCTGATTTTGCTCTTGGGGGGGAACCCCTTCCAAGTGCTTGAGAAATCCATGTCACTTTGGAGTTCTCCCTACAGCTGTAGTTTCATTTGAATAAAAGCTTCTGCTGACCTGACCCAAAAGTATGCTGCGTGTGTTTCCACGACAATAGGATGCAGTTCAACAAAGACAAATGCAGAGTGCTGCACCTAGGGCATAAAAATATCGAGCACACCTACTGGTTGGGAAATGACACTCTCAGCAGCACAGAAGCGGAAAGGGATCTGAGAGTCATAGTGGACTCAAAGATGAACATGAGTCATCAGTGTGATGAAATCATCAGCAAAACTAACCAAACTTTATCAAGTATCACTGAGGAGGTGATACTTCCCCTCTATGTGGCATTGGTCAGACCACAGTTGGAGTACTGGATCTAGTTTTGGGTGCTATACTTTAAGAAGGATGTGGATAACCTTGAGAGGGTCCAGAGGAGGGCCATGCATATGGTTAAGGGTTTGCAGACCAAGCCCTATGAGGAGAGACTGGGGGCCCGGGACCTCTTCAGCCTCCACAAGGGAAGGCTGAGAGGTAATCTTGTGGCCGCTTACAAATTCATTAAGGGGGAGTATCAAGGAATCAGAGAGGCTCTGTTCACCAGGGCACCTCTTGGGGTAACAAAGAACAATGGTCACAAACTGACTGATTTAGGCTAGACATCAGGAAGAACTTCTTCATGGCAAGGATGGTGAGAATTTGGAATGGGCTTCCAAGGGAGGTGGTGCTCTCCCCCACCTTGGGGGTCTTTAAGAGAAGGCTGGATAGGCATCTGGCTGGGGTCATCTGACTCCAGCTCTCTTTCCTGCCCAGGCAGGGGGTCTGACTCGATGATCTGTTGAGGTCCTTTCCAATCCTAGCATATATGAATCTATGAATCTATGAAATGTGGGTAGACTCTGATAGGGATGACTGGGGCACAAGGGTGCTTCAGTGTGTTGGCTAGCCCTGTACTGAAGCACCATTGTGTCCTAGCCAGCCCCTCTGCAGTACATTGAGCTGGGTTGGAGCAGCCCTGGGTTGGCAGGGTGACACCCCTAGGCTGCCTGCCAGCTGGGGCTACACAAAATGGGCTCAATGTACAGTGGTCCCAGGGGCACCTGTAGATGCACCTATGAAGATGCATGAACTATGCCAGAGTTTATTCAATTGCATTAATTGCGCATGTAGATGCACCCAGTATTAGTTTTAAATTGGGACACCAAAATATATTAATTTTTGTAAATTTGGTCCTGAGAAATCATGAAATCATTCTATATTCATCAATAGATTAATTCAACAATCTTGCCAGATTTCTTTTATTGTAACTCCTTTTTATGATGAGACCTTGTTATTATATACCACCCAGCTACCTTCACACCACCAGCTTTCATCCTAGGCACACCACTAAATCCAACATCTAGAGCCAAGTTCTGTATTATAACCGTATCTGTTCTGATCTCACTGACCAGGATATACACCTTAAGAATAGGAGCAGGGGTTCCTACAATTACAATACAATCCCAAAATTGTAGCCACTTAAATCAACAAAGCCAGACTCAGACCCCGCTCTGACTTTCTACAATACCAAACTGGGGACAAGAACAACTGAGTCTCTCTGGTTGTCACCTACAGTCCCTGCTTGAACCCCTTAGACATGCCATCTTTTTCCAGGAGGGTTGGAGGTCTTTAATGATATCTCAAAGTATTCACGGGGGACAAACCAGTTCTGGCTTACAGGCAACCTCCCAATCTCATACAGTGTCTTCCAAGCAACAGGCTACCTAACTCCCACTCTAACCAAGAAACCAGGCCTTCCCTTCTGTGCCCCAACATCAAAAATGACCACATCATTACTGGGCTGAATAACATGCATTATATCATGCAAGGTTCATTCACTTACAACTACACCAGTGCCATATACACCACCTGCTTAAGTTGCCCCCCTGATGTCTATATTGGACAGGCTGGGTGATCCCTACATGAGAGAATGAATGAACACTGCTCTGACATCAGCTGCAGAATGACATGTAAGCATGGGGCAGAACACTTTAACCTCTCTGGAGACTCCATTGCTGACCTGAGGGTGGCTGTTCTCATACAGCAAACTTTTAAATACTGATTTGAATGGGAAACTACAGAACAAAATATTATCTACATGCTGGATTGTGTTAAGTATAGCCTACCAGGCCCCAACCTCTGCCTGTTCCCTCAGCCCTTCTGAGTGGCCCCTGACCACTGCCCGTTCTCCCAGCCCCACATGGCTGCCCTGCCTGGCGCCACCTCCCAGCTCTTAAAAAACAAACAAACCATGGTATCACCTGCTGCTGCAGCAGCCTTGGGGCTTCTGGGGGTTCATGACAGAGCTCCCCATACAGTGAGGGGCAGTGGGGGGCAGCAGGGATTGCCCCCCTGCCTGGGAGGAGCCGGTAAGGCTGGGGTTTTTGTTTTTTTTTAATGAGCTAGGAACTGGGGCCAAGCAGGGAAGCCATGTGAGGGTGCTGGAAGATCAAGCGGGGGTCAGGGGACTCTTGGCAGAGACCCCCATACAGCATAGGGCAGCAGGGGGCAGAGAGGATTGTCGCCTCACCTGGCAGCTGTCAGAGAGTGGGGGATTTTTTTTTTTAAGAGCCAGGAGCTGGGGCTGGGAGAGTGGGCAGAGGATGGGGGCTCTTGATAGAGCCCTCCATGCAGCACGGAGCAATGGCGATCGTATCCCATCTCCATCTGGCAGCAGCCAGGCTGTTTTTGAAAGAGCTGGGAGCTGGGGCCCAGCTGGGCAGCCATTGACGGGGCTGGGAGAGTGGCAGGGATGGGGCTGATTTGGAGATTCGGTCGTTTTGGCAGCAGCTGAATCTCTGAATCAGATTCAGTTGAATTGATTCAGGACAGTGATTTGAATCACCAAACTGAATCACTGTCCCCCGAATTGTCTGAATCCGAATCGAATATTAGCTGCTTCACACAGGCTTAATATCTATATCTATCCATCTATCTATCTATTAACTATATATATAGTTATATATAGCTATATATATCCATCTATATATCTTTATCTATCCATATATAGATATAGATATAGATATAGATAGATATCTGCTTTAGTTAGTCTATAAAGTGCAAATCTATCCGGCCTTCTACTTATAGACCACTATCTATCAGGGGTGACTGGTGCCTCCTGAGTCTGGTGGGGGGAAAATTTGTGGGCAGGCATGGGGGTGGGCCAGGGATGGGCCAAAAGCCCCATATCCACTTCTATACTTCTGTATCACAACTTAGTGCCCCCTGCCCCAACACACTGCTGTCCCATGTGGCAAAAAAAACTGCCCCATCCTGAGCGGTGCCAAGTTGGGGGCCAATCTCATGGGGGACACATGTCCCCCCATGCCCCCTCTACCAGTCACCTGTGCTATCTATATTACATTACTTACCACTTCTCCATCCCTGAACTTCATATACAGCTGTGCTCTTTAAGCACATTATACCTAACAAGGCTTCAGAAACAATTTATGAGAAAGAAAGATAAAATATATCCACTAAAGATAGCCCAGCTTCAAAATAGTCTTCCAAGGAAAAGACTAAGCCTAGCTATTTTTAGAGCATACTGCAAGCACATCCTAAGTTCATCGATGTGTATCTGCCAGATCAGGAGTGGAGAATTTGCCAAATCAGGAGAGGAGAACTTAAGCACACCTTAAGACCCCGTGAATAGTTTCTTGAATTCGGAGAATTCACTTTGAATTCTACCAAGAAGTCATTGGACACCTACATTACTTGTTCACCACCTACATACAATGATAATATATGCCATAGAAACATTTAAAACGGACAGACATCAACACTGAAACTAATCCTAAATATTTAAGACTGCTGCCACAAAGAGTGAAAATAATCTTAAATCTTAATCTTATTAAAGATTTCATGCACAGATGTTTCTAAGCACATAAAGAATTTTTTCTCTCCTACTCACTCCCTCATACTGTGATTCCTTCTAACTTCCGTGGGAACCTTCAGAACTCCTTAGTGCAAGCTGTAGTTTCAGATCTGTATTCTGTATTTGACTGGCACTAAGAAAGGATAACAAGCGAGGCTACCTGGGGAACTGATCAATGCAGAAAGCTGATACATCATATTCTTAGTAAAAGTCAATTACAGATAGTATTTTTGGGAACTCAAATATTCTCTTCTCATGAGGAAGCTGTTTTAATGTTTTGTTTTTCAATGGCTAATTTTAATGATAGCAAAGCCCTTGCCTTCTTACTAAGCAGTTTTCATTTATAATAATATGGCCCCACTGCACATTTGTTGAGGAACCCACAGTTACAAAAGAAGAACGTTTTACAATTATGTCAAATGCTTGTGGGATCTGTGAGTTTGTAGCTCTGGAGAGGTTGGAGAGGTTGGAGGGGTCTCTGCATGGGTCTAAGTCCTAACTGGCAAGAATTGACCGTGTTCTCTATCTTCCTTGGACTTGTATATGAGAATAATACAGTTAACACATCCATATGTGGTGTTAACTGGTACTACTTTCCCTCTCTGGGCTGTTTAGGCTTGCCTTGTGGGCTTCTGGAATGGAAGAACCCTTTCAAGACTACCTACAATTCCATACAATCTTTGCTCCTAAGGGCCAATGAGAACTGAATGGATAGAATTACATAATGAGGGGAAACCACATTCATGCAGACCTCTTTGTCTTTGGTTTTAGATCAGTTTTAGAGGACCACTAGATGAAGGTGGTAGAAACCATGGCTTCTTTTGTAGCACGATAAGAAAGAACATGGTCTACTGAAACAAGAGCGAGTAGGAGCTACTGAATTGGTACTCTTTTTCCCTGCACATTATCCTTCAACAAGAACTACAAGGGTCCTTGAACATCTCATTATACTAACCAGTGTTTTTCACTTATAATCTTTACTACTGTGAGTCCTTTATCTTTCTAGGTTAAAAGGACACTTAATTTAGCCACCAATTCATTCTACAACTACATTTTGAAATATATAAATATCTTACTGATGGACTGAGATTTAGCAAAGGATTATATGCTTCATCTTTTGAAGTCTCTGCAAGCTTTGGGACAAAGATAGGTTGGCAGGTAGAGGACTGGAGTAATTGTGCATAAAAGGAAAATGGGCCAAAGTGTCTGCGCTCCTTATACTTACTCCCCTTCAGACCCCAAAGTCCTGAATTTCCATGCATCTGCTTCAGTAGGTATCTGTGAAACCTACTCATATTTTTCTTATCCCTCACTAGTGTTGATCTACAACTTGCTGCTACTTCATAAGCTTTTGTGGTAGAAGTTTATGTACTATTATCTAAAAGTTTCAGCCCTGCTGATGATGTGTTGGTTGTCAGTATGAGGCCAAAGGATGGAATTTACAATTTTCAGTTTGCATTTTAAACACTTAGGAAATTACTCACAAAACTCTTTTAACAGAACATTAATACATTTACAAAATCCAGTCCTCAAAAGTTAGGAAGTGCTATAATTAAGGTTGCTTGCAAAATCTTATTTTGACTTTGTGTATGCACTCTGATACAGTTTTACAATATGATTACATAATATATTTTCTACTGGACCCTTGTCTCATTTGGTGATGCTCCCTTGAGAAGTAGTTATTCAATGTATTTTTTTAATTCCTTATTCACTATTTGGTCCTAAACCTTCATTTATTGCACAGAATGCATACAGAGAGCATTACTAGTTTTCTCATGGACTTTTTACAGTGGTCATCATTACTCATGAAATATTAATAATGTATTCTCACACCAATAATAAGTTGACATCATATTATTTTTGCCATTTCAGAATTTGGAGCTGAACCACAAAGAAACTGTGGTCAAAAGTATCCAATAATTTGAAGTGCCTCATTTGAGCCATCTAGAGACTGTTTTTTTAAAACGCTTAGTATTAGATAACTTGCTGTATGTTAAAAAAAAGAGCTCCCATTGCTTTCAGTTACAGCTGCGGTGCTCAGCACTTCTTCAAATCAGACTTCAAATTCCCATGTTGGGAAATCAGTAAATAAGGATCATACAATGAGGGCATATTCTGCTTCTGTGTTGCTCCTGAATGTGACAAGGAGAAGCACACCTTATGTACCTGCTTTGGCTCTACATGGGCCACACCTTGAAATGAAGGAGCGGAGCTGCTCTTTGAGTAATGCCCCCTTGACACTCTCAAGCAGGCCAGAGACAGAGATATGGAGAGTGGCAACACGGGCACCCACAGCCTGGTCTCACTGCCTTATTTCCAGGTTTGGCATGTACAGAGCAGGAACAGGCGAGCAGTGTATGCTTCTTGGCAGTGCCTCTGGAGCTCTGTGGAAATGGTATGGACGTTCCTTTTGTGGTTCCATGTGAAAAGGACTTGACTAGCATTGCACAACAACTCTGTGGCACATGCAGGTTTAGAAGCTAATCCCAAGTGCTTGATTTTGCAACCCCAGTAACATTCCTTTTATTTAGATTTTTGTGTGTAATAATTTACCTTAAGTGTATTTACACAGACAAATGGAACAGCAAACAAATAATACATGCTAGATAACCTTTACTTTCCTTTTCAAGCAGACTAAAATACCACAAGAGCTCATGTTGAATAACCCTGAATTTGAGACAAACATTTAGAAAGCCAGATGCTTCAAAGTCAGAGTGAATGCGCAATCCTTAACTTATTCTTTGGTACCATTTTTAAAACAATGGCATGAGCTAAGGATGGAGTGACAGCCTTATCTTTGAATTTTCTGTGCTTTGTCAGGCTTTGTCACAACCTTAAAGCTATTTATATGATAATGTCAGGGCAATTCCTGCTTTATACTTCATGCAATAATACCACACTTAAATAAATAAATACATGTAGTAGTAGTATAAATATATATATGTGTGTGTATGTGTGTGTGTGTGTGTGTTTATGCAGAATTATTATCTATATAGATTTCCTATACCTTAAAAATTATATTGGGTAATGTTAAAAAAATTAGAGTTTCCCTTTCTTTTTCTAGGGTCTTAACTTCTGCTACAGGGATATTATTTCACCTGATGTCTGGTGGTATGTGTGACTTTCCATCAGATACAGCCATTTGGAAACAGTCTCAATATATGTCACCCTTGGAAATAAGACTCTCTTAGAAGCTCCTATGGGGTAGCTCTTAGGCACTACAGTAATACAAAAGACAAAAGTAATAGTGGGAGCAGATGCGAAATAGCAGTGAACCTACAACAGGATTCATAAGAACTTTCTTTTGTGCATTCTTGAAATCAAAACCAAGGAAATAAAAATTCTGTCATGATTTAATCTTAATCTAATTTTAGATGAGTTGGCCAATCAGTTGAACAACTACTGTCAATACCTAAATCTATGGCTACTAATAACAAGATCTGATGAAATATTTATGAAAACTTATGCATCTCTGATTTAGTCTATAAAGTCTATAAAGTGCAAATCTATGCTACCTGCTGCCTGACTTCAAACTAACATGGTTAACTACCTCTCTTTACTAATAAAACCATATGTCTTTTTGTGGGGTTCTGTTTACATTTTTTTGCATTTTACATCTGTTTACAGGTTTTGTTTTTCCTCACACTAGTGAAAATCCAAAGTAACTTCATTTATTTAAATGAGTTTATCATTCCATTGCAAGGTAGCAAATCTAAGATATATTCTCATTACTATCCTGAATTGGAGTAATGGATTTTAGTTTCCTTGCCCAAAAGTTAGAATCTGAGTACATCACTAGTATAGTTTGACTTTGTCCTTCCAGAAATAGCTCTTTGTTTAGAATAGATAGCCTTCATATCTGATTGCCTCATGGGGATCATCACATTTGCCAGGTATGGAACCCAAGCTTTATAGCCTTCAGCTGAGGATGAAACAAATTAAAGATTAATGTGAAGAACATCTCTTCACAAGAATAATTAGAGACTGTAATGGACCCAAGAAGGTGAAACTATTACAGCCAATGCTAACACAAAATTAAATGAGACACTAGAGAGAGTAATGATGCAGGAACTCAAACTCACCAGCAAGTATCCTCAAAGTGTTATCCTTCATGACCTCGTTCTGCCAGGACAAAACTCTGGCCCTGACTTCTGCATCTTTTGCATCCACCCACCTTCATGGGTTTCTTTCTGGCTTTACTGACCCAGAAAATTGCCTGGCCATGATCAGAGGGGAAGGGCTCTGCACCAGCTCTGTGTTCAGGTCTAATGGAGCCAAAGAATCTTCCTGACATTCACAAGTGGGCTGTGCATTTGGTTTCGTTTCCACTGGGCTCCTATGGGAGGGAGGGGGAGAAATGAGGAAGAAGGAACAAAGCGTTCCTTGTGGTGGTCAGGAATGCTGAAGGGCAGCTGAGTGGAACTGAAACAAGTTTCTCTAGAGAAATCTCTACCCTGGGTGAAGGGCCTTCCTTGGACCCCGCAGTCAATAGCACTGCAGAGGCCCAGCCAGGGGCAGATCCAGAGGGGGTGCAGTGGTGCAGCTATGCCCCCCTTTTGGATTATACTAGTCTATGGGAGCCTCCAGGGACTTTTTAAAATTCCTAAGGCATGTGGAAATCCTCCCTGCTGTCTCCTTCCTACTCCTTCCCACTTCCCCCCTCCCCTGCCTGATTTTCTCCCCTGTCCATGGGACAGGGAAGCACCAGAGCTGTTCCTGCCTGCTGTGTTGAAGCTGGGCTCAGCTGAGGATGGAGACAATGGCAGTAGGGATGGATAGGAGGTTTATCTTCGCTACACCTGCTCTGTGCCCTACACCTGCTCTGTGCAGGGTGGGAGGAACTACTCGCTGTTGTCACTGTCCACTCCCCAGCTGAGGCTACCCCTGCTTAGCCCAGCTGGCTCTGGAGCTTCCCCACCCCTGAGCAGTGGAGAAAGCAACAGCAGCAGGCAGGGGAGGTGGTGGGGAGAGGGAAGAAGAGGGCAGTGGGGAATGCCTCTGAGCAGGAAGGGGAAAGGAGGAAGGATTTTTCACCTGCTTTAAGGGCTTAAAAAAGTCTCTGCGCACTGATGGATGGGAGGAGGCTTGGAGCAGGTGGTGCAGCCAGTATGGGTTGGTACTTCCACTTTGGGAAAATCTGGATCTGTCCTTGGCCCCAACAGTCTTGATGAGAATCTCTGTCAGCTAACTGCTCATCCCCTGTGGGAACCGGCTGCTATTGCTGTGGGGTGGAGATGCTTTCTGTATATGCACAGGGATTCCCCACCAGAATACCAAAGGTCTATAGAGGGCAATTGTCATGGCCACTTCCTGGGCAAAGGTTAGGGTAAAGCTGCCAGGTAGGAACATGTGGTAATGCTAAACAGGCCTCTTCATTATTTCATTTGACCCTGGCAACCACAGAGAGTCAGGTGAGCCACTCTACAAAGCCTTGTACCACATAGCTCAGGATCAGGAGCTAGGGTTTGGTCCTTGAAAAAAGAATTACACAGTAGCTGAGATTAGATGCATGTTGCTATTCTGGAAATATGGCTCATATTGAGCAAGACAATTTCACACCACTCTACGCTAGAGAGCACAGGCTGCATGTAGAACAAATTGCAACCAACCTCAACTGAATTAACTGTTCCACTTCTAGGAAAGGAAGTGGGTATCTACTATAGATAAATGATAAAGAGCCACACGGATATTGTTTAAATCCCTGATGAACCTATTGCAAGAAGAGTTACCATGGCAACACAGTCCAAGTCAGACTAGCATGAACTGAAGGATGACATAAACAAAACCCCATCTTTAGCACTCCAAAAGGGAGAAAATCTCACACTACTGTATGGTCAAGCCAGAGAAAGGAAGAAATATAATTTCAGATAGTGCAATAGGTCAGCAGTTGAATGGAAAATTCTGGCAGGAAATCTAAGTTTCCATCAACAAATTCTCTTCTATAAAATCTTGTTAATATATAGGCATCAAAGGTTCAAATTCAAGAACCACTGTAGAAAGGATAAGGCTTTAAGGCTTCATGCCTTAAAAGGCAGAAGTTATTAAGAATTTACAATATCCAAACCACAATGAAGCATGCCAATTTTTAGACATCACATTTATGAAATGTAAACTATGACTACATTATCATTAGGAAAAAAAAATGCCCACATAGTAAACAGCTCATAAGCAGCATTAGGCAAGGATTTAGGACTGTGATTATTTTACTTTGCCTCTCCTGAAGTGTTACACGAATGTTGCTTAACAATTAATTATAATGTAACTAAATAATAACCTAATTTGCATGCAGCTGTGACAGCCTTGAAAACAGTAAGGTGCAGGGGTACTTCACAGCACACTGCAGGATGTAGCAGAGGCCACATAAAGTAATGTGGAAGGCCTCCAGCCCTATTTGAGCTCTGTTGAGCTCTGGCTGTCTGGAAAAATTGCATGTGGGACCAGGCTGGGGAAGAAATATGCTGGCAGGCACAAATGTACACAGCTTCACTGGTTATCCTTCCTCCTTTCTTCACTTTTCAAGTGAGGGCGTTTCCCACTTGGTTACCAAGATTGAGGAGTAGCTGACTGTTCTTCCCAGATGATATTGTTTCTTTTCAGTGACAAAACTGAGGAAAATGATGGACGTCAAAAGCAGTGTAAATAAATGTTAGCAATCAGAAGATGACTTGGTGCAAATCAACCCATAATTTAGTGGACAAGAGTGATAAAAACCCAGTTTGTGCCAGCAGCCCAACACCTGAGCAGGCTATTTATAATTCTATAGCAGGCACAGACTGGAAGATCACTTCAATCTTGCCTAGGTGGCAGGGTATGTTTTCTCATAAGAAATGTGAAGGTTAGTCAGGCAAAGCACCTCTGTCAACAGATTCTTTGTTGAAGAGCAGATTGAATATTTCACGGGGACATTTTCCTGACAGATTTGTTGTCACTCTTGGCTTCATGCCTTAAAGATGCCTCTCTGACAGAATGGTAATGCCATTCTAACCAGCTGTACACTGGACTAGAGTTTTCCTTTCTCCACCACTACACATGCTACATAACTTTATAGTGGCCTTCATTTACCATCAGTAATTTCATGTCCTAATTTTACTGGTATTCTTCATTTACGATTGGCCTTTAACAGTGGACTGTAAAAGGTAAAAGTGGGTATACAGCAAAAACAGTAGTCTGTCAAATGCACAAATGGGCAAAAAGCAAAATAAGGCAAAAAGAGGCTTATCAGTGTCAATTTTGTTTTCTTGATGATTACTGCTATCCTGGCAAAAGCCACTGCATTTATAGTCCTTGGTACCTGAGAGCTGTGTGTGAGTGACACAAGATAGTACTTAGCTAAATTCTGCCCTCCACTCTGTTTACTCCATGGCCTTCTATATCAAGAGCAAATGCCAGCTAAAGATCTGCCAGTAGAGTCATTTGTATACTGCCAGCTGAGTCACTAATTCCTCTTGGAGAATGAATATGCTGACCACTAAAAAGAAAATGCAGATATAGTGGGGTTTTATTACCCTGCACCAAACACAATATTATTTGTCATTGGAAAATAAAATTAATGCTCTGAATATCTAGTAGATCACATTCCCCAAACTTTAAATATGGTGATTTCCACAAAATAATAACTAGATTACCATCTCTGATAATAGGATTGATGATGATCCTCAGCATCTGTAGTGGTGGGTGAGGAGTTGTACTAAAATGAACCTGATATTCTGTGGCTACATGTACTTGTTTTGAGAACCACCACCTACAACATCCTTGCTCCTGAGCAACTGAATCTTCATTAGCTTACAAGTAATGGCTAACATGGAACATCTGTGTTACTAAATGAAAATAATACTTTTCAATATCACTGAATAATGTTCCAGGGCTGTCTAATATAAGAAATAAAGTTGATTACCTTTCTCTTCTTCACTTTGAAAGGACAATTTCCTTCTCCTAAGTCTGCAGTTATCTCCATCTGAATCATTAGTGGTTTTTACGAGATCAGCCTTGATTAATGAGACATGTAATGCAATGATATATTAGTGACATTTGAAAACAATACTCTATCAATAGGTGATTGACTGCTAATTGTGGTCCAATTTGAAGGAAGGCAAGATTACACACCTGAGTCTGAATCAAGTGAAAACATTACTGACACTGTTCAATATTAAAATTAAAATTACCATGTGGATTGAATAATCCAAGTGTCATCATGAGATGGTGAAATAATGATCTCCAGATAACATTTGTGCATGATAGTGATCTTACTTATTATCAGCTTCCTGAGCTTGTTTGGATGTATTTTAAGTAACAAAGCTTGGAGAAGTTAAATAAATACAAAAATAAAATAATCTCTTAGAGAGGATGTACATTATTATGGGCAGCAATGTGATAACTGAATACAATTAGCTAAGACGTTTAATTACATGGTAACTATTACAAAGGTTAATTTTTACAACAATAAATATAAGGTTGATAAACCCCATACATTTTACTCTTTATGATTTTTATCCAGTCACTCCCTTTCTCCCTCTCTGATTCAGTTCACTGAGTTATTGTTATTTCCATAGCTGAAATTTGTAGTTTCCCTTTTTATCCATCTTGTCTACTCAAATTTGTGCTTTTTGTTGCAGAAATGCCTTCAGTGCACTTAACTCTCCCTTTAATACTTTTTGTGCTAAGATTTTCAGCCGTAAAATTCTGCTACCTTAATTAAATGAAACATCTGCCCCCTGCCAGGAAAGCAAGTGTTCTGTGTGTATATACATATGAAACAGGAGTTTGAACTTGCTTCCCTTTCTCATCCTGGTGAGACTGGACAGGCCAGTTAGGTGCTTACTGGATGCATCTACATGAGATTCTTAACTGTGCAATAGCATAGTTTACTGTACAGTAAGCGTGCATGTCAACACATGTGCATGCTTACCGCACAGTAAAAATGCTTAATCACTGAGATTCTATACCTGCAAATGCAGGTGGTAAGCTCCGCTCTGGGGGGAGAGCCCTCCCTGCCTCTGCCCTTGTCCCTGTCCCTGCCCCTGCCCCTGCCCCTGTCCCTGCCCCCAGCCCCTGCCTGGCCTGCCCACACTTCCCTGGCCCATGTTTCCCGACAGCATGCAGGGAGGCGAGAGGCAGTGCAAAACTTCATTGGGCTGCCCATGTCTCCTCAGCTAGGTGATCATGGGCCTCTCAGACACCAAGGAATACATTGACCCCAATGGTGATGTCCTCCTCAGCTGTGGGGGGCAGGGAGGTATAGCAAAGCCACAGGTAGCCCTCCAGGAAGTGGCAGAGGTTGCAGGGCAGCCCGTGCTCCCCTCCCCCCATTGTGTACCATGGTGATCCACAGCAGCAGCGTGTAGTGAGTCAGGCACCCCTCTGGTTCATGCAAACAGCTCCTTATGCACCACCCGGGGCATGCACAGCATAGGCATGCTCAGGGCACAGTGGCGGCATGGGGAGGGTGGGAACTGGCCCTGGGGCACCTCCCTAGAGAAGACCCCTGTGGGGAGAGTGGGGGCATGGGCAGCTCTTTATCCAGTCATCTGGGAGCCCCACACCCCCTGAGCCCAGGTGCTGTGGGCTGGGTAGAAATGCAGCAGGGTGGTTGGCTTGCAGGAAAGAGGGTGGTGGGGGCAGCAGGGTCTGGAGCCATGGCAGCAGGTGCTGTCAGGAGCCTGGCCTGTCCCACCCGGCTCCTGGCAGGGGACGGGCCCTGCCCTGTCCCACCGGGCTCCTGGCGGGGAACGGGGTAGGGGAGGCAGACTGCCTGTGGCCAGCACCCAGTGGGCCACTGGTCCCAGGGGAGTGACCAAGGGTCAGGGGCTTAGCTGGCAGCCTCCTAGGCCCAGGCCTGCCCATTTGACTTACCGTGGTCCCTGGCCACCTGTGCATGCCCAACCCCTGATCTGAGGCTGGGCAGTGCACAGCCCCTGGTACAGAATATCTTTTCTCTGAAACATTGCAAACCTTCACAAACAACTTTTGTCTCATGGTTCTACAGGGCCTGCAGCTGCACACGGGCTAGAGGCTGCTCTTGGCAGCCAGGATGCAGCCTCAGGGTCACTAGAACACTTGCTTTCCTGGCAGGGGGCAGATGTTTCATTTAATTAAGGTAGCAGAATTTTACGGCTGAAAATCTTAGCACAAAAAGTATTAAAGGGAGAGTTAAGTGCACTGAAGGCATTTCTGCAACAAAAAGCACAAATTTGAGTAGACAAGATGGATAAAAAGGGAAACTACAAATTTCAGCTATGGAAATAACAATAACTCAGTGAACTGAATCAGAGAGGGAGAAAGGGAGTGACTGGATAAAAATCATAAAGAGTAAAATGTATGGGGTTTATCAACCTTATATTTATTGTTGTAAAAATTAACCTTTGTAATAGTTACCATGTAATTAAACGTCTTAGCTAATTGTATTCAGTTATCACATTGCTGCCCATAATAATGTACATCCTCTCTAAGAGATTATTTTATTTTTGTATTTATTTAACTTCTCCAAGCTTTGTTACTTAAAATACATCCAAACAAGCTCAGGAAGCTGATAATAAGTAAGATCACTATCATGCACAAATGTTATCTGGAGATCATTATTTCACCATCTCATGATGACACTTGGATTATTCAATCCACATGGTAATTTTAATTTTAATATTGAACAGTGTCAGTAATGTTTTCACTTGATTCAGACTCAGGTGTGTAATCTTGCCTTCCTTCAAATTGGACCACAATTAGCAGTCAATCACCTATTGATAGAGTATTGTTTTCAAATGTCACTAATATATCATTGCATTACATGTCTCATTAATCAAGGCTGATCTCGTAAAAACCACTAATGATTCAGATGGAGATAACTGCAGACTTAGGAGAAGGAAATTGTCCTTTCAAAGTGAAGAAGAGAAAGGTAATCAACTTTATTTCTTATATTAGACAGCCCTGGAACATTATTCAGTGATATTGAAAAGTATTATTTTCATTTAGTAACACAGATGTTCCATGTTAGCCATTACTTGTAAGCTAATGAAGATTCAGTTGCTCAGGAGCAAGGATGTTGTAGGTGGTGGTTCTCAAAACAAGTACATGTAGCCACAGAATATCAGGTTCATTTTAGTACAACTCCTCACCCACCACTACAGATGCTGAGGATCATCATCAATCCTATTATCAGAGATGGTAATCTAGTTATTATTTTGTGGAAATCACCATATTTAAAGTTTGGGGAATGTGATAAATTAATGCTCTGAATATCTAGTAGATCACATTCCCCAAACTTTAAATATGGTGATTTCCACAAAATAATAACTAGATTACCATCTCTGATAATAGGATTGATGATGATCCTCAGCATCTGTAGTGGTGGGTGAGGAGTTGTACTAAAATGAACCTGATATTCTGTGGCTACATGTACTTGTTTTGAGAACCACCACCTACAACATCCTTGCTCCTGAGCAACTGAATCTTCATTAGCTTACAAGTAATGGCTAACATGGAACATCTGTGTTACTAAATGAAAATAATACTTTTCAATATCACTGAATAATGTTCCAGGGCTGTCTAATATAAGAAATAAAGTTGATTACCTTTCTCTTCTTCACTTTGAAAGGACAATTTCCTTCTCCTAAGTCTGCAGTTATCTCCATCTGAATCATTAGTGGTTTTTACGAGATCAGCCTTGATTAATGAGACATGTAATGCAATGATATATTAGTGACATTTGAAAACAATACTCTATCAATAGGTGATTGACTGCTAATTGTGGTCCAATTTGAAGGAAGGCAAGATTACACACCTGAGTCTGAATCAAGTGAAAACATTACTGACACTGTTCAATATTAAAATTAAAATTACCATGTGGATTGAATAATCCAAGTGTCATCATGAGATGGTGAAATAATGATCTCCAGATAACATTTGTGCATGATAGTGATCTTACTTATTATCAGCTTCCTGAGCTTGTTTGGATGTATTTTAAGTAACAAAGCTTGGAGAAGTTAAATAAATACAAAAATAAAATAATCTCTTAGAGAGGATGTACATTATTATGGGCAGCAATGTGATAACTGAATACAATTAGCTAAGACGTTTAATTACATGGTAACTATTACAAAGGTTAATTTTTACAACAATAAATATAAGGTTGATAAACCCCATACATTTTACTCTTTATGATTTTTATCCAGTCACTCCCTTTCTCCCTCTCTGATTCAGTTCACTGAGTTATTGTTATTTCCATAGCTGAAATTTGTAGTTTCCCTTTTTATCCATCTTGTCTACTCAAATTTGTGCTTTTTGTTGCAGAAATGCCTTCAGTGCACTTAACTCTCCCTTTAATACTTTTTGTGCTAAGATTTTCAGCCGTAAAATTCTGCTACCTTAATTAAATGAAACATCTGCCCCCTGCCAGGAAAGCAAGTGTTCTGTGTGTATATACATATGAAACAGGAGTTTGAACTTGCTTCCCTTTCTCATCCTGGTGAGACTGGACAGGCCAGTTAGGTGCTTACTGGATGCATCTACATGAGATTCTTAACTGTGCAATAGCATAGTTTACTGTACAGTAAGCGTGCATGTCAACACATGTGCATGCTTACCGCACAGTAAAAATGCTTAATCACTGAGATTCTATACCTGCAAATGCAGGTGGTAAGCTCCGCTCTGGGGGGAGAGCCCTCCCTGCCTCTGCCCTTGTCCCTGTCCCTGCCCCTGCCCCTGCCCCTGTCCCTGCCCCCAGCCCCTGCCTGGCCTGCCCACACTTCCCTGGCCCATGTTTCCCGACAGCATGCAGGGAGGCGAGAGGCAGTGCAAAACTTCATTGGGCTGCCCATGTCTCCTCAGCTAGGTGATCATGGGCCTCTCAGACACCAAGGAATACATTGACCCCAATGGTGATGTCCTCCTCAGCTGTGGGGGGCAGGGAGGTATAGCAAAGCCACAGGTAGCCCTCCAGGAAGTGGCAGAGGTTGCAGGGCAGCCCGTGCTCCCCTCCCCCCATTGTGTACCATGGTGATCCACAGCAGCAGCGTGTAGTGAGTCAGGCACCCCTCTGGTTCATGCAAACAGCTCCTTATGCACCACCCGGGGCATGCACAGCATAGGCATGCTCAGGGCACAGTGGCGGCATGGGGAGGGGGGGAACTGGCCCTGGGGCACCTCCCTAGAGAAGACCCCTGTGGGGAGAGTGGGGGCATGGGCAGCTCTTTATCCAGTCATCTGGGAGCCCCACACCCCCTGAGCCCAGGTGCTGTGGGCTGGGTAGAAATGCAGCAGGGTGGCAGGCTCCGGGCAGGGAACAGGGTAGGGGAGGCAGACTGCCTGTGGCCAGCACCCAGTGGGCCACTGGTCCCAGGGGAGTGACCAAGGGTCAGGGGCTTAGCTGGCAGCCTCCTAGGCCCAGGCCTGCCCATTTGACTTACCGTGGTCCCTGGCCACCTGTGCATGCCCAACCCCTGATCTGAGGCTGGGCAGTGCACAGCCCCTGGTACAGAATATCTTTTCTCTGAAACATTGCAAACCTTCACAAACAACTTTTGTCTCATGGTTCTACAGGGCCTGCAGCTGCACACGGGCTAGAGGCTGCTCTTGGCAGCCAGGATGCAGCCTCAGGGTCACTACCGCCCAGAGCCAGGGCCCTGCAGATGCACCGGCTATGTCAAAGGAGGACCTTGGACAGGACCATCCTTCTGGACCATGTGGTCACAGCATTGGGGGAATGGCTGGCAGGTGCTCGGGCCTAGCAGGCAAAGGATGTGGACCACCAGGACAGGTGGCAAGCAGAGGATGTCACCTGCTAGAACAGGGGGCAGGTGGAGGACATTGCTCACAAGGATGCATGGGACTGGAGTGAGGAGGTACAGGATTGGGTGAACCAGGAGTTCCAGGTGCAGCTCCTGGCCCTGAAGTGCGAATGGCTGGAGGCCCTGTGGGAGCAGAATACCATCCTGTCCCAGGCAGTGCAGGCCATGGATAATGACTGCTGGGTGCTGGACACCCAGCAGTCATTCTGACCCTGGTGGTCACCTTCATGCTACCTGCTGCCTGGCTCCCGACCCTAGCCCTGCCTGCTCACTGGCAGCCACCCACCACCCAGCAGCAGGCCCTGACCTGAACCTGGGAGGAGGGCTTGCACTGTCTCCAGCAGCCAGGGGCCCCTGCCCTGGACTCCACCCTGGGTCTGGTGCCACCCAGCTGCCTTGCCTGGGCCCAGCCCCACTGCCCAGCCCCAACGCTTGCTCCAGCTCCACATGGGCATGGAGTTGGAGCTGCCTACATCAAGACCGGGATTGCATGCTGGCCCTGCTGGGCCTAGACACCAGTTGCTGGAGGGGGAGCTGCCCATGGGAGCACCAGCTACTGTCACCCCAGGTGAGCCCCCCAGAGGCCTGGGTGCTGGCCGCCCGTCCCTGGCCTCTGTCCCCTAAGGGCTACCATGCATGGCCCTCTACCCTGGGACAGCCCACAATGGACCTTGTTTATAGTTTTATTGTTGGTGGGTGGGGTGAGTGGTGGAGGGGTCTGTTTGTTGAGGAGGGAGGAGGGCTCTGGATGATGTGAGGGGAATAAAAACCTGTTCTTCTGAGATACATTTTCAGTGAGTGGTGTTGCGGGTGGGAGGGTCTGTGGGGAGTGGCATAAGTGGGCTAGAGCAGGGAGTGCTGGATGAGGTGGTTTGCCAGCACCTCCTCCACCCAGTGCCTAGGCCTCCACTGGTGGGTGCGTGGCTGCCACCTCAGGTGGTGCTCCTGCTGGCAGACATTCTTCACGTGCCATGCTTCCTTTGCCAAGGCCTCATAGAAGAGCTCTCCCTGGGCCTCGAAGATGTTATGTAGCACACAGGCTGTGATGATGACCCAGGAGAGGTTGTCCTCGGTGAACTTGAGGTGGGCAGAAAGGGTGTGCCAACATCCCTTAAGGCATCTGAAGGCACACTCCACCAGGGTATGAGTCCAGCCCAGGCAGCTGTTAAAGTGGGCCTAGCAGGGGTCCAGGTGGCCAGAGTAGGGCTGCAGGATCCAGGGCAGGAGGGGGTAGGTGGGGTCCCCGATGAGCAGGGGTAGGACCACCATGGCACCCAGGTGCAGGTCCAGCACCACCTGACACAAAGTGCCCACTCTCCAGTAGGCTGGCAGATTGGAGTTCCCGAAGATGCAGGTGTTGTGAGTACTGCCCGCCCAGCTGGCACTCACATGCATGAAGACCCTGTGGTGGTCCACAACAGCCTGGAGCACCATGGAGTGAAAGCCCCTCCATCTGTAGTATAGGCAGTTTCCATGGGGTGGACAGGTGATGGGGATGTGGGTCCCTTCCAGGGCCCTAGTGTACTGGGGAAATCCCAGAGCATGGGACCCCACCACCAGGGGGTTGTGCACACAGACCATGATGTCCACCAGAATGTCCTGGAGGGTGCTGCACACCCCCACGGTGGCCTCCCTGGTCTTCCACATGCCAAACAGGTGGCTGATGTATTGCAGGCTGGCAGGTGTGGCCAGCTTGAGCAGGGCGAGGACCAGATGGGTGTCTACAGGGAGAGGTGGCAGCATGCTGGTGTGCTGCCTCTCCAGGTGGGGCCGGAGCTGTTCCAGGAGGTCCCAGACGGTGGCCTGGATTATGCAGAAGGCCTCTAACCACCGCTCATCATTCCAGGTGTGCTGGGCGACATGCTGCTACCAGTCCTGGCTGGCCCAGTGGAACCAGAGGTGGCAGGGTGAGGCCTAGCAGGGTGATGGCAGCCCTGGTGGTGGCATCCTGGAGCCCATCTTTGGTGTCCCTGCTGTGATCCAGCCAGGTGGATGGGTAGAGACAGTAGATGTGTGGTGGTGGTCCTGGGACAGCATGTGGTGGGCAGCCAGGTGCTCACTGTGCGTGAGGGAGCCGGGTGGGTCCAGACAGCCATGGGCCAGGTGGTGGTCAGTACGGCAGGCCAGAAGTAGCATAGGGCACTGGTCATTGCTGCCAGGGGCAGGAGTCAGAGCAGCCATGGCATGGGGAGGCAGAGGTAGCAAGGAGAGCGCTGCCACATGCTGTCCCTGAACTGGGAACGCTGTTCCTGGCCAGAGAAGTGGCTGGCCAGACGACAGTGAGTGGGGCTGGCTTTTGTAGAGGCCTGCTGGATGCTGGCAACTGCAGCTGGAGCCTGGAGCTCCCCCCCAGTAGTGCCAGGGGCCCATTGCAGGGCTCTGGGAAGTGGGAGCAGATTGGCAGCAAATCTGCTTCTGCTTCTCTGCATGTGTAGATGCATGTAGATGCGTGCCTGACACCATTTACTCATGAGTAGTTTATTTGCATGTAAACTGGTGCCACGTCAAATGCATGTGTAGACGCACCCACTATTGTCACTGAGATGAGGAGAAGGGAGTAACATTTATAAGTCTCTCTACCACATGTCAGAATTCTTAAAGGTAAAATTTAGATTCATGTGGACTTCACAATGGTGGCCAATTGGTGAAATAATTGAAGGAAAATGCACTTTAGGTTAAATGACCGGGAATAGCTCAGGGACAGGCACTTGGGCACTAACAACTATCAAACAAATAAAAAACTGTGACTGAATAGTGTTCCTAGTAGTATTTTAGTTACAAATGTGGTGATCATTTGGTTTTCATCTTACTCTGAGGGCTACAGTACCTAACAGAAGCCAAACGGGAGGTGCTGGTTAAAACCCTGATTCTGCAGACTCATACACAGGCGATTCCCACAGCTTTATAGCATCTTACTGGTGCCTCTAATCGATTCTTCCCTAGTGACATCAATAAGAGGCAATAGCTTTTGGCAATGAAAAAGTTTCAAGGGACCCAAGGAAAAGCAGGGGACTGTATGTATGTATACTCATGTATGTTGATGCAGAAAGTGGATAGAGGTTTATTGTACCTCACTGTGATCCTCTAAAAAGAAAACAATTATAGAACATTATTAAGATGAAAGTATAAAAAAACAGTTGTTCAGAAACTCAAATCACACAGGACTAATTGTATTTTCAAGAAGCTCTCAAATTCAGCTTCAAATTCTCTCTAGAGTATAGTGTATCTAACAATTAAATCACAGTGACTAACTTTCCAACAAACTGTAAAAGCATGGAACCTAAAAGATAATTTTGTAATGAAAAAAAAAGAAATTAGTGTTTCTTTCCCCCTGCCTATTTTGGCAAAACAATCATTTATAGAAAAGATCAGCATTAAAAATAATGGAATTTGTTTTAACATGTTACTTTTCCTATATTTCATTTGGAAAAAATATTAAACCCCTCCGCGTCACTGATTACCAACGAACATCCTATTGTCTGCATAGAAACCCCGAGCAGGCTGTTTCTTCCTGTTTCTCAAAAGGGATTTAAGAGCAGAGTGCCATAGGGAGGTCTCCATTTATAAAAACTGTATTGTTTTTACTAAAATATAATGTAGAGACCACAGTACTGACATATATATATATATATATATATTTTTTTTTTTTTTTTGTAGGGCAGTATAGTCCAGGGCAGTATAGTCCAGAGCTATATGAGCTTTAACAGTATTATGGATGGGTGGCAGAACCCCCCATGCTTACTGATCCTCTCAGCCTCCAGCCCATTCTTTATCAGTCAATGTATTCCCTTCTTCCCCTTTTTAAATCCAGACTGATAACATGCTGTTTTGGAGTAAGAGACAGTGTTAATGCTGCATTTCTAACT